>NC_044060.1:22455135-22760135 GCF_902167405.1 Gadus morhua | reverse complement strand
CTATTTGAAGTTGTAATTTGGGCTTCTTATTTGTCGGTAGAGACGGATAAAGACAATGTTCTTTTCAGTCTACTGCCTCTGTGAAACCAGGGGGGCAGAGAAGTGATGAGGATTATTACAATGATGAGACTATCAATGGGAATAGTTCCATATCAATTTACAGCAGTTATTTTCAAGAGTGGACCTGATTTTATATACATATATAGATACAGTATAGTATATAAATATACAGTATATATGTATAAGCACATGTATATATATTATGAACGCGTTAATTTCGATTAATTAATTACAGAGAAAATAACGCATTAAAAAAATGAACGCCGATTAATCGCGCTTCTATAATGCCCTTTGACCCGGTGCGTCATTTGCGTTGAAACAAAATGGAGGCAGGCGAGGAGACGCTGCTCGGCCCCGTGAACGAAAAGTTCAAGTTTAAACTCCCAGACGGAACTGTAGAAAGGAACACCGTTATCTGCAATCGCTGTAGTAAGGAATTTTCCTATCACCGGAATTCAGCAACCCTTAAATATCACCTCAACGCAAAAATTTTTTTAGAAAGCTTGCAGGTACGAGCTGCCAAAGCCCCTGAAGCTGGCGCTAGCAGGCAGCCACACTCGACTGAGATGCATTGAATCTTGAGTGAGATGGAAATGTTATTCATTTTTATCTAAAAATGCACCGTTCGATGACGTTCACGTCGCGTAATTATGTCACTACATAATGTTCCCATTGCAACAGGGGGAAATGGCTGCTCTTGTATGAAGTAAACGCAACATTTTTCAACTTTCTGCTAAGATATATGTGACTTTTTTTGCAACTAAAATGCGAGGATTATGATATCATGCAAGCCCTGCATATTTTGCGCGGAAATCTGCAATTTATGCGGTGAAAGTGCGGCATATTTGAAAAAATGCGGCCCCTGCATGAATATCCAGACTTTGGCGGATTATGCGTTGAATTATGCGATCGCATAATCGCGTTCTTCTGGAGGGACTGAAGGACATGTTTTAAATAAAAGAGGCATTGAACTTTGAAGTCTATTATGCCTATTGAATCACTCATCTGCCATAATTTACTTGAATTAAATAATTTTTAAATACTTTCTCAGAAAAATGTAAGTAAGCGATTAATTTAGATTAAGTAATCACAGAACCTGTAATTACTTAGATTTTTTTTTTTTTATCGCTTGACAGCCCTAATATATTTACATATATATGTATGTATATATGTTTATACTGTATATAGATATAGATATTAGGGCTGCTCAATTATGGAAAAAAATCATAATCACGTTTGAAAACATTATGTATTTATTCAGCATGTCTCCAAAAAAATTGTAACTGAGAACTTTGAAATTTCGCCTTAAAAAAATACACAAAATTCTCAAAAAGAAAATGTTGAAATCTAAAATAATGTATGATATGTATCCAGCTGTTCTCTGCACTTTCTATAAATCATTAAAAAAAAAAATCACAAAATCGGCCAGCGCTAATATATATATATATTTATACAACGGGGGACCTAAATCCAGCGATCTGATTGGTTCCCAACTGTATAATGAGCGTATACATAACTGCTATGACGCCCGATCATTTTGTGAAAGTTTGCATATCACTCCGCGCCTGGAAGTAGAAACAGTTACAAAGTAAAACATATGTTGGATGATGGAGAGGGTGTAAATGTTGTTACTCCGGGAGTGAGCAAGGCGATGGAGAGACTAACGAAAGCTTAGGCACACGGCGAGTGAACTGCTCCATAGGATAAATTGCCGGCGAACCGCTCTATCGGAGCCTTCTCTCGGAGGGACGCTAAAGTGTGTTGCATAGCGACAGTCAATGCATAGCAGCAGCCAGGAGGGACTACTTTTTGGTAGTCTTTAATAAAAACGGCTATTTTGACTTTCTTGGTTTCTTTTTAAATGTAGTGTGTCTATGACTTTCGTTTCGCCATAACAGTAACCGTTGTATAAAAGCAATAGATCACTTCAGTCAGTGGCATGTGCTCATTATACCACTGTGAAGGGGGTCGCCGGCCCTCCGCTGCGCGTCGGGGCCGGACAACACCCCTTAACAGTGGTATAATGAGCACATACCACAGCCTGGCGTGATCTATTGCTTAAATATATATATATATATATATATATATATATATATATATATAAATACAGGGTGCGATTTGTGAAAAAACCAGAGGGGGGGATAATTTTGAGAACAGTGTGAAAACTTATGAAAACAGTTGATCTTGTGACCTTGTGTATCTAAACCTTACACTTAGGCTTCATAACGTAGGCGGTAGGCCTATTTTGAACGTGAACTTAACCACTGCATTTGCAGAAATATTTTCTCGTAGCTAATATTGTTTTTAAATGTGCCAAATAAAAAAATAAAAAATATATTTTTTTTTCCCCGACATCAGTTCAACAGAAAATATGAAATACCACAATGTGCTGTCAAGACGTTTTTTTTTTTTTATGGGTTAATCGGGTAGACTATAGGTCAGACTACGAAAACAGTCCGCTCTGATGACGCGCTTCAGCCTCTTTTTTTTGCTTTCCCGTTGGCGGATCGATAGCAGCGTGGTGACCCTGCTTCAACCATATCTCTGCAAATCTGCAGGCCGGGAAGGAGGCAACATCTGGTGCATTTACAGAGATGAAAAGCAGATTGTGCAGTGCGGACACATTCATTCTGTTTCTGCCATCTGTAAGAATGTGGTTCATGGCGCTGAAACCTCTTTCACACTCGGCTGTGGACACTGGGAGCGTGGAGACAGCGGTGAGAACTTTGCGCATGCACTCTTCTGTGACACCGTGACATTTAAACTCATGGAGTCCCTTCAGGAGTATGGGACTGGTTGCGGCCTCAACAGCAAGAGTTTTGTGTATTTTTTTTTTTTCCTCTCGCCGTAGAGGATGCGCTCGTCTTCCTCAGATGGCCAGTTTGATGGATTTAGAGCGGCGGCGGCAGAGATTATCCCGTTGTCATCCAGCCTGCGCTCAATGTTGTCAGCCAGGGAGACGAAAAATCGCTCGCGAAACACCTCTGCCTTCCGGTTCGTTTTCAAAATAAAACTGCTTTCTGCGAGCGCGACGCCTCTGACTCGCTCCCGGTAGATCAAAATCACAGCACAATCAAAATGAAGATGGACCCTGTGTATTTTGGTTGTTAATTATTACGATGCAATGGTGAAAAATTGTGAAATACTTTGGGTGGGGGGGATAATTTTTATCCCCACCGAGGATAAAAATAATTCAGCAGAGGGTAGGACGTGTAAACCAGAGGGGGGATAATCCCCACCATCCCACCGGCAAATCGCACCCTGTATATATATATATATATATATATATATATATATATATAAGCGATCCAAAGTGGTTGTGGTCTGTGTTGTCTCTCATGAGTGCGTCGGCTCTTCTCGTTTCATCACTGTTATTGTGGGGTGCTTAGCAACATACAGAGTGCTGGCGCGCTGCCTGCATCCCCGCATCACTCTGAGGTGACTTGGTGGAGGAGCTGAACCTTGAGGAGTGTAAGAGGAACCCCTTCCCCCTGCGGGGTCGTGGGGGGCATGGTCTGGGACATTTGGATCTGAAAGTCTTCTTGGTGTCTCGGGAGTTGATCATTGCGGGCGGTGCTGGGTGTTTCTGGAGGGTGGTGCTGGAGGGTGGAGGGAGGTGCTGGGTGGTGCTGGCTGATGCTGGGTGATGCTTGGTGGTACTGGGGGGGTGGAGGGCTACCCCTCTAGCCCTGGCTCTCGGCGCTGTGCTCCCCTACCGAGTGGCGCTCTGAAAATAGATCTGGCCCGACTCTGGTTTGATCAACGAGGCGAATGAGGAGACGGATCCTTAACTGGAGCTACAACATCTTTTCTGTTGCCATAGAAACCCATCAATGGAATGGCACCAAAAATATATAAATGGAGAAGAGCTATATGAGGTACTTATGGCTGTAAGGCGTTCTATGGCTGGTGTGCACTCCACTTCAAAAGCTCTCCTTCTTTAAGAGCTCATAACCCTGTCGTTCTAACGCTGCCTAGGACAGACACCGCCTGTCTCACCTTCAGGACAGAGCCCGCCTGTCTCACCTTCAGGACAGAGACCGCCTGTCTCACCTCCAGAACAGACACCGCCTGTCTCACCTTCATGACAGAGACCGCCTGTCTCACCTTCAGGACAGAGACCGCCTGTCTCACCTAAAGGGCAGAGACCGCCTGTCTCACCTCCAGGACAGAGACCGCCTGTCTCACCTTCAGGACAGACCGCCTGTCTCACCTTTAGGACAGACCGCCTGTCTCACCTTCAGGACAGAGACCGCCTGTCTCACCTTCAGGACAGAGACCGCCTGTATCACCTAAAGGGCAGAGACCGGCTGTCTCAGCTTCAGGGCAGAGGCCGCCTGTCTCACCTCCAGGACAGAGACCGCCTGTCTCACCTCCAGGACAGAGACCGCCTGTCTCACCTCCAGGACAGAGACCGCCTGTTACACCTACAAGGCAGAGACCGCCTGTCTCACCTCCAGGACAGACCGGCTGTCTCACCTCCAGGACAGAGACTGCTTCTCTCACCTCCAAGAGAGACCGCCTGTCTCACCTCCAGGACAAAGACTAGGACACAGTATCTATCACCCCATGCCTCTCCCTGTTACCAAGGAGCCGGCAGATCCACAAAGCTCCAACCTTCCTCCTTTAACAGACACACGTGCATACACATGCGCGTGCGTACACATGCACTTGTACACACACGCACACAGACACAATCACAAAAGAAAAAGCACAAAATCGAATTCCATGAAAAATAAGACAATAATGGGATTCCAAGGGCATCTGAGAAGCGCTCTCTCTCTCTCTCTCTCTCTCTCTCTCTCTCTCTCTCTCTCTCTCTCTCTCTCTCTCTCTCTCTCCCTCTCCCTCTCCCTCTCCCTCTCCCCTCATAATTTCAAATGATGGCACCAGGAGTAACAGCAAGCATGGCTTTCAGATTGTTGCGTGTGTCTGTGCGTGTGCGTGTGTGCGTGCTTGTCTGTGTGTTTCTCAACAAGAGAGCCAACATTTAAACGCAGTATTAAATGCGTAGGTATATATATATAATACTATTTATACACAATCATTTATTTAATAACATGTTCAAATATGGGTTCCATATCCAAGTACATTTAATTCTATATACACTGTATATGAACATCTTCATCTCATGCCCTACATTTTTTTACTTTCCCACAATTTCATATTAAAGCCAACCACGATAAAAGATTCACAGGCTACAAAAATAATCAAAAATTCACCAAAATCGCCACATAAAATCTTTAGACCAAGCCTCACAAAAATCCTCAAACAGAATTTGTTTTATTTAGTTCCATTTGAGAAATATTGGCCAATAAATTTGGAGCCGTTAGCCCATTTTTCTTATATGACCATTTTGTTATTGTATAAAAAATGCATCTTTTTCATCCTGGTCTTCTGCTCTAAAAATGTTTACTTTTCCCACAATTTCATAGAAAAGCCAAACGTCCACAGTCTCAACCCATTTTCCCTATATGACAATTTTGTTATTGTATTACTACCATTAGATGGATACCATTAACAGTGCACATTTTCAGATCTGTACTATTTAAAGAAAGCCCTTCATTCTCTTGTGAAATGTGTGCTTCGAGTTTTCTTGATGTTGTGTGCTCGACATTTTCAGCATGTGAATTAGGCTTCATGCAGTTCAGGAATGTCAGTGGCTCAACGGGATAATGCCGTGTACTGGTGATCCTAAGAGTTTGAGAGTTTGAATCCTGATTAGAGCATTATAAACAAGCTGAACATGACATTGGGTGTGTTCGAAACCACCTACTTGCTTACTGCTTACTACCTACTAAATATTTGGCTTACTTCTCGAATCCTTAAATAATGATTGAGTAATCCATTTGAGTAATCGACGTTCAGAAGACCGTCCTTACTTAACCACCTCAGATGACGTGAATCAAATGACGTGTCAATAACCTACCGGCCGGGCGCCGTTAATAAATATTATAAATAAATATATAAACGTCACATTTAACGTCACAGTACATCTTCAACCTAAGGATTTGCGGTGATGTGTTAAAAACAATTATTAAACAATTACATCGGTATGGCTGTGGGCTCTGCTGCGGCGGCTCCCCGTTTAGCGCCATTGCTTCCACTGTTCTTTTGAATAGACGCAGTGCATTCTGGGGCAGTTGAGTACGTCTAGTAAGCTAGCGATGCTTACTACGTTCTGCTTACTCAATTTGACGTCATAGTTAGTAAGAGTAGTAAGCAAGTAGGCGGTTTTGAACACACCCATTCTGTCATTGCTACTCATTTAAGAAACACAACATTGAAAAGCAATCAACATTCTGACTCATTCGATTCCAAGAATCTGACTGCCAAGACACAGTATGGCATTAAGGGGAACTTCTTCATTTACCAATTTTCCTTCATAATTAACTGTCATATTTATATTTCTTTCCTTGTCTTCTTAACCACAAATGTTGAATTTCCCCAGATTTCGAAGATTTTTCAGGTATATGCTTGGAAGAAAGCCCTTAATTCACTTGAGAAATGTGTGCTTGGAGTTTTCTGGATGTTGTGTGCTTTTCAATAGACATATTGACCATGTGAATGAGGCTGCAGTTCAGGTTTATAAGTGGAACACCTTTCCTTAAATATGACAATTATATGTTATATTTATATATCTTCCATTAGTGTGTTCTTGACTTTTAATTTTGCTCGGACCCCGTTAATCACCGCTTGCGGTTATATTCTATTATGGCTTTTGTGATCAGACAAGATTTGCTTGGAATTGTGATTGAACTCGTTGTTTTAACAATGATTAAAACAATGAGTCTGTGTTTGAATGTGTGTGTGTGTGTGTGTGTGTGTGTGTGTGTGTGTGTGTGTGTGTGTGTGTGTGTGTGTGTGTGTGTGTCTTCCACTCACGAAAGTGTTTTCTCCAGTCTGCTTCCAGTGGATCCGATGATCTCCCCCAGCGTGCAAAACATCTGACCCAGGAAGTCCTTCATGGGGGCAACACAAGGAGTCCTTCACAGAGTGGCAACAGCTCCATCCCATCGCTACAACCGACCACTCCCAGAGGCACCAGTGCTAGTTTACTAGTACAGACTCTAGAACTACAACACTAGTTCAGTCTGTGGCTGCTCTGCTCTGTTATCTTGTTATGATCGTTTCCCACTTTGTTGTTCAAACTACAGCTCTGTGACAATGAACCTCCCCAAATGATTTCCATATGGGGGTGACCTTCCATGGCATTATATTTACATTATATTTCATCCTATTTATTGAGAAGCGCCCCAGCACCGTGAAGCACAATGCCCTTTGGTGTTACAACCGTTAAATGTCACCGATAAATGTTACTGAAAGTATTTTACAGGCTTGAAGTGCTTTGTACGCCCACACAGAGTATCAAACTACAACCTTCACCCTCCTAAAGCTAACCCCCCCCCCCCCCCCCCCCCACAGAACCTCATCGTCCTAAAGCTAACCCCCCCAGAACCTCACCCTCCTAAAGCTAACCCCCCCCCCCACAGAACCTCACCCTCCTAAAGCTAACCCCCCCCCACAGAACCTCGCCCTCCTAAAGCTAACCCAGACCCCCCCCTCCCCCACAGAGCCTCACCCTCCTAAAGCTACCCCCCCCCCCCCCCCCCCCCCACAGAGCCTCACCCTCCTAAAGCTACCCCCCCCCCCCCCCCCCCCGACAGAGCCTCACCCTCCTAAAGCTACCCCCCCCCCCCCACAGAACCTCACCCTCCTAAAGCTACCCCCTCCCCCACAGAGCCTCACCCTCCTAAAGCTAGGTCAAGACCCCCCCCCCCCACCCAGAGAGCCTCACCCTCCTAAAGCTAGGGCCCAGGTCCCTGTCTGGGGGGGATCTATATCAGGCGCTTGGTATTCAGAGGTCAAAGGCCAACAGGCCATGGGTGTGCATGGATTGAGAGTGAGAGTATGTTGTTGGCTCGGAACAGATGCTGATCCGGACTGCGTCTTACCTTCTGCTCATCCGGATTGAGTAAGCGATGAGGAAAAGAGAGACAGAGAGGGTGAGACGTGAGAGGGCTGTGAAGACAACGGGTGGATGAGGTCAAGGGGACGCTGCATGAATGCTCTTCCGTATGTCAGAAGGTATGAAAGGTTGAAGCCAATAGGAGGTAACTTTAAGAGCACACGATAGAAAGGCATGAAGCACCGAACTCTCTAATGAGAAGGATCAGGAATTCCTTTAGAGAGGGATTTGGAGCCACTGAATATAGATTTATTATCCAAAACTTACATGTTTGGAGAGGTTGGAGCTTCTGGTGTCAACGTTGTACCTGAAAAACAGCAGAAGACGAATGAAAGCTTGAGTTGATTTACTGAATGACTTGGCATTACCATCATCCTCATTAGACCTTGATGCTGCCGTTGGTGAAGCCAGTGTGAAGGGCTTCTGACCTCTCACAGCATCTCATTGCTCCCACAACATAGGGTGATAGATGACTAGGGAATACACAATGATACATTATCAAGCCTAAATCATGTTTGTTAAGAAATATACTCCAATATAAAGGTTTATCATTTGATTGGTTCCTGCCGATCACCATGGTAACGTCAGGTGATCACCATGGCAACGTCAGGTGTTCAAGGGTCCTGCATCTCAGACTCACTCCTGCTTCTCTCTGGAGAAAGCCGTCGCCCAATGAGCTCCTTTTAAATGGCGTCATGACAACCGTTTGTCCAAGTGGCTGATTACATTCGGACCAACATGATGTATAGAGGGATTATCAGTCTACGTCACTCTACATGACTCCCCGCTCTGCGCGCATGTCGTTGGCAGACAGAGACGAGAGCGACAAGAGCCACAATCATGTCTTGTTGTGCGGTTGGTTGCACAAACCCTTTTAATAAGACTGATTATCCCATTTATTCTACTTCTTGCTTGCCAACATAATAAAACAATTCAAATACTTTAATAATTATACTTTTTCTTATTCGTATTGGATGCTTATTAAAATGTATACTCTGTTTGAGTTCATCTCCTTCAAAAGTAGTCCCCTTTAATTACAATCGATCAAACACACACACACACACACACACACACACACACACACACACACACACACACACACACACACACACACACACACACACACACACACACACACACACACACACACACACACACCTCTAATCCCCTTCCTGCTTGGATGAGCTCTGTGTGTTTCAGAGAAGCTAGCATCATTGCATCAGCTGTATACGTTTTGTGGTTAACATGTCTTTATATGAGGGGGGGGTCAATGTTAACCGTGTTCCCCTGAACCGCAGACTTGTAACCTCCGACTGGGTGCTGAACCGTACACTTAAGTATTGATTTCAAACAACCCCAGTTCAATCTGCTTTCTCAAGCCTTTTCAACAATTATTACTTTATTCCAAAGTGTATA
The DNA here is from genome assembly GCF_902167405.1 of Gadus morhua. Classification (NCBI taxonomy): domain Eukaryota; kingdom Metazoa; phylum Chordata; class Actinopteri; order Gadiformes; family Gadidae; genus Gadus; species Gadus morhua. The sequence continues at coordinate 22,750,690 of NC_044060.1, read as the reverse complement.
ATGTGATGTCATATATTTTGGTTATGATTAATTGAGATGACGGGGTGAAGTACACTGCGAAATGGATACGAAATATGAATCTCGGATTAATTGGTTGTTTGGTTGCAGTTGTTGTTTTTTTTTTCTGTTAGCAAAATACTGAAAGACATTGAATCCCTTTGCAAAGAAAGTTGCCGTGAAAACAGAAGTGACGATCTCCAATCTGAACATGCCCAGGTCGAAGTTACTTTAGCAATTACTGTCTCTCTGTGTTCACATTAGAGAATCAGGATGATTGATTACTGATATAACCTTTTTTTTTTTGAGGTTGTGACAATGCCTCCCCCAAACTGATACTGCACTTATTATTTTAAATTACATGTTTCATCACACCTGGACATCCAGGAAACACAGACACGAGTTGAGTCCTTGTGATAGCAGAGGTGGCTATCTGTTCTTGAACTGAACTGTGTCTCAGCGTTGTCCTGTCAATATAAGGTAGCTTGCCTTGTAACCTATTGAATATAATGACTATAAAAATAAAACCTCTGACTTCTTTCACGTTAAACTCCTTTGGTAGGGCTTCAGAAAACATCTTAAATCTTGTAGGGGCACAAACAACACATAAAAAGTAAAAAAGTGGATGAACAAAAGCCCTGGTACATGAACTGAACTTTAATATATAAAATAAGTGCAAAATGTAAACATTGTAAAACCAGATATTATGCTACATAAAATAATGTGTTAACTAAAAGATCTGTGAGTTGAATCACATCAAACTCCTTTGGCAGGGAGGCAACCATCTCATATGTTTGCAGAGGTTTATTTCTGCTGTGTGATTGGCTGTTAGGTAAATCCAGATCAGAACTGTTTTTTTTATTTTTGTAACTTTTATTTATTTTTTTAATATCGAGCATTTACGTCTTAGTTTTATCGCGATTAATAATCAGATTCAAATTATTGTCTAGCCCTACTAGGACATTTCATCCCCATCACACCTGCGGTGACCATCACCTGGAAAAGAACTCTGTTGCAACAACTCATCCCGAGTATATTGCAGCTTACAAACATGCCATCGAAGGTAACCAACCCCTAGATCTGAAGCAGCCCAGGTTCCCTATTACACCGTCCCAATGGATGCAGGTCCCCCAATTAAGATCAAATGGAGCTTTGCTTCTAAAGGTGTAAGGGGTGGGATATGGGTAAGAGTGTGTGTTCATATTCAGCCATTGTGGGCGATGAACAGGTTTCCATATCAGAAAATAATTGTAATAATAATGTTTGTAAATGTCCCCCTACCCCCATTAACCTGCATGCCTGGTGCTTCACCTGGCCAAACGATTGCCACTGATGCATTGCCTGCGGTAAATGGGACCATGTTTGTGTGTGGACAGGACGTCATATCTGCCTCCTAATCTGTCCTGGAGGACCAACATCACCTCTGCCGTGGGTAAGGCACAACAACGCCTCTTCTACCTGCGGAAACTTAAAAGGGCAAAACTTCCACAGGGACTGATGATCAACTTCTATCACTGTGCAGTAGAGAGCGTCCTCACCTACGGACTACTGGTGTGGTTCTCCAGCTGCACCAGGGCAGAACAGGAGGCCCTCCACAGAGTGGTCAAGGCTGCGGGGAGGATCATTGGGATAAGCCTCCCAGAGATCTCCACAGTCTCCCCCTCCCGCTGCCTACGCCGGGTGAACAACATCCTAAAGGACCAGGTCCACCCAGCGCACCATCTCTTCCAGCGACTGCCCTCTGGGCGAAGATACCGTTCCATCCGCTCCAGGACTAACGGACTGACCAACAGCCTCAATCCACAGGCTGTCAGACTGCTGAACGAACTACCTGCCCCCCGCAGCCCCCAGCCCACCCCCAACCCTTCGTCACATAACTACCACAACTCCCACTCAATAAAGCATTGTTCAAAAATGTTCAAAAGGTTCAAAGGTTTTTATTCGCCATTTGTGCATAAACCAGACAGTTCATACACATTGGAATTCTTGTGCAGGGCTTCCCAAGTCGAGTACAGAATTAATACAAAGAGAGAGAGAGAGAGAGAGAGAGAGAGCCCCCCCCCCTCACAATAAATAGTAATAATAAAAAATATATAAAGTTTTAAAAAAATTGAGATGAGGACAAATTTCAATTTAAATAGTAGTTTAGGTAAAGTACAATTCTATACTACATCAGTGCGGTTAGTTTTATTACTTTTTTTTTTTGTTCAGATGCTATTTTAAGGGCGCATGCATAATGTTGCTTGTGCACCTCTCGCATACACTTTGCTTCTCTCATCTACATAGCCACACATTCTTGGTATATTATTTAGGAAAGAACAGCTGATACAGCGGTAATAAGTTGTACTTTTAAATCAATGCCTCTGCAAACACCGTACCGCAAACACATATTTTCTTGATACAGACATCGTGTACAAGCCCATTACTTTTAGGATTGATGAGTATTTGATCGTGAGAAAACGTTGTTTTACCGCCAGTGAGTGTTAAAGAGAATGAATGAATGCGGGCGCGCGTGTGTGTATGTGTAAAATAATTAATGAATGCAGGCGCGCGTGTGTGCGTCCATCTGTTTAAACACACGCAAACTAAACACGTAACGCAAAATACAGTCCATGTCAATGTAGGCTATATTAACGGGGGGACACATGCATATTAGGAACACAAGTCGATAACGATAATGCATACAATACTGGTAAGAAACGATGCTTGTTAATGTATTGTGTATATCATTAAATAGAACCACAGTTACTGCATATCATATGTGTGTTAAGTTTTCTTTGCCGAAATCTATTTGAGGACTCAGTATCAAATAGATTTGATACTGAGTCCAACTTCAGTATTTATGAAGTTGTGGAAGAAAGCGCTATTCCATTTGTGAATTAGGCCATATTATTTGGGCATAAACTGAGCCATTTGAAGTTTGAAATTCATGTGGTCATGCATGTCTCATTGTAGACTGCAAACGCGCTTCAAAATATCAACTCGTCAGATTCAAATGCGCTCATGGCTCTTAAAGGGGATGGGAGCTGGCACTCTCATTGGTTTATAGCAAGTTACACCCAAACCACACCTACAGGTAATTAGGCTACTTCAGACCAACCCTTTTTAGATTTGCGCCGGGCGCAAAAGTAATTTATGCGCCGGTAAAATAGCAACATCGCCATAGAACCGCCCACAAAGCTTCCTGCGCTTGGCGCTTCTCACTTGCGTTTCAGACCGTTAAAATAGGGCCCTGAGTGATCCTTCCACACTATGGTGTCACAGTTGCTGTTGATGAGATTAGAGATTTAGTCCATATTATTCACACTATAGCGAACGCTTCGGGCCATGGCCTGACTGACCTTAATCATGAATTGTACGGGCTTAAAACTCTGATTTTCCAACATCAGTATTTATTGGACTTCCTTGATTGTGCATCTTGGAGGGTACTGTTTCTTTATCGAGCGCCATCTACACCAGAGAGGTTGCACATACGTCCCAGATGCGTCTACGAATACGTCTAATTATGTACATGACATCTATGATAATGTGGCTGGGCTGAAGTCGAAAACCGCTGGTTCTCCGTGATAAGAAAGACACTAACAAACATCACAAATTTTCGTTACCACATTTAAGTTTTAAAAATGACCATTTGAATAGCTTTTATGCATGATTACATGCAATTGACAGACATTGTTGATCTTGGCAGGTATCAGTTTATTATGTTATGTTTATGAATGGCAGTGGCATGGCCACCCTACTCACTGTACCTTGCACATGTTTAAAATAAAATCATGAATATATGAACCTGTGTATTATTTTAATATCTTATCATTGAATGCAAAATAATAAGGTACATTTATACATGGCATTATAGGACCAGTTTAATATAAAACACAATTTTATAAAATATATATGTAGGGGGTCCCCGCTCCATCTCTCCATCAGATTGGGGGTGGCCTGGAAAACGTTGAAGACCCCTGGTTTAGAGTAATGGAACCACTGCTTGGAACAGTGAGAGCTATTAAAGAAAGGTGGATGTGTCTGGACAGTCAACTTCCTTTATTTTTTCACTTTTTAATCTGTTTTGGTTTAATCATGACTAACCTAATGAGTTTGTCATTTTTTTAAGTAGCCTACACCTGGTTTAGTTGTGTATGATGAGTATACTTTGTAACACTTTATAATAAGGTGCCATAATAAATAGCACACTAGTCATTACCTAACCCTTTGTTAATATTTGTTAATTGTTACTAAAATATATATTTGGCACAGGTTAATCTTTTTTTTTCACTGACCAGAGAGTGTCTCTGCTTAGGGTTAGGGTTAGGGTTAGGGTCGTCGTGTGTTAGGGTTAGGGCCGTGTGTTATGGTTAGGGTTAGGGCTGTGTGTTAGGGTTAGGGCCGTGTGTTAGGGTTGGGTTAGGGTTATGCAAAAAACTAATATTTAATTAATGATGAAAAAACTATTAACTTGTGCCAAATAGATATTATAGTAACAATTAACAAATATTAACAAAGGGTTAGGTAATGACTAGTTTGCCATTTATTATGGCACCTTATTATAAAGTGTTACCGTATACTTTTGTTTACTATTGCCTTTTATGCTTTATTTTGTTGATTTAGTTAATAGTTAATTGTTTACCAGTAGATACACTGAATTCTCTTTTTTAAGATCTTTTTAAGATTCTAGATACAGGCCAGTGCCTCTCATACTGATTAGAGGTGTTATTTCCAACATTTCGCTATTGGATATGTCTCAACCAGGATGAACCAATCTGGTCGTCTGGGACATAGCCAGGGCCATATACGTTATCGTTGAGAGTGCTTCTGTTATTCACGTTTTCTTTATTATAATACTCGCCCCAACCCTTTGGTTCGGTGTGAAGAGAGCCAAGGAGCACGTCCGACTGCTAATCACTGCACCTACACTAAGAATAGTCTGTACCTGTGCTGAATTACATCCTTGAATAAACCATCTATTCGACTCTCTGATCCAACCTGTCAAGTTGCTTTGATTTCCACTTCAAGAATTACTACTACAACGAAAAAATACACAACACAGAGTCTATACGAAGCGTTTAGAAATAAGCAGAAGACAACAACTAGTTACTGTAGTTTATTAGCTACTAGTTAGCCTTTCTAAACTTCATGCATCATTTTTTCCTAATAATAATATGGTTATTTAAAAGGGATAAGCCCTCTGAAATAATAATAATTTATCACAGATGACTACATGTTATTCATAGAATAGAATTTGAAAAGATTAAAGGTGCACATTTACAATATGAAGTGTATCCCTGTTCATGTGTTTCTCTCTGTAGTCTAACCCTGTTCCAGTGAGGCCCTGGTCCTCTCTGACGGTGATTGACAGGCTGGTGTTCTGCATGGCCAGGACGTCCATCGACCCGGCAACACAGTGGCATGACTGACACCTGATTGGCGGGGATGACTGCGCCGGTCTGAGCAGCAAGACCAGTCGGAATTCTGTCGGGAATCACTTGTAGGAGTCCCGGAACCAGACCCTAGTGAGGTTCTCACACCAAACGTCTTAAATGCCATCGTCCCTTCAGTTATGGCAGAACTGAACTAATATGCTAATGAAAAAACATGAGGGGGAGTGACGGGGTGAGTAAGGGTTGCGGTGTATGTGTGAGTTATTAAATATGCATGTTCAATGCAGTGAGATTTTGGATAGAGCTCTAAACGCAGGAAGATAATGGAGAATCCAGGAGAGACAAGAGGAGGCTTCAGTGGTAGAACCTGCCTAACACACCGCTCTATCTCTCCCATTTGTTCACAGAATTCCCACCCGTTCCCATCTGTACTCCCCCACTACCCCTTCCACTCGGTTATAACTGCTTATATCCCCCCCACTTCTCTCCTCCATATTTTAATCCCAACACCGTCCCCTTAGCTTTGTCTGCCTGCCAATAAATGAATGTAAGGTTGATCCAGACAGCTGGCTCAGAAATGCTCAGTGAGGAAAAGGAAATCAGTGAGTTACGGCTGTGACTGATGGCCAAAGGAGACTGGAGAGGAGGCTCAGAAAGGTGTAAAATGTATTAGCCTTCCGTTAGACGGCAACTGTGTCTGTCGAGGCTGAATAATAAACGTGAACATTATCAAAATGATTGTTCCCAAGTGCAGTAGCAGCGTTGATTTAATATGAGATAAGTCATCAAGGGGAGAAGTTCTGTATTAAGTAGCTCATCCCGGTCCATGATAAAGATGACGGGGATGTTTTCTTCAGCACGGTGCGCTTCAACACAGCCTTAAAGGGAGGTTGTCTACTTGATCGTGTCTGAGAACAACAAATATAGTTTTGCCGGAAAGGTTAAGATGGAGAACAAATACTTGCCTGTTTTCAAAGGAAATTAGGTATTTATAAACCAAAAGTGGAAATCTTAAAATAGGTGGTGATGGCTTTTTTCACAATTGTCCTACAGCGTTCGTGTGCTGATAATTAACAGCATAGTTTTCTCAACCCTGTGGCATCATAAAGCGTATATAGATCCTACACCAAGCCTGCTTGGTAGGATTCAATGTATTTTGGGGGGAAATGGCTTCCACAGAGCCTTCTATATCTCTTCAAGAAGAGAGAGGACAGGGACCTGGGCATCTGGAGAGCAGGGGTGCAACTTTCAGAATGCAGTTTATTCAGCGACTGCTTAAAGGGCCAAAATAACTTGTCTGGAGACCTCTGGCATGTCGTATTCTTAGACCTTTTGGTGATTTGGGATTAAATATTTAGTGCTTTTTAATGGATTTCAATTTCAAAGATCTCAAGAGCCTCCCAGTTTGCTTTTAGATGTGTGGAACCGTAACAGAGTGGACTCTCAATCTTCTCTACACCGGTCGCTGAGGGAGACGAGGTGCTCTGAGGACAGCTGGCTGGCAACGATTTGACAGGACCCACAATCTTGTAACGAGTGTGGATGTGTGATTCAAAAGTCGCAATTTGGGGGCATGTGGTGGAGATGGCTCATCCGGACTGGGATGATGCTGCAGCTAAACCAACTGCCGAGAGCAGCTAGCAGCCCCTGAAGCACGGCCGCAGGCCTGGCCCAGCCACACCGCTGCCATCCCAGCAGCCCAAGGCCCCCTGCTCTGGGGCCTCCATGGTGCTACCTCTGCAGCCAGACAGCCCTGCATTGGCCAAAGTCAAGCCACAGCTTTGCACCCTGAGGTCGCCTCCAGTCTCCAGAATTAAAGGAGAGGGGGGGGTTGGCTGATGAAACCTTTACTTTATTTGAACCTTTTAGGAAAAGCCACACTGAGAGAATGTTTTTGTTTAAGTATGGCTGGGGAGGGGGGGGGGGGGGTGAGTGGGAGAGCAGGAGCATCGGTTAGGCTATTCAGGCCCCGTCCACACTAAGCCGATTTTTTGGTGAAACCGCATAAGTCTTGTGCGTTTCGGCCAACCGTCCAGACGGAGCCGGCGAATCCGGTGCCCGAAACCGCACATTTCTGAAACCACCCTCGGAGGTGGTTTCAAATCTATCCGGACCTATGCAGTTTCGTGTTAGGATTCGTGCGGACCCCTGAAACGCAAACAATGACGTCATTAGCCCCCCACCAGCTGGGGGACGTCAGAGTTGCGTTGAATTTTTTATTTATTATTTTATTTGTATTCTTTTTGTAGCTTTAAATAAAGCCCCTTGATAAATTTAATTACTAACTGTACATTACAAAGTATTTCACTTTTTTCGGTGGAGAACCAGCGTCTTTTTACTACATTTCTACAGCTCGATGCGGTTTCGCGATGATTCCGTCTTTACGGAGACATTCCTGAACCGCATAAAACGAAACCGGATCGTTTTCACCCGTTTCGGCTCCATGTGGACGGGGCCTCAGACTCTTGGGGCCCTACGGATTCAGTTTTATGCTACGAGATGCCCCGGAAATACTTGGAGGAAAGGTTGTTCGAATTCTAAAAATGCTAAGGAAAGGTGCCTCGATGCAACCTTTAACCCACCATTAGCATAGGTTACTCGTGAATAAGAAAGAAGATATTTGTAACTCATAATCCTTTACGGCGGCAATATTTAAAGCAACAGGCCACCGACGAAGTTTACAGACTCTACGCAAAGACGAATTAGAGATGCGGTAAAGCAGAAGATAAGAGAAGAAAATAAAATACCAACTTTAGATTTAAGAAAGATTACTGGGGGCAACAACCTTCGGCCAACAAACAGCTGTAGTCTGTGTTTGTGGTGTCTTGTGTGTCTGCCTCTAAGGAGAGCGCCTTAGGGGCAGCGGTGGCGTGCAAGGGGGGCTAGCGGGGGCTTACGCTCCCCCTTAAATAATGCTGCCCCCCCCCCCCCCCCTCCCAAAGATGCGTCATTTTGTGTTGTAAAATATTTATGGAAACATTTTCGTGTTTCATGTAATATAAAATATATAAACACATCTGACTAACTTGTAAAGTGTTGATTTATATAAACTTGTGTGCAGATGCAGAACTTTTCTTGATTACGCCGGTTAAAGACCTATCTGAGGAATAGAAACGTCAATTATGGGCATCTAGCCATCTCATTTCAATTCTGTAGCCTGTTAAACCGGGATCATTGAATCTTGTTTTCTCTAGTAGTATTATTTGTTCTTGTTTGTTGCGTCAAATTGTATGAGCACCTGCTATAAACAAGCCAGCCCCCCCCAATCATAGTTCTTTGGCTTCGCTACTGTCCCTGGATGGACCTGAAAGAGTGGAGCCAGACTAATAAAGAAGACCTCTGGGGCCACATGCAAGGACATCTGCGTAGGCACAAATCAACGCACAGCAGTAAGTGGTGGAAAACTGATTCATGGAGAGGTTTGAAAAGTGCACAGTACAATGGTAAAGGTTTTTCTGTTTAACATACCGATCCTGGCATTGTGTGCATGCGAACGAGTTCAGAGTTAACCCCCCCATCCATGGGGACATACGTTACATGTTCCCCCTCACAGGGGTCCAGGGTTGGGGACAGACGTTACATATTCCCCCCACACAGATGTCTCTATCCCCCTGGACGGATCACATGCTGGCATGTGGCTGTCGTCCTCTTCTATAACCCTGGGTCCATCGTCAGAGTGGACCGGTGTGGATTCTTAATTTGTTACCATGCACACACACTCTCGGTACAACGGGTATGAACAGAAAGCCCGTACCGCTCAGCGTCCACAGCTTTACAAGCGTCTGGTTGAGCGTTGACATGTGGAGAGAGCCTCTGTGCCTGTGGGCCCTTGGGTTATAGAGGAGAAATATTGTTGAGTTGACTTAATATCTAATTCTGCAACTAGGGGTCTCTCAATGAACACTACAATCAAAAGCCATTATTAAGTAACGTTAACTTGTGAAGTTACTTTAAGACGACTCATATAGCTGGTTAAATTGTTTCTCCAAACTCTAGACAATATTCTGGGTTTACATTTTTTTGGATACATTTGAGATAATGTAAGTACACACCTCAACAAAACATAGGACTGAGGGTTCAACATATTTTAATGAAGTACATTTTGAAAGAAATGTATGTTTGTTATTATTTATTTCGTGATTATTGCATAGAAATTCTGTGACGAATTCCTAGATAGAAAGAGTGTTTCAGCCCGTGGGGTCCGGCGCTGGGGTGGTCCTTAGAGCGCTCTGCGGCGTCCTTTGGACCACACTGAGGTAGAGAGCTAAAAATAACCCGAGGGCCGGTAGAGGAGGTGGATTAATAATGTACTCCCTCATACTGGGAGGCTGCCTCTACTGGAACCCCCCCATGAAGCTCCACCAGGGAGACCACCAGAGAGAGACCACCAGGGAGACCACCAGAGAGAGACCACCAGGGAGACCACCAGAGAGAGACCACCAGGGAGACCACCACCAGAGAGACCACCAGGGAGACCACCAGAGAGAGACCACCACCAGAGAGACCACCAGGGAGACCACCAGAGAGAGACCACCACCAGAGAGACCACCAGGGAGACCACCAGAGAGAGACCACCAGGGAGACCACCACCAGAGAGACCACCACCAGAGAGGCCACCACCAGAGAGGCCACCACCAGAGAGACCACCAGAGAGAGACCACCACCAGAGAGATACCTCCAGAGAGACCACCAAGGAGACCACCACCAGAGAGAGACCAACAGAGAGACCACCAAGGAGACCACCAAGGAGAACACCACCAGAGAGACCACCAGATAGAGACCACCACCAGAGAGAGACCACCACCAGAGAGACCACCAGAGAGAGACCACCAGAGAGAGACCACCACCAGAGAGAGCACCACCAGAGAGACCACCAGAGAGACCACCACCGTCTTCTTCCGTCGGAGGAGGTCATCCTCATTATATTCCTGTTCATTGTCATCAGGTGAACTGGAGCATTTGATCCAGATCACACACACTGATGAGGATCCTCATGGACACACACACACTGCTGAGGATCCTCATGGACACACACACACTGCTGAGGATCCTCATGGACACACACACACACACAATGCTGAGGATCCTCATGGACACATACACACACTGATGAGGATCCTCATGGACACACACACACTGATGAGGATCCTCATGGAAACACACACACACTGCTGAGGATCCTCATGGAAACACACACACACTGCTGAGGATCCTCAAGGACACACACACACTGATGAGGATCCTCATGGACACACACACACTGATGAGGATCCTCATGGACACACACACACACACTGCTGAGGATCTTCATGGACACACACACACTGATGAGGATCCTCATGCACACCCACACACACAACCTCATACCCACACACACACACACAGATGAGAATCCTTATGTACACACAAACACACACACTGATCAGAATCCTCATGTACACACACTGTGGCAACCTGGCCGTTGCCAATTAAGGAGATGAAGAGCACCTGAGGAACCGGTGGAGAAGCAGCTTAAATAGCCTGCTTCTCCACTCATTCGGGGCTTTCTCAGCCATGGGGCTCGTGCCGGGAGGTAGCCGAGTGAGAGACAGTCGCGCGAGAAGCCGGGAGCGGGAGCCACGCCGACCTCAGCGACGGACCGGACCCGGAGACCCCTCACCCTTTTTGCCCCAGTGTGGAAGAAACTTGAGTTACTGTATGATTTCCCCTTTCTTTTGTGAGCTGCAGTAATAAAACCGTTGCACCGCAAATGTGCTCGAGCGTTTATTTCGGGAATCGCAGCCGCCGACGACCTTTGTTGCCACAACACACACACACACAGTGATGAGATCCGCATGCATAGACACTTGGCTCGTTCTGCCTCTTCACAAAAAAAGGTTCACAAAACTCAACAGACAGGGAGATGCTGAGCTCAAACAATACAAATGGAATAGAGTCTCTTTGCTGAGTTTATTTTGAGAACTATACGCAAGGTATACACGTGGGACTATGTGCTGTATCATTAAGCTATTCAACCCTGTGACAGGGTCGCGTTGCCTGGTCTGTAGATGGCAGGCTGACCACACTACCTGGAGCAGAAAATCACAAACATATTAAGTTTTCAAGTGAATTGAAGTGGAAAGATCAGTGCACTTAATCACATTTCTCTCATTAACATTCAATTGTCTTTTACTAAGAAGTCTGACAGCCCAGTTTTATGTAATACAATTACAACACGCAACATTTGGTCAATTGTTAATCTGAAATGCTTTGGTGATTTTACGGCAACAAAAAAGAGAGACTGATGCAAAAGGTCATACATTTCAAGTAAATCTTCAATTAACCTTTAACGCTGTTTCAAATAATGATTTTGTAATACCTACATATTGGAAGCTGAAACATTACACAAACACAAAGAAGCTTGAAGATACTGATTACTAATGGAGTCTACTCCTGTCACACCGTGCTTTATGTATTTAAGGGAGGTAATTAGGCTATTATTTTAATGATTTAGCTAACCTTATATAGACAGTGTGACGCCCTGCCTCTCTCTCTGCCTATTGGTTGTGGGTGGAGATTGGGAAAGGGCGTCAGGCCAATTGGCCACACCTGTGGGGGTATAGGGATCCAGAGATTTAAGGGCTGGGTAGCCATGTGTTCAGTCTCTCTTTTGCTGCTTCTAGGCTGAGCTCTGGGCTCCGTCTTCCACCCGCCATGTGGTCTTGAGTATAATCTCTTTTGTTTAAATATAATTCCTTATGTTTACTTTAACCAGTAAAAACGGGTTACTAATAAACTAGTTTCTCTTTATGTCATGTGTGGACTCCCTTTGTTTTGCCACTACCTGACCCGGTGTGTGACAAAATGGGGGCTCGTCCGGGATGTTTAGTTTGTTAAGGGTCATTTGGTCAAATTCAGCCTGGATGGTCTGAATATGGTTTGTGTGCTGGCATTTGCTTTGTGTTCCTGTTAGGAATTGTAGTTTTGCATTAGTAAAGTTGTTTGGTTTCAAAGGATTGATTGGCTTAAGCCCAGTTCAGACCAAAGATTCACCTTGCAACGGCTTGCAACTCGCAACGCCTTGCAACGCCTTGCAACGCCTTGCAACGAGACGGGCTGCGACGTTCTAAAACTGGGCAGTTCACACCGGCTGCAACGCGCTGCAACGGGCTGCGACGCTAGGTGGTTTCCATAGCAACTGTGAACGCTCTGGCACATGCTGAGAGCCGCAACATCATCATTTGCGTAGGTTAGGTTAGATTAGTTATGGTTTGCAATTAGTTTTATTTTTATTTTACTTGAGAGTAGGCTAGAGTTACTATGTTTTGTCATTCTCCACTACATCTGCATTGGAGTAAATAGCTGGAGTTTACAGTTAGTTTAGATTACCCGTTGTTGGATACATTGCATTTTCCGGTCATTTGTCGTCCTCATATCTGTATGTGCACACAATTATTCATGTCTGCGATCATCACAGAGTCCACAAGCAGCAGGTCGAAATTCCCGATGGGTCACAATTCATGACAGTAGACCGTCGAAATCTGCGACTACACTGTAAATGCGGGGAAAATGAGTCAAACCCCAACCAAGTGTTTTCAGGTCATTTGTCGTCCTCATATCTGTATTTGGACACTATTATTCGTGTCTGCGATCATCACAGAGTCCACAAGCAACGCAGGTCGCAATCAACGATGCCACAATCAATCTAGCGCACCGTCGAATTCTGCGCCCACACTGTAAATGCAGGAAAAATGAGACAAACCCCAACCAAATCTTTTCAGGTCATTTGTCGTCCTCATATCTGTATTTGGACACAATTATTCGTCGTAGAATTCAGCAAGATTAAAAGTGCAAATACATCAACAAAATACGACAGTACGGTACCGGGACGGAGTAAGGCCGTGACGTACAAGTTGTTCTGTGCTGTGATTGGCTGAAGAGGAATAGTTAAATCGCCGCGTTCTAAAACTGGACCTTGCGATTTGACATGTTCAATCTCTGGCGACTCCTTGCAACGCCTTGCGACGCCTTGCGACGCCTTGCAACGGCTTGCGACGCCTTGCAACGGCTTGCAACGGCTTGCAACGACCCGTTCACACCGCCCCTGCGACGTTCTAAAACCGTCTCGTTGCAAGGCGTTGCAAGGTGAATCTTTGGTCTGAACTGGGCTTTATTGGTAGCACCTGTTGAAGCCAAGTCAGTAGCTGCCAGTGTTGGGAGTTCCACATGTGACTTTTGTCTTTTGGATTTCAGTTTTAGGAGGGATTTGGTCGGTGGAGTTTGGAAGTAGTAGAGCATTGTGTCCTATGTTTTGTTTTTTTGCTTAAAGGTTAGTGTTTTGGTTGTAGTCAATAAAATCAAGGTTGGAACTTTGAGTTTGGTTATTGGGGACAGTCTTGTAATGTGGTATGGAAACATGAATCCCCTGTGAGGCTAAGGCCACGTTTATACGTAGCAGGGTATTTATAGAAACTAATATTTCCCCCCCTCTGTTTTCAAAAATAACATTGTGCACACAACATCGTTTTCAAAAAGTTGTCGTTTACATCAAAACGGATAAATACGCCGTTGGGACATTATAACTATGCCAAACCTATGGGCGGCAGTGTAGGGAGAAGGATAAAGCCATGCAAGCCAATCAGAATCCTCAGAATCAACAACAACGAATAACACGAGCGTCTTCCTGTAACAAACAAACTGTAAACATAAGGCGCTCACATGACGTTAAGCATTTCCTGGCGCATAATGTGACGTTTCAGAACCTAAAACCCCGTTTCTACCCGTTGACATGACAACACGTAACCGGCGTTTTCGGAAATCTCCACTTTGGCCGGAGTTTTTAGAAATGATCGTTTTCTGTGACAAGAACGGAGTTTTCGTGTAAATGAGAGGCCAAACCGTGTGAAAATATCAGCGTTTTCCCTTCGTGTAAACGGGGCCTAAGAAGACTGGTTTCCAATAGGGGGACTGGTCTTGGGGAATTTTAGTATGGCTGCAAAAGTGGGTAGAGCGGTTGTCTCGGGAGCACATCCCCGGTGTAAGAGAGGGTCGCTGATTGCCAGTTGCCTTTTTCTTCCCGGTGGGCTAAAGTGCATAAATACCCCCCATCAGTAGCGGCACGAAGACTAGGGTTGGAGTTAAGGTAGTTATGGGGTCGCTAATGTCTTAGTTAGTCAGGGCTGGGGAGGTTCCATTTTGGTTTGGCTGTCCCAGACTTTGTTGGTGGTTCCAGCTGATTTTGTTTTTGTTTTTTTCTTTCTCCCATTCTATTTTGTGAGTGTAGGTAGTCCAGGTATGGCGTCTACAGTGGATACATTTGTTGACTCACCGTCAGTAGCACTACTGGATCAGTGTACTAAAGACCAGTTACTGCTAATTGCTGAGAAATATGAGATTGAGATATTGGATAAAAAGTTAAAGGAGTCTGTTAAGGGAAGTTTGATGGCAGGGTTGCTGGAACAGAGAATGATTCAACCCGTTGGGGGGACTCAGTCTTCGGCGTCTGCAGGTACTGTGTTGAGTTTTGAACAGCAAAAGGAACTTTTGTTGTTAAAGCAAACTCATGAATTACAGCTGCAAGTACAACTTCAGAATATAAAACAGCAAAATGACTTGGCTTTGGAAGAGGTGAAGCAAAAAACTGAGTTGGTTAGGTTAGAGCTACAGAATAAAAAGCTGAACTTAATTCAACAGTGTATATTGCCAGGTTCAGCGGATAGTGACAACCCTGTGTTTCGGTCTGGTGCACCAGTGGCATCTTTTGATAAATTCAATAACTTGCGCTTGCTTCCGAAATTCAATGAAAAAGACCCTGATTCATTCTTTTCATTATTTGAGCGAATAGCGGAGTCTAGGAAATGGCCGGAGGGTGATCAGGCGTTAATGTTACAATGCGTCCTGACCGGTAGAGCCCAGGAGGCGTACTCAACTTTGAGTGCTGCTGATTGTAAGGTGTACAAGCGAGTTAAGTCTGCGATGCTTAAAGCATATGAGTTGGTGCCTGAGGCGTACCGGCAGCGGTTCCGTGGTTGGAAAAGAGGAGATGAACAGTCTCATGTCGAGTTTGTGCGAGATCTGACTGCCCATTTTTGTCGTTGGTGTGCAGCGTCTGAGGTGGACACCTTTGAGAAACTGTGCGACTTGGTAATATTAGAACAGTTTAAAAACTCGGTACCTAAAAATGTGGCTACTTGCATCACAGAGAATAAAGTAGGCATTCCTGGTCAGGCGGCCGTGTTGGCCGATGAGTATGTGTTGATTCATAAAAGCAATTTCAATGCGTTAAGTTCAGCTAATGTGCGCAGGGAGAGTTATCGTCATCAAAAAGGTGCATCAGACTCTTATGCTAAGAGTGAGCATGGCATGCGAGAAAGGCAGGCAGAAGGTAGAATTTGTAATTACTGCCATGAGCGAGGGCACTGGAAAAATGATTGTCCTAGACACCAGGTATTGTGAAGAGCTTTGTCTCGTTGTAGAGTTGGTTGGTATGGCGATGAATTGGTTGGTATGGAGATGAGTTGGTTGGTATGGAGATGAGTTGGTTGGTATGGAGATGAGTTGGTTGGTATGGAGATGAGTTGGTTGGTATAGAGATGAGTTGGTTGGTATGGAGATGAGTTGGTCGGTATGGTAAAGAGTTGGTCGGTATGGTAAAGAGTTGGTCGTATGGGAGAAGTTGGGAGTGGAAGTTGGGCATCGCCGTGTCTGTTGGTCAGTAAGCCGGACACAACTTTTAGGCCATGTACTGATTTTCGTAAAGTTAATAACGTTACGAAGCCAGATGTGTTTCCTCTTCCCCGCATGGAAGACTGTATAGATCAGGTGGGGTCTGCCGTTTATGTGACTAAGTTTGACCTTTTGAAAGGTTATTGGCAAGTTCCCCTGTCTAAGCGGGCAAAGGAAATTTGTGCATTTATTACACCTTCTGCCTGGAGAAGGACACACTGCTGGACCAGTACGACGACCTGTCGGACCTCAACGCCGTGCAGATGCAGAGCGTCCGCGAGTGGGAGATGCAGTTCATGGAGAAGTACGACTACGTGGGTCGGTTGCTGAAGCCCGGGGACAAGCCTTCGGAGTACACTGACGAGGAGGACGTCAAAGACCACCTGAAACACGACTGGCCCGGCCTGGTCTCCTGTCAGCGCCTCCTCCTCCCTCCGCCTCCACCCCCTCCACCTTCTGGTCCCCCTCCAACCCCCAAGAAAATGTCTCCCTTCTCACTACTCTTAATGTGCTCCTAGGATCCAGGTTGCTGAGTGGAGAACGGGGGTAGATTGGGGAGGAGTGGGGGGGATAATGTGGTGGGGCCCCTTTTCTGTAGGGGGGCGGTGTGACGCCCTGCCTCTCTCTCTGCCTACTGGTTGTGGGTGGAGATTGGGAAAGGGCGTCAGGCCAATTGGCCACACCTGTGGGGGTATAGGGATCCAGAGATTTAAGGGCTGGGTAGCCATGTGTTCAGTCCCTCTTTTGCTGCTTCTAGGCTGAGCTCTGGGCTCCGTCTTCCACCCGCCATGTGGTCTTGAGTATAATCTCTTTTGTTTAAATATAATTGCTTACGTTTACTTTAACCAGTAAAAACGGGTTACTAATAAACTAGTTTCTCTTTATGTCATGTGTGGACTCCCTTTGTTTTGCCACTACCTGACCCGGTGTGTGACAACAGCTAGTTAATAGTCACTAGGCTTCATATTCTCTAGACATTGGCATTTACTAAAGCTGTACTGTAATAATGTAGTTATATATGTGAATGTATATGTCTATGCCGGCAGGTGGGATTTGAACCGGCAACCTCTGCAAAGAGTCTAGAAAGCTGCTACACTCTCCTCTCAGCCAGTAAGGGCTACGGCCCCTATTGGCCAAGGTGACAAGATCTCTGAAATGAAAAACGGGCCAAAATATCTGTTTGTTTTTCAGAAACAAGAAAGCAGACAAAACCACATTATTTATTGCTGAATTAAACGATTGAAATGAAGACCACATGCCCAATGGTTTATTATAGCTGTTTTTACACTGCCAAATATGCCCGTCTTATACCCGCATTTTTGCCGGCATGGTCTGCACGTTGACACTGACCGATGTAATATACTGGCTTGATTAAGCACCCAAATTTCCGCTCTTGAATTCCACACGTATTGGGGTTTCATTTTCATGTAAATGCGATGAGACGGCTCCGCAGTTCCAGGGGGCGGGACTTGGGTAGAGGTGTTGCTGCGTTGTCTACACGGAGGCAACGCAGCGACATAAACATGAGTAGTTCTGGAGAGACAGTGAAATCCGCAAGCTAATGACCATGGGAGAGAAAATTATTCAGTCGCATTTAATGAAGACGGGGAAGGATGGTGGGATCCAGGAGAAAGTAGCAGAGGAACTTTCCTTAGGAGGCTTTTGTTGGGATAAAAAATAAGTAGTCAGCTAAATAAAGAATATGTTGGAGTTTTTGCGCTTGTAAATAGTTAATCGCATTTGTAGCCTACACTCGGATGAATTCTAATCAATCTTAGTATGCAAATTATTCAAGAGACATTTACACTCCCTGCACATATTTAATAAACCCCCCGTTTTAGAAACAGGGACGTTAGCGGGGACAGCTCCAGCCGGGACACCAGAGACAGGCACTGTCCCAGGGACTGACCTGTTGACCTGTCAGTAGCTTCAGGATCTGATGTCACCAGCGGTGCATCACCGATCATTCAACCGTCTCCAATACAGCCGATGAGTGCTCAACGGAGTTATCTATGTTAATCTTCTCATTTGCATACTTCCTGTCCTAGAGACGGTGAATAAATATAGTCCTTTAGAATCTCTTATTGTAAGGTAAATCTGCATCTTGTGATGACAACGTTGTGAATGGGGGAAGGGTCTAGATTCAACAATACACCATGTGGAGCTGGGTTGGCTTAGAGCCCCAACCCCTAGCTGTTCACAAAGGGCTTATCGCTTTATAAAACGTCACTCATGCGCTTACTATAGACTACCTAAGACTACCTACTAACAGTTCACTAAATAAACCCACAGCAATAAAAAATTCAATCAGTTACGAAAAATAAATCTTCGTTATACCGCCAAGTTATATAGCTCTTCAAGTGGGAAAAATGGTTGCCAAGCAACGCAGGCTAGCATACAGGCTAATGAGGCTTTAAAGATGGGGGGAATGTTAACACATCTGCATTAGTCTGGCTGAACGGAAGTGGACAGCGTCTATTGCTTAGCGGCCGATTTGGCCGCGACTCCTCCCCTTCCGGTTGCTGGCGTTACCAAGTTTTCGAAATTGTTTGTGGAACTAGACATCCAATCTTGTTTAATTTTAATATAATGTAATTACTGATTACTGACTATCTGATTTCATTACAATGGTAGGACCACAACATAGCCTATTTTGACATTACCTTGGAAAAGCCCAGACTCTCCCCGGGGATTCTCCCCGGGGACGATGCGTTTGCGGTCACGACTATCGGCGGTTGGTGTGGATTTGGCGCATCGTTTCACTCTGACGGCGGCATGAGCGTTTGACATGGATTTAACCACTGAACCGATCCGTTCCACTTCACAATAGCTCCTACGGTATTTCTTTAGTAGTGTTCTACAAGAACCACATATAAATGTTAAAACGTCGTTCGTTTTTATAGGTCCCGTGAGCTCCTCAAGGGCCAAAGTGTATGGTGGCTTGAAATCATCGTGACAAAGAATCAAACGATGTTTGTTCTTTTTATCTATAAAATTATCTCCACATAGGCGACATACATCGTTAATGGTTTTTTGTGGCGTTTGGGATTGAGCCATTTCTGACAGCCTCTGAACGTCAAGAAGTTCCGTCAAAATAATTTCCCCCCCCGGCACTATTTTGCATGGACACCGCTGCTGCTTCCCGGGCTTAGCCCCGCCCTAGACGATTGTGATTGGTTTAAAGAAATAAAGCAGGCCCGCCCAGTTTCCCAACGGATAGACGGCTCGAGGTAGCGTGGCTCCAGACCATTCTACTTGCTGTAGTTTGGTCTGGCTTTGCGAGACTACATCTGCATTAATTGTGCAAATGATGAAGGAATGTTCAGTCATGGTTAGCACTCCTCTTCACTAACATTCTCTGTTTAATAATGGCCGTTTAATAATGAGAATCGTTGCTGCTGTAAAACATATATTCCATAAATGCCAGCATGCATTTTAGGAACCCCATTTTATCACCCAAGTTTGGAAATAGTTAATTTTCTCCACTATCATGTGGGAGTGGAGGGGATCCGTCTGAAAAGGTTTACTATGGATCGAGTAGGTGTTACCCCTGATCCATAGTAAACCTCTTCTCCCCTATGGACCCTTCCTATCCTCCACACAAACTGCCGTTGGCGCTGCTTGTGGGACTGCATAATTTGTTGTGGAGAGGATGGTTGGCGACGTCTTAACAACCAAAGGAGGTGATGTGGAGGAAACACGCACACACAACAACAAAATGATTTTTTTGGCGTTTCATATGCTTTCAAGATCAAGTAGGTTTCCAAACCCAGCAGATTCAAAAATCTCAGTTCAAACATTTTGTGCGAATAGTTGAAAAAAGCTAAGCTATTTTGATTTATTTTCAAAATCAGATTTCCGATTCCTCCTTACCTGGAGACCCGATGGTTTTAATTAATGGAAGGCTCAGGCATCAAACTGAAACCACAATGAGAACAAACTATTTTGTCAGCCAAATAACTTCTTAGGTCTTGGCCAGGTGAAAAAAAATTGACTAATTTTGAAGCTTACTGCCGCTTAACTTCAGCCCAACTTCAGCCTTCGTACCTATACTCTCTCATGTCATCGTAAAGGCCTTGCACATTTGCATATTTCTAAATGAAAGACATTTTCTACTTACACGTCAAAGCGTAGATTTTGTTTCTCTTCAAAGAAGAAATCCAACACAAACTTCCTCACAAAGTCTGGGTTCAACGTGTTGTCAATGACCTCCGTCCGACCGAACTGTGAAGAGAGGAACAGATGATTACTACATGACTACAACGGTCAATGAACAATCACAGTAATCATTCATCATCATTCATATGAACATTCTTTATTTCATTATAATCCCATGGATTACAGTTTTGGAAAGCGAATAAGATCAGACACAGATATCCAGGGAAATTTGGATGCAGTGGCAGCAGTGAAAATATTTGACACAAGAATGAAGCATTTAAAATCCCAAGGAAAACCCAATTCAAACTAGGAAAGAAAAATAAATTGAATTGATCATTGATCATTGTATGTGTCATATTTTAACAATTAAATAGCCTATAATTTTGTGCAATATCTTCTCCCCAAATACAAAAAATACTTTCTTACATTCTGGGAGGTTGTTTGATGGAGCCAAGGTCTGAGCGCTAGACAAGCATTTCAGAGTTAGAATTTGAATGCTTCTGCAAGGAATTGGTTTCAGTCAAGGTCCATACACAAAACAATAACAACATGAAGTATGGATCAAAGCTTTGGCATTGGATTATCTGTATGGAAAATTAGAGTGTACTTAAAAATTCTCAATGCCTCGTTTATATGTTAAGACCCTTATATACTACCAAAGAAGTGTCAGGCTACTTCTAGCCTTTTAAGTGGTTTAAAATAGCGATTTAGTTTTTTACCATAACCACTGCCCCCTTCGTTCCAAGTTTATAGCGTTTTTGATAGAATCAGCTAAAAACAGCAAACAGAAGAAGCGTCTATATGCGTTTTTTTTGTGCTCCAAAATGAACGTTTCAACTCGTTATCATACAAAACATATCCCAAATCCATTTTAAACCGGAATTACCCTTTAAGAACAAGCTGAACAGGACATTCTGTCATTGCCACTCATTTAAGAAACACAACATTAAAAAGCACCTGAAATTCATCAGGCAATCAACATTCTGACTCATTCGTTTCCAAGAATCTGACTGCCAAGACACAGTATGGCATTAAGGGGAACTTCTTCATTAACCATTTTTCGTTCATAATTAACTCTGTCATGTTTAATTTCCCCAGAATTTAAAAGATTTTTCAGGTATATGCTTTGAAGAAAGCCCCTAATTCACTTGAGAAATGTATGCTTGGAGTTTTCTGGATGTTGTGTGCTGCTTATCAATAGACCTTTTGACCATGTGAATGAGGCTTCATGTAGTTCAAGAATGTCAGTGGCTCAATGGGATAATGCCTTGTACTGGTACTGTTCGAAACCCGATTAGAGCATTATGAACAAGCTGAACATGATATTCTGTCAATTACCATCTCATTTAAGAAACACAAAATGAACAGCACCTGAAATTCATCAGGCAATCAACATTCTGACTGATTAGTTTCCAAGAATCGACTGTCAAGACACAGTATGGCATTAAGGGGAACTTCTTCATTTACCTTCATAATTAACTATCATATTTATATTTCTTTCGTTAGTGTTCTTGACTACGAAGGTTTAATTTCCCCAGGAGTTCAAAGATTCTTCAGGTATATGCTTTTTAAGAAAGCCCTTAATGACTGAGAAATGTGTGCTTGGAGGTTTCTGGATGTTGTATGCTTTTCAATAGACATTTTGACCATGTGATTGAGGCTGCATTTTCAGGTTTATCAGTGGCTCAATGGGATAATGCCTTGTACAGGTGATCCTTAGGTTGAGACTTCAAATCCCGATTTTAGCATGCTCAACATGACATTCGGCCAATGCTTTGCAGCTCACCTGAAAGCCGAGGCGAAGTATTGCATTAAGTGGAACATCTTCATCAAAATCTTTCCTTAATAATTACATGTCATAATTATCTATCTTCCATTAGTGTGTTCTTGACTTTTAATTTTGCTCGGACCCCATCAATCACCGCTTGCAGTTATCTTTATTTTTTGTACCTCATGGAAGTATGTTTTCTTTCCCTACGAGAGTTTTGTGCTTTTTTAATGCATAATAATTAAAAAATATTTGCATTAAAAAAAAATAGATATATACATATATATATATATATTATTATAATTTTTTTTTGGACATTCTTAGTCAAGGCGCCCTACTGTTGTTAAGGCGGCCCGCCTTAAACCATACAGTGCTTGGGGAAACACTGGGATGGTCCTGGCATTGGTAACCGCATGTAACCGCATGTAAATGTCAATAGAGGAATAGTTACTAAACATGGTCTATCCTCAGAGTGCAGGGAGCCGCTATCCACAATATTGTTGAACAATTCAACATTGCATTGAATCACGAGGTTCGAAGGGAGAAATCTTCTGCTATTAAACTGCTGCAAAAATGTGCTGCATGCGTCCTAGGTCATCGCTTGTGTAAACTGTGCACATTGATTTGTCATGTGGTGTCAACGCCTGTGTTGGCCCCAGAGTCCCATCAGTCGGACCATGTGAGGCTGCTTAGACCAGCCATCAACAACACTATCCACACTCATTATTCAATTATTTAATGATATATAACATATATGATAAATGACATATGATAGAGCAACATAGCAGCAGGTAAACTGACTCAGTGAGTCTGGCATGGTCCTACAAATAGAGCAATGACCACCACTGACGCTCAGAAATCAACTCCTTAGAAAGAACCGTTTACCATTCTCTCCCCCTATCCCCTCTCTCCTGTCTCTTCTCCATGCCCTCCCAGGAGGCCCGGGGATGATGAGCTATCGACCTAACGCAACCCAGGCCAGTCTCCCATGCTCTAGCTTCAGTAATCTGCACTTGTCAATCACGCCTCCTCTTTACAATAGCATCTGTAGAAGCTTCTGGGGGAGACAGAAAAGGTAGTTGTGCGTTCCTTATGTGAGGGGGGATATTGAGTGAGGGTGTTTAGCGTTTAACCTCTCTCAAGGATCTATTCAGAGCCATGTTAGGAACCTTGGATGGAAAGTAATTCTTGTACTCCGTAGTACGCCGCTTGCTAAAGGGGTTTAACTAATACTAATACTAATACTACTACTTTTATATTTTCATGCTGCCTTCTTGGCCAGGATCCCTTGGAAAAGGATTTTCAATCTCAATGGGGATATTCCTGGTAGAATAAAGTTAAATAAATAAATTAGCTAACAGGGTGCTGGACACAATTCAGAACTCAGAAGAACACACAAGCTAGCGAAGCTACCTCTCGAGCTCTTAAGACCAATGAAATATCCTGCTCAGAAGAACACACTAACGAAGCTACCTCTCCAGCTCTTAAGACCAATGAAATATCCTGCTCAGAAGAACACACTAACGAAGCAACCTCTCCAGCTCTAAGACCAATGAAATATCCTACTCAGAAGAACACGCTAACGAAGCTACCTCTCCAGCTCAAGACCAACACATTTGGGAGTTGCTGCAGCACCCAGGTTACCAACGGGAAGGCTTTCACATGCAGGGCTTGTTGCATGTGGCGGGCCACCTGAGTGAGTGAGTGCGTGCGTTCGTGCGTGTGCGTGTGAGTGAAACTTGTTTCCAGTATTGCAAAGAAGCCCAACAACACCTGGAGACTAAAGGATAAATCAGTGGATCTACAAAGAACGTGTGTGGACCTGTGTGTGATTCATCTGGTGTCTATATGTCATGTTTTAGGCCGGACACATTAATCAACAGCACCCTTTATAAATATACACATACATGTATCGAGAGATTAAAGGTACCTCTCCTGGAACCGTCACCTTATCGTGGTGGATAGGTTTGCGTGTCCCTGTGAACCTGAGGGCTGTGTTGTCTGGAGCCTTGTGCTCCTGGTAGGGTCTCTCATGGCAGAGTGGTCAGGTGAGGGGCCAGACTAAGAATGGTTCAAAAACCTCAGTGAATAACTTAAGAAGAGGAGATGTGACCCGGCCCGGTTGAAGCCCGGGGCCCCCGTCTGGAGCCAGGCCCAGACGGAGGGCTCGATGGCGAGCGCCTGGTGGCCGGGTTTGCCACGGTGCCCGGTCGGGCACAGCCCGAACAAACTACGTGGCATCCCCCCTCTCCTCATCCCATGGGCTCACCACCTGTGGGAAGACCCATTGGGGTCGGGTGCGCAGCCACATGGGTGGCAGCGAAGGTCAGGGGTCTCGACGGACCAGACCCGGGCGGCAGAAGCTGGCTCTGGGGATGTGGAACGTCACCTCGCTGTTGGGAAAGGAACCGGAGCTTGTGAGGGAGGTGGAGCGCTATCAGTTAGATCTGGTGGGGCTTACCTCCACGCACAGTCTCAGCTCTGGTACCGTACTCCTGGATAGGGGTTGGACTCTATTCGGGCGGGTGTGGGGATACTCATAAATCCCCGGCTGAGCGCCGCGGTGTTGGAGTTTACCCCGGTAGACGAGAGGGTCGCCTCCCTGCGCCTAAGGGTTGTAGGGGGGAAAACTCTGACTGTTGTTTGTGCGTATGCACCAAACAGCAGTTCAGAGTACTCTGTCTTCTTGGAGACCCTGAATGGAGTCCTGTATGGGGCTCCAGTAGGGGACTCTGTAGTTCTGCTGGGAGACTTCAACGCCCACGTGGGCAACGATGGAGGCACCTGGAGAGGCTCGGTGGGGAGGAACGGCCTCCCTAATCTAAACCCGAGTGGTCGTTTGTTATTGGACTTCTGTACTAGTCATGGATTATCCATAACGAACACCATGTTCGAACATAAGGGTGCTCATAAGTGTACCTGGTACCAGAGTACCCTAGGCCGAAGATCGATGATCGATTTCGTGATCGTGTCATCTGATCTGAGGCCGCATGTTATGGACACTCGGGTTAAGAGTGGGGCGGAACTGTCAACCGACCACCATCTGGTGGTGAGTTGGATCAGGGAATGGGGGAAATTTCCGGATAGACCTGGTAAGCCCAAACGAGTGGTGCGGGTGAATTGGGAACGTCTGGAGGAGGCCCCCGTCCAAGGTATCTTCAACTCACACCTCCGGCGGAGTTTTTCTGGCATTCCTGTGGAGGTTGGGGGCATTGAGCCGGAGTGGGCGGTGTTCAAAGCCTCCATTGCTGAAGCTGCGGTGGCTAGCTGTGGCCTCAGGGTCTTAGACTCCTCAAGGGGCGGTAACCCTCGGACACCGTGGTGGACACCGGTGGTCAGGGAAGCCGTCCGATTGAAGAAGGAGGCCTTCCGGGATATGATATCCTGGAGGACTCTTGACTCGGTTGCAGGGTACCGACAGGCTCGAAGGGCTGCAGCTGCTGCCGTGTCGGAGGCAAAGCAGCGGGTGTGGGAGAAGTTTGGAGAGGCCATGGAGAAGGACTTTCGGTCGGCACCAAAGTGTTTCTGGAAGTCTATCCGGCACCTCAGGAGGGGGAAACAGGGAACCATCCAAGCTGTGTACAGTAAGGATGGGACTCTGTTGACCTCAACTGAGGAGGTCGTCGGACGTTGGAAGGAACTTTTTGAGGAACTCCTGAATCCGAATAACACGCCCTCTATGTTGGAGGCAGAGCTCGAGGTTGATGGTGTTTCATCGTCAATTTCCCTGGTGGAGGTCACTGAGGTAGTCAAACATCTCCGCAGTGGCAAAGCCCCAGGGATTGATGAGATCCCGCCAGAAATGCTAAAGGCTCTGGGTGTTGAGGGGCTGTCATGGTTGACACGCCTATTCAACATCGCGTGGGAGTCGGGTACAGTGTCAAAGGAGTGGCAAACTGGGGTGGTGGATCCCCTGTTCAAAAAGGGGACCAGAGAGTGTGTGCCAATTACCGGGGTATCACACTTCTCAGCCTCCCTGGTAAAGTCTACTCCAAGGTGCTGGAAAGGAGGGTTCGGCCGATCGTCGAACCTCAGATTGAAGAGGAACAATGCGGTTTTTGCCCCGGACGTGGAACTACGGACCAGCTCTTCACTCTCGCAAGGATCCTGGAGGGGGCCAGGGAGTATGCCCATCCGGTCTACATGTGTTTTGTGGATCTGGAGAAGGCGTATGACCGGGTCCCCCGGGAGAAACTGTGGGAGGTGCTGCGGGAGTATGGGGTAAGGGGGTCTATCCTCAGGGCCATCCAATCTCTTTACTCCCAAAGCGAGAGCTGTGTTTGCGTCCTCGGCAGCCAGTCAGTTTCGTTCTCAGTGGGTGCTGGTCTCCGCCAGGGCTGCGCCTTGTCACCAATCCTGTTTGTGATATACATGGACAGGATATCGAGGCATAATCGTGGTGGGGAGGGGTTGCAGTTCGGTGGTCTGAGGATCTCGTCACTGCTTTGTGCAGATGATGTGGTCCTCATTGGATCATCGGCCTGTGACCTTCAGCACTCACTGGATCGGCTGTCGGCCGAGTGTGAAGCGGCTGGGATGAGGATCAGCACAGCTAAATCTGAGGCCATGACTCTTAGCAGGAAACAAGTGGATTGCTTACTCCGGGTAGGAAATGAGCCCAAGTGAAGGAGTTGAAGTACCTCGGGGTCTTGTTCGCGAGTGAGGGTACTATGGAGCGTGAGATTGGCCGGAGAATCGGAGCAGCGGGGGCGGTATTGCGTTCGCTTTACCGCACCGTTGTAACGAAAAGAGAGCTGAGCCGCAAGACAAAGCTCTCGATCTACCGGTCGATATTCGTTCCTATCCTATCCTATGGTCATGAGGGTGATGACCGAAAGGACGGGATCGCGGGTACAAGCGGCCGAGATGAGTTTTCTCAGAAGGGTGGCTGGCGTCTCCCTTAGGGATAGGGTGAGAAGCTCAGCCATCCGTGAGGAACTCGGATTAGAGCCGCTGCTCCTTTACTTAGAAAGGAGTCAGCTGAGGTGGTTCGGGCATCTGGAAAGGATGCCCACTGGGCGCCTCCCTTGGGAGGTGTTTCAGGCACGTCCAGTGGGGAGGAGACCTCGGGGAAGACCCAGGACTAGGTGGAGAGATTATATCTCAACACTGGCCTGGGAACGCCTCGGGATCCCCCCGTCAGAGCTGGTCAATGTGGCCCGGGAAAGGGAAGTCTGGGGCCCCCTGCTTGAGCTGCTCCCCCCGCGACCCGACCCCGGATAAGCGGACGAAGATGAGATGAGATAAAATGAGATGAGATTAAAGGTGCAAAATGTGATTATCAGCGGTGGATAAAACTGAAGACTCCGTGCTCTTTTGATAGATAACCTTACTGCTCTGTGGGAGCTGAACATTTATTTTAGTCCTTTATTCACCTTTTGTTGAAGTTTTATTTGCTTTCGCCTGCTGTTAAAGTAACTGAACTTGTGTAAATTGTTCAATTTTTCACCCTGCAATGAGCTGTGCAGCTTAATAAGACATATATGGTGTCAAAGCTGATAGCTCTAGTATGAACCAGCTGCAGGACTGTTCCCAGCATTTAAAGGGTGATTAGATCATTCTCTCAACTCTTTTGAACAGCAAAAGGTTACAGAGTACATAGTCTATCTATCTGTCTGTAACAGAATAGTCTCTCAGCTCTCTCTCATTTTCTCTGAATCACAGGACCAGCTCTGTGCGAGGTAAGGGTCAGCAAAATGAACTGCTACAGGTCCAACAAAGTTCTTTCTTCATTCATTCTTCCAACAACCGGTTTATTAAGGGGCTGCAGGTATGATTTAAGAGCTATTATTTAAATGTAATTGGTTGGAAATGCCAGAACCATCCATCAGCTATTGGTGAGTGAAATGCGCTGTGAATATCTCTGTTCTGGTTGACTGCTCCTGCCTCCGTAGGAGCAACATTTTAGACCGCTCCATGACACCGCTCCATGCTCAGGTCTGACCAATGTTGGCCTCACTTGCCTAATTGGATTAGGGAATCCATCTTGCCTGTCAATCACAATGAATCACAAGGCACCCTGAAAAAAACTGAGGAGAAATGTAGGAAAGGAGGAGCAGAGAGAGAGGGAGGAGCAGAGAGGGGAGCAGAGAGGGAGGGAGGAGCAGAGAGGGGGAGGGATGAGCAGAGAGGGAGGGAGGAGCAGGGAGGGGGAGGATGAGCAGAGAGGGAGGAGCAGAGAGGGAGGGAGGAGCAGAGAGGGAGGGAGGAGCATAGAGGGAGGGAGGAGTAGGGAGGGAGGGAGGAGCAGAGAGGGAGGGAGGAGCAGAGAGGGAGGGAGGAGCAGAGAGGGAGGAGCAGAGAGGGAGGGAGGAGCAGAGAGGGAGGGAGGAGCAGGGAGGTAGGGAGGAGCAGAGAGAGAGGGAGGAGCAGGGAGGGAGGGAGGAGCAGGGAGGGAGGGAGGAGCAGAGAGGGAGGGACGGAGGGAGGAGCAGGGAGGGAGTAGCAGGGATGGAGGGAGGAGCAGAGAGAGAGTGAGGAGCAGAGAGAGGGAGGGAGCTTTTATTTTTCTCTCCCTACAACTCTCTCTCAGATACATTTAATCATTGACATTAACATTTACATTTAGGGCATTAAGCAGACGCTTTTATCCAAAGCGTCAAACAATAAGTACATTTGTCAGCAGAAGGAGAAAAATAAATTGCTGTCGGTACAGGAAGGATGTTCATAGAAACAAGTGCCAAGCACTTACAATTGTTAAATTAATCCATTCTCTGTATGCAACAAAGATAGCTAGGATATGATGCTACACAACTAAGTCCTATAACTAAGTACAACATACCATAAGTGCGTACATTAGTGCCAGGACGGACAACATACAAAAGTGTGTTGGAGGGTTGGGAGGGGGTGGCTGTGAAGAGTCTAGGTGAACTCTGAACAAGTGAGTCTTGAGTCTTTTGTTCTTGAGTCTTGAGTCTTCTGATCAACAGTGTATGTTGTAGTTATTTATTTCAAAATATCTGCAGAGATGTTTCATATGTAAAGAATTTAATGTTAATCAATTTCCCATGATAATCATGTGACTCCAGCCAACAACATGAACATGTTGACTGGTGGTCATACCAGATGAAATCTACTCTTCATCTCATCCGCCGTCCGCATGATCGCTCAACAGCTATTCCTAGTCATGGGAACAGGTGGCCTTTTCATATACACTCTTCTTCGCTGCGCTGGCAAAACATCAACGTAGGTGCAACCTTCCATGGTAATAAAGCTCTTTCTGATCCACGATTCCTTGAGATTAGTGTTTCATAACCTTGACCCGGGAGAGCTCTGGCCACGGTCAACATGAAAAGGGAAGACACTCACCTCTCTCCACTCCTTGGTCCCCAGCCCCTGCAGGTAGAGCACCACCACTAGGGAGGAGGGGCCACAGACACAGAGTTATGAGCTGCATCTATCGCATCACATATTACACATTGATCAATATACACATTATAGATTCATCCCAATCAGTTACAGCGTTACAGGCTACAGTTACAGGACTAAAGACGGACCCAGGACTAAAGACAGACCCAGGACCAAAGATGGACCCACGAATAAAGACAGAGCAGGACTACAGATGGACCGGGACTAAAGATGGACCGGGACTAAAGATAGACCAGGTCTAAGGACAGACCAGGACTCAGATAGACCAGGACTCAAGATGGACCGGGGCTCAAGACAGACCAGGACTAAGATGGACCAGGACTAAAGACAGACCAGGACTAAGATGGACCCAGGACGAGGATGGACCAGGACTAATGGCGGACCAGGAGTAAGATGGACCAGGACTAAAGACGGACCAGGACTAAGGAAAGACTAGACCTAAAGACAGACCAAATAAAGACAGACCAGAATTAAAGACAGACACAGGACTAAGACAGACCAGGACTAAAGATGGACCAGGACTAAAGATTTTATTTCCCTTAAGCTTAAACCATACCGCCGCTGCAGTGCGGCGGTGTGTCAAGTGCCGCCCCTAGCACCAATAGGGTGCAAACTTGTCGACTTTCAGCATGCAGCTAAAAAGAAGAAGCTTTTTCAGGGCAGTGGCTTGAAGGATCGCGGGGCGTCGCACGCCTAGCCGCCGCCGGTGTGGGGGTTGTACATAGAAAATAATAGAGGCGGCATTTGGACACACGCCGTTCGCCGGCAATGTATTTTGGGCTTCAGGGCTCAGACGTCTCCCATACCTCCTTCATCCATCAAACCCTTGTTTCTTCCCCTCACTTTAATTCATCTTCATCCCCCCGCCACCCTTCTCCGCTCTGCCCCCCAATAAAGCCACCTCCCAGGTCTCCTCTTCATCCTCACACACACACACACACACCCCTACACACACACACACACACACACACACACACACACACACACACACACACACACACACACACACACACACACACACACACACACACACACAGACAAACACAAATTTCCTTTCATCTTCTCCCTCTTTACAGATGTTTTCTCACCTGCTTGGACTGCCCTCCTGTTCCTCAGCTCTCAAACATCCTCTGGTCTCCTCTCCGCTTCCTGATTACTATCCCTCGACACAATCCTGGCCCTCAAGTCCCTCCGGGCTGTACTATGCCCACCACCATCTCTGGCCCCTGACACCTTCTCCTCCCTCCTCCCAACTAAGGGACGGAGGGAGGCGAGGACAGAGGGATGAGGGGACAGACAGGGGGACAGAGAGATGGGGGGACGGAGAGACGAGGGGGCCGGGGGACATTCATTACAGACTCTTCACATCCTTTAAAGCAAGATCCACACCCTACAAGACCACCATGTCGATGTCCCGTGGATCTCAGACCATAGCAAGCAGACAACGCCCAACACACGAGGTCCTCCTGGTCGGCCAGTTTAACAATATAAATAATATAAATAGCTGTGTGCGTGTGCGTGTGAATGTAGATGAATATAGCATGTTTGAGGAGGACAATGCAAGCCTTTCCCAGAAGATGTTGATGTTGTGAAAGAAGCGAGCCGTGCGGCTGTCAGACCGGACCCAGCCAGCTGAATCAGAGAGCGTTGGAAGCGCCCGCGGTACTGAGCAGAGCCGTTTCTCTACTGTCCAACTTTGTCTCTCAGCATAAGAGGCGCCATCACATATACACAGATGGTTGGTAGTGCTGGCCTCAGTACTCCTACTCATGCAGAGGATGACTCATTCCTCATCTCTAATTTCCTGGATCCTCAGGAGCCTGCGGTCCTGTCTGACCCCACCCAAGGTTGGATTCTCCTTATTCTGTATTTAATTAAATATAATATTGCAATAAACTGCATCCATCTGACCTGTACTTTAGCAACCTGATGAATACACATACTGTATATATGTAGACACATATGTAAAAAGAAAAATATACAGACACCGAGCCATAGATGATATGGCGGCAGTCAAAGCCAGGGAGTACTGGTTCTGTCTACGTGCTCCCAGAACTGATCTCTGGTCCTGTCACAGAGCCATCTGGGTCATCAAAGCCAGCCCCGTCAAGGTGGTGCACTTCATCATCATCCTCCTCAATTGACCCCCCCCCCTCCCAAGCCCAGGAGAGTTTCTCCGATTATGGAGCAGCCTCCGGTCCAGATGGTGCTTCTACAGGCCTCCCCCACCGCCTGGCCTCGGCCGGCTCAGCTCCTCTCCCGGGTCGCAGGAGGGACCGGGGCTCAGACCTCTCCCCGACGCCGCCTGCTGGGCGGGCTGCCTGTTCAAACCTCCAGCAGAGTGGAAAACCAAAGCTGGATTCTGCCTCACGTGGACAGAGCAGGAGACAGAGGGACCAAACGGGGACACTGACCTCACTTCACAGACCACTTATCCCTATGGTAACCTACGATCGCTCCCGCTGTAACCCCCGCCCCCTACAGCTCAAAAGGATCAAGGGTCTCCTGTCAATCTTTCCTATTATTGATCTGTTTGTCCTCGTTTCATCTTGAGCAGGCATATAATATTGGGGACCGACAGATGTGTTTCAATCCACACTTTCCCAGTCGCCCTGAACAGGGTTTTATTTCCTCCGGGGAGGGATGCGGCTCTGGACCGGGGACATGACAGAGCTCTGGAGGAGACCCTAGGACCAGAGACGCCCCGCCTTCTTCCATCTTTTTATCCAGATCGGGCTGGGCTAGAAGGGTTTGAGGATCGGGACCCCTCTGGCGTCAGATCATTACCTGGTCTCTCTGGCCCTCCAGGCCCCCGCTCATGCCAGGAAGAGAGAGGTTAAGCCGGTAATCCGTGGGTCATATCAATAGCCGGCACCGTGCTGCGCCACATTGAACTGGGTTTGTGTGTCTGTGGCTGGCCTACCGTCCGCTACCTTGAAGAGTCATGCTCCGTGTTCGTCTACGTTTTGGGAAAACGGTGGTACGAGAAAGCAAAACCTTCAGCACCCTTACAGTATTATGTAGGAGCAGTCCATTTTGAAACTTAAAGCATGTTCTTTCCTTCTAAAATTGGCCATTATGCACGGTCTGGTGTCTACGAAATGCATTCATGCAAGTCAGCCGCCACTCGTTCTCTTGCTCAGATTGTAAATGGGCTGCCCCAGCTTTGATGTTCAGCTTCAACCCTTCCTCCGTCTAGAGGAGAGAGCATGCTGCTATAGAAGGGGAGGGCTTTCCTGGACATGACATCGACATGAAATGGCTGCACGCTCACTAGCTTGGAAGGAGTGAAGGGTGAAGACTGAGACTTTTCCTTTTGGTTTTGCTCTCCCATTAACAGGTTTACTGTATTTTAAATTTCATCAGTGCGTTGACTAACAGGGCCACATGCCTTTAGAGTGTGTGTGTGTGTGTGTGTGTGTGTGTGTGTGTGTGTGTGTGTGTGTGTGTGTGTGTGTGTGTGTGTGTGTGTGTGTGTGTGTGTGTGTGTGTGTGTGTGTACAAAATAGAGATAACTGGTGAACTGGCTCTTAATCGTCTATTGTTCTTCACATCGACATTGTTGAAGCCAAGATAAAAAATGTTCAAGGTTCGATCAAGGATGCCTTCATGTAAATACCACACATGCTCCAACATCCAGCCACCTTTTCTTCAGAGTAGGGGGCTGGAGATGGATATCAAACAACATTGTAATGAGGAAAATCTGAGGCATGTCCTAATTATGCATAAGCAGAGAATGTGGTTCACACTAATGATGGTGGGGATGGTGATGGTGGGGGTGGGGGCGAGGATGATGATGGTGGGGGTGGGGTGATGGTGATGATGGTGACGGTGCTGATTATGGTGATGATGATGAAAAGTTTTGATGAAGCTGATAAAGTGTGCAGAATTAAGATTTTTCTCAATTGGCCTAATTAATGTACGTTTTTTATTATTTATTTTTATTATCATCCCATTTTTTTTTTTTTTTTTATGCAATGAATTCCCAAAAGAATTCAGCCTCCATTCCCCGTGCAAGTTTCATGGCTGGATGCCCTGGCTAGCCTCACATACAGTAGGCATTACCAGCCTACTGAACTTTTCCAATAGCTTAAAGGGGCATAAGCTTAGCCCATGGTTTGTCGATAGCTTTAGACATAGATAATTGATATGCCTGGCACCATTTATTATAGGTCTTTTTTTACTTTGGACCTTGTGGCCCTCCTCATGGCCCCTGAAAGGAGGGAGCCTCTGCTGTAATCGGGTGGAGGCTGTAACTGTCATGAAGGGTTCCTAGGTAAAGGTTAAGGGTGGAGTCTGTAACTGTGATTAAGGGCTCCTAGGATAAGGTTAAGGGTGGAGTCTGTAACTGTGATGAAGGGTTCCTAGGTTAAGGTTAAGGGTGGAGTCTGTTACTGTGATTAAGGGCTCCTAGGATAAGGTTAAGGGTGGAGTCTGTAACTGTGATTAAGGGTTCCTAGGTTAAGGTTAAGGGTGGAGGCTGTAACTGTGATTAAGGGTTCCTAGGTTAAGGTTAAGGGTGGAGTCTGTAACTGTGATGAAGGGTTCCTAGGTTAAGGGTAAGGGTGGAGGCTGTTACTGTGATGAAGGGTTCCTAGGTTAAGGGTTGAGGCTGTAACTGTGATGAATGGTTCCTAGGTTAAGGGTTAGGGTAAGGGTTAGTAGTGAGAGAATGAAGGCTACCTGGGTCTGACTTGGAGAAGGTGTCCATGTGCAGCAGGTTCCTGTGGAGGAAGAAGACATTCTGTTAGTTTCCTGGCTTGGTTCTTCTTCTCGCTCCCAGGACTGGACGTTCTGACACAGCTCAACCATGCATGGGAGAGGAAGGGGAGGGGCCAGACCTGGCCCGATGCCATCCCATAATACTCCACATCTCCACATGTCTCTTTTATGCGATTGAAAAGCTGGACCATTTCTATTCAGGGATTAAAGTTACAGAATAACGTTCAACAATGTTTCTGTTCATTTGCCAAGCGGAGAATCTAAAGCGCTGCTTCCATCCCAGGTGGCTCCCTAAAGATGCTAAGATGAGGTGCTATTATCCCACACATAACAGCACACTAAACACGTTGAATGCTTTTTTTAATACATGTTGCTGTTGATAAGCAAACCACAAAGGAGCGCTGGCAGGAACGGAACCTGCGTTGCTACGAGCAGAACAGCCACGCTGTGTTTCAAGTTATTTGTCCAAGGAGAAGAGAGATTTTGAGGAGACAAAGCAGAGCATCATATGCTTGGCTGTACCCTGAAGCCTGAGAACCAGAGAAGCCCACACACACAGCAGCCAACTGGCACAAGAAATACCAGGTTTGAATCCCTGGAAGCACATGAAATAGCTTGTTATCAGCTAAAACATTCTCCTATTTATATAGTGGGAAGAAGAAAGGAACTCATTCCACTTTGGGTTGGATTTGTTTCATGACAAATCACACACTAACTGAATGAACGGATTGATATTTGGCAGATGGATTCAACCATGGACTGAATAATACATCTGTAGAGCAGCAGGCCACAGGCTGGTACACCACACGGGCCAATGAGAAGACAGAAGCAGGCTGGGGCGGCCCAATGAGAAGACAGAAGCAGGCTGGGGCGGCCCAATGAGAAGACAGAAGCAGGCTGGGGCGGCCCAATGAGAAGAGAGAAGCAGGCTGGGGCGGCCCAATGAGAAGACAGAAGCAGGCTGCTCCCTGTGCGTCTCTGCTCTGTTCTACGACCCACTTCTGAACCAGTGCGTTCTCTAGAGCGCGGCAGACTACTTGATCCCAGGATTTACAGAAATCATCCAACTGAGACGAAAATGTAATAATAAGAATAAGAATATGATCTAATAATACAACAATAATAGTAAAATAATGAGAAAAAACGGTGGAAAAAATCTACCAGCAGGCTGTTTCTGAGCCTCTCAACCCAAACCCAGACACATACATCATAGGGCCATACACGCATGTGTGAGGCAAAGGGTGGGAATATTTATTGGTAGCAGATCCATCTCCGAACAGAAGTGACAACATGTGCTCAGCGTCTAACAAAGTGTGGTGAGCTGATGGAGAGGCAGCGAGGGGAGGGATCCTCTCATGTGACCTGAGCTGCAGCTGTCAGTACCGTGTGTGATTGTAAAAGGCAGGGTAGTTCCCTCCATTGCCCTGCGATATTGGCTCCTACATCTTCCAGAAACATGACCTACACATTGGCTAGGATGGACATTTCTTTGTGTGCGTGTTTTATTTTCTATTAAGTTTGTGTTTGGTGTCTATGTCCACTTGTGGGCCCCTGTTTTTGTGTTTGTGTGCGCTTCTTTGGGTCTGCGTGTGGGCCCCTGTGTGTATGTGTGCCAGCTTTTAGGCACCCATCTCGGTGTGTGTGTGTGTGTTTCTGTCAGTGTGTGCGTCTGTGTGCTTGTGTGTATAATTATGTCTGTGAGTGTGTCTGTGTCTGCGTGTGTCTATGTATGTCTGTGTGTGCGCATTGGTGCATGTAAGTGTGTCTCTGCTTGTGTGTGTGTGTGTGTGTGTGTGTGTGTGTGTGTGTGTGTGTGTGTGTGTGTGTGTGTGTGTGTGTGTGTGTGTGTGTGTGTGTGTGTGTGCGCTTGCGTTTTTGCACGTGCATGTGGGGATGTGCGTGCGTGTGTTTGCGCCGGTGGCTCCAGACAGCTCTACAGAGAGGTGCAGCTGCCTGTCACGGGGGGGGCCAATGCGTGTCCTCAGGGCTGCACTGAAGCACGCTGGTGGACGGGGATTTGGCTGGACGATGCGTCGCCGTGCCAACCGTCCTGAAATAGATCCAAGGGCCTGGGGTCCTTCGTTAGTCCCAGAGTAACGACCCCCCCCAGCATCTCTCTGATGAAATGCCAATGGTGACAATCTCTTCCGCTAGTTACAGCGCTCTTACCTTGAAGAAACTAAGGAAAGTCAAATAAGAGCGTACTTCCTGCTCTCGTACGCTTCGAGGGACGAGCCTAGACACCTTTTTAAAGTTTGTCCATTCCACATCCCAATCCATAGGTCATTACAGCAGTGTGACCTTAAAGACCTGTGTGTCTCTAGATCACACCAATGAATAGCCTTAGATAGAGCTGCCCCCTCTCATTCTGACTCCTTCCTATCGATCACAGGTCATTAAGCGCTGCTCTAGACATCAGGCCTACAGCCCAGGGCACAACAGCTGAGAGGGATCAGAAAACAACACAACACCCTACTGATAATTCCATGGATCTGACGCCAGACTGCCCCTACGCTCATTAACAATGCCTGCTGATTGGTGGGGCCGACGGGGTCAGGGGTCATCGTGAAGCCAGGAGCGGGTTTGGGTGCTGGGGTGGAGGGGGGGGAGGTTACCTTCACTCTGAGCACTGACAAACCCCTGGCTAAGGACCTTTTCATCGGGGAAAACTTAAGGATGTGTCACTCCCTCCGATGTAAGTGGTAGCAATCAAGGCTTCAAGGGTGCAAGTGTGTTATAGTCTGGGCGTGTGTGTGCGTGTGTGCTTTCCTGCGCGAGTTGGAATGGGTTCGGTTTAAATAAAAGATGATACCAGTACTAATCCCAGTAGCCTTAGTGATCCAGATACCATGGACTACGTCATGGATAACAGTGATGTGAATGGAAGCATTAAGATGAGTTCAATACCACCACTTCCCCATCAAAATGATCTTCACAATAATACATTTTGAAAGGTTACAAAGGATTCAAAATAGTTGTATAATAACTGAAGTATTAGTAAAAACATCAACAACATTCTCAATCCAGCCACTAGCAAGTAAGTTCTTCCTCTTAAATGATTAGCATGTCCGCCTTCCCTCGAGCAAGGCCTTCCCTGGCTGTGTCTCCTGC
This sequence comes from Gadus morhua, assembly GCF_902167405.1. NCBI lineage: Eukaryota > Metazoa > Chordata > Actinopteri > Gadiformes > Gadidae > Gadus > Gadus morhua. The sequence continues at coordinate 22,713,487 of NC_044060.1, read as the reverse complement.
AGGTGGGTTCCGCTCTGCGCCGAGGGCAGGACACTGTAGCAGCTGCAGCGGCGGACCAATCAGATGTCACTACACCAAAGAACACTTTGTGGTTTAAGGCATCAAGCAAAACCCTGCAGGGTGATTGGTTTCTAGATTGAACCGGACCGACAGCCTGTTAGGTTTACTGGAGACCTTTGCTAGAGTTTAAATGGTCTTACCTTAAAGATACGAGTACCATACACAGCCCTGCGTGTGCGTGTGTGCATGTGTCTAATCACGGGCCTCTCTACAGGGCAGTCATGCTCAGGTTGTCTAATACGGTCTCACAGGAACATCTTCAGGTCTCAGGAAACCTGCCCAGCGGAGTCAGTCAGTCAGTCAGTCAGTATCTGGCTATCAGGACTGTTTTCATGAACACGTTAGAAGAGGACTTTCAAGGCCCAACGTCAGTCAGTCAGTCAGTCAGTCAGTCAGTCAGTCAGTCAGTCAGTCAGTCAGTCAGTCAGTCAGTCAGTCAGTCAGTCTGTCTGTCTGTCTGTCTGTCTGTCTGTCTGTCTGTCTGTCTGTCTGTCTGTCTGTCTGTCTGTCTGTCTGTCTGTCTGTCTGTCTGTCTGTCAGTCAGTCAGTCAGTCAGTATCTGGCTATCAGGACTGTTTGCATGAGCACGTTAGAAGAGGACTTTCAAGGCCCATGCTTTTATAGAGTAAAGGGGAGTGCTCTACATGACTCTATCTCTCTTCCTTACGTCAGCCAGTACACACACACACACTTGGATTGTTTAGTTTGGCTGGGGATGTTTACATTATCACAAAGATCTCCATATTCATGGACATACACAGGACGACTTGACTTTCAAGTAACGCAATTAAACAGTGAAAGCCTTTCAAGGAAGCAGTGAGATCTAAGGAAATGTGTTTCCTCCAGTGTGAGGCTACTTTACAATATATCTGACAGTAGCAGCATATGGGGCCAAGCCAGGGGTCGGGTTCGGGCTCTCTCTCTCTCTCTCATGTCCTGTTGCGTCTCCTGGGGGTAGGCCTATCAAGCCAACCCAGTTCTGTCAGTGAGTGGCAGGGATCGGAGACAGCCCCTCATCTAATCCTCCCAGACCGGCCACAACTCCAATAGTGGGCAGGAGAGGGGGCTGGGATAGAGCATATACACAAGCACAAGTATATTCTCTTAATTAATTTAAAAGAATAGAGCTGTCTCAGTATAAACTAGCTCAAATATACAGTCTCTTAATTAATCTAAAATAATAGAGCCGTCTCAATATAAACTAACTCAAATATATATCAAATACATATAGATATTTGATTATAGATAAAATATAGTATTAAATAAATGTATTATCAAGAATAGAGCCGTCACAACGTCGGAGCTTGCAGCGTATGAGCATTTGTAAATTGGCCTGGAAACGGCTCCTCTGGTCTGCGGATTAAGGAGCCAACGACGAGTCCATCACACATGAGTTGGGGGTTGGATGACACACATAATGCTTCCCAAATTTAATTACATTTTAAGGCCCGCAAGTTACAGAAGGAAAAGTAAGAAACAGACTTAGGCCATGTCACATCTTAGTTCAACTGTGGGGAACAGGTTGACGGTCTTTCTATAGAACACTTCATAAAATAAATTCATCCTGTGGAAGTTTAGATTAATCATTTCGAAGTCATCAACAACCATTCTCTTTATACGCCCAGTAGGGCCTTCCAACACACACGCACGCACCTACACATCTCACCGTTACAGTTAAGATTAATAAAAGTAAGCTTAATTTAACCACATTGTATAATGTGTAAAGCCCACTGATGTGGAATGGGGCAGTCCAGAGTTGATTTAACATCACGGTTTTGACACCATATCCGGACGGAACAGCGGAGCGCACTTGAAGGCACTGGATAAATCTGTTGGTTTGCGCGCATCAAGCACTCCACACCCACCCAACGTCGTCAGACCGCCGTTACAACCGACCCCTCCAGGTTAAAGACACCCACCGTCCTGCAGACCCCGGTGACGAAAAAGAACACCGTCCGACAGACCCCCGTTACAAACGACCCCGATGTTAGAGGCATGTGGTCACAATATAAAGCTTAGACGTTAGACCACGCCGGGTAGATACCTAACAACAACGAAACAATCACTAAGGCTTCGTGACTAATAATATCTTAATTTTTCCATTCTGGACGTAGGCCTCCTTAAAAGAAACATATACTTAATAAATACAATTCCAATGCTGGACATTGCGCTTCTTACCTGCACGACACGGTGATCTCTATCTTGGTGGCAGGCACGGTGGAGGTGAGCGGGTCGAAGTCCCCGATGGTGGCCATGGCCAGTTTCAAACCAGTTCACTATTCCAAGTTAAAGCAAAACACCTCGGCGCTACTTTGCAGCTGTCATTTGTTTGGCAGATTGTTTCCTCCACATATGAGCAGGGCCGTTAAAACGCCTGGTCAGGACAGCAGACCTGAGGACGAACTGGAGGCATTCCGCACCGAGGTGTGTGGAGGAGGAGGCTTCATTCATCCTCAGATGGTAGGCGAAGCTCCAACCGCGAACCCACGGCTTCCCTGGTCTGGCAATTCATCTGGTCGGCCGGCAGGTGGGGTTAGAGAGCCGGACAGGTGTGGGTAGAGCGCGGGACAGGTGCGAGGGCGGTAAGCCAACTGACGACTCTATCCGCGTCCTTTCCCCGACATAGCAGGGGTAGCACCACAAATAACATCCATAATTTAGTTCTGCATGAGACGACTGTACGATGGCACCCATATCATGTATAATAAATGATATATCATATATAACTATCATACATATATTCAAGAGCCATTTTTGTGTTCACTTCTTTATTATCAATTAGCCCCTACCTCTCAGCTCACCTTTGAATGTAGCCGGAAAACACTGCGAACAATTAAGGGCAATTTAATAACAAAATGTCATTATTTAAAAATATACAAAGCGAAAAGGTCTCAACAACGACAACATGACAATGAGTACAGCGTTTAAAAATAAAATCTCAAAGACAACAAATCATTAAAGAAAAACATAGAATAATCTTAAAACCGGTGGAAAAACGAAGGAAACTCTAAAGGCCTCGACAACCAAGTTGATGATCAAGAATAAAGGTTTTGTAGAACCAACGGGAGGATTACAGCCTGCTGGTACCTGGTCCAGACACTAAACCAGTTTGTAGAACCAACAGGAGAATCAGCCGGCTTGTTCCAGACATCCCAACAGAGCAGATATACCTAGTGCAGACATCTATCAGACATAGACAGGGACATCCATCCATTCTTTTGAAACTGAGCTTTTCTATGATATACTTCATACAAAAGAGAATTTTGTCCAAAAGACATATAGACAAAGAAATGCCTTTTGTATAAAACGGTGTTGCCAGATGATAAGCATATCCGCGTGTGTGAGCTTTCATATTTAAGAGTTTTGAAGTATTAAAGAAGTGTAACGTCCCCAAGTTAAATAACCGATCCATCAACACTTTAAATACAATTATTTCAGAACTTTTCTCTGTGATTTTACTTATTAGAGAATGCATGATAAAAGGGGCCTTAATGCATGATATATTTAAAGCAAACATTCAACCCTACCACACATACATTGAAAAACAACTTAAAAAGGGAAATCTAAGAGTTGACGGGTTCATTCCCCATTCCAAACTGAAGACGTGAAAGTGGCGTTAGAAGCGGTGGTTGTTCAAGTCCTTGTGTTGTGCTGAAGCCAGATCAAAAACCTCAGCTAGTTTAAAACCCACAAGGGGGGATGCATTGTGTTCTTCCTGAATCCCTCTTCCCCCGTTAATGATCTGCTACCCAATTATTGAGACGATGAGCCAACATAACGACCTGTGGCCCCGTCAGTGACAGGATGATTATACCCAACGCCAATGGAGGACTCTTGTTGAAGGAAGGTGTAATACGTCTGTCCTCAGCCTCACAGTAGAGCTGCTGAGAAGAAAGGCACCAAGATCCTGAGGTGGAGCGATGTTAGCAAACGCATATTGATAATGAACCGATATAGTGATGACCTCCTCTGAGAAAGTAATGCTAGAATATCATGTCATCATCTAACAGCTCTCTCACGCACACACACACACACACACACACACACAAACACACACACACACACACACACACACACACACACACACCAGAGGAGCAGCCCCGCCCATGTGTGTGTAAATGATCAAAACAGAAAGTGAGCCTGGCTCCAGACCGAGGGGCCACCTGACAGCGCTCCCACAGACCACCACACGCTGTGAGACCCCTGGCTACCATGGGAACACAGTTTGGCCGTTGAAATCTTGACGTTTAATGAGGTAATCAGGGAGGGGCTCCCTGAACGAGGTGAAACCAGGTGATGCTGTCAATGACAGGATCACAACAGCAGAATTGATCTCCTCTTGATTGGACTCACGACAACAGACGTCCACCACCAAGCCTGCTCGTACTGAACCGAACCGTCCACTAAAGCCGTTATGAAACAGTTACCTTTTCTTATTCATTCTTTTCTTCAACGAGTGGCGTGTCCGTGTGAACACATGAAGAGCAATTGATCTCGGCGGATCGATCAGATGGACCGTCCAGATCAGTGGAGAAGAACAGCAGCACCACGAGCGACGGACGTGAGACTCGCATGAGAGGAGGATGAGAGGAGGAAGAAGGGCCTGCAGAGAGGAGGCTGTCTCGTGAAGGGGGCCACGTTCACGTCCCCTACGTGGTGACACCGTGGAGCCCCGAGGCGATACAGAGCTGCCCTGAACACACTGAACTGAAGACCCACAGGGGTACGTTTCAATGTGCAGGAGACAAATACATAAAAAAACTCAAAATATAAGAAAGAGCCTTTTAAATGTAATTAAAAGGATGAACAAAAAATTAATCAGAATAAAAAAATAAACATTTCAGCCCCAGAATCGAATAAATCTTTTTTGGCACTTTAATGCGAAATGTCCGGAGCAGTTAGGGCGTATCAGCTGAGCGTCAGGGGGCAACGGACGGACCGGGGAGCTGGGAGCAGCAGGAGGGGACTCAGTCACACGATGTTGTTGGTTCCCCGGAGGCCCACGCCGCGGGCAAACTGCTCCAGGAGCCCAGAGATGGCTCCGGAGGGACTGGGGGCCGACGACTTGAGGCCCACGGTGGAGCTGTAGGCGGCCAGGAAGAGCTCCCGCACCGCCTCCAGACGGGCCTGACGCTCCGACAGGAAGCCACACCTGGGGAGGGAGGGTGGGGGAGGAAGTGGCGGGGAGGGAGGGAGTAAGGCAGGGGGAGGGAGGGGAGGAGGAGATAGAGGGAGTGAGAGGGAGGGAGGAGGGAAGGGAGGGAGGGGGAGAGTGAGGGAGGGAGAAGAGGGTTTGACAAAAAGGAAGGCATATCGTATTAAAACTACAAATGTTCATCTATTCCTAAAGGTGTGTGTGATACAGAAACTACCATTGAGTCTGCTACAAGCCCAGTTTTAGTTAGTCTAATGCTTGCAGATCATTCCACTGCAACGGCCTCCGTAGGACAATTCCATTTGGGAGCTTTCTCCAGCTGATTTCTGACCAACCAGGGCCTCTCTGCTCTAATTGGGTCAGGGAAGCCATTTGCCTGTCAATCACATGCGTCCACACTAGGGATGCAAACAATTAATCGATTATCGATTAATTGTCGATAAGAGATTACTCGATTAAAATAAATTACTTGCAATTAATCACGTTTTTAACCCGTAATTCCCCACCCGTCCACGTGAGGGCGCGCTTGACGCCAGACGTACTTGACGCACACGCGGGAACACAAGCGGGAACACAAGCGAAGCAGGACAAGACAAACGAAAAGCGGGACCTGAATCCGAATACTCATACTTGACTACTATATAGTATGCATTTTGTAGTACGCCAAAAATATAGCGCGTCCGAATGCTCAGTACGCATTGTGTAGTACGGAAGACGTTTCCGAATGCGTACTACCGCCAAAGTAAACCACGGAGTTCACTACACTATCCCGCAATGCAACCGGAGTCTGGTAACGAACGAAGAAGAGATGGCTGACCCGACACCACCAGAAAGACGTTGTAGAAAGCGGTGAAAAAAAGAGACATTAAAAAGAGTAAAATAGTAAAGTAAGTAATTAAGTAAAAAGAGACATTTTTAATTTAATAGCAACGATGACAAGACGGAAAACAGGTAACTTATCAAGGTAATTTTGCCGGCATCTGAGGGGAGATACGTCATCTCCAAACATCCGGTGGAGTTTCGGCGATGTTCGGAAGTGTTCGGAGGCATAGCTGTAGACCGTACTACACTGTCAAGTGTAGTACCGTCAAGTAGTAGACACTGAACAGAAATAGTATGCACTAAGTATTCGGATTCAGCGATGAAGAGGGCAAAACGGAGTGCAGTATGGAGCCACTTTAAGTTAGTTAATGACTACAAAGACGCCAAATGCACAATATGTGGAAGTATTTTAAAGTACAACAACTAAACGACTTTGTTGAATTACCACCTAAATATGTCACATTCAGAAGGAAATTCAGCTTCTCAGAAGAATTGCTGCTTATCAATTAATCGATCATCGATCGATAAGATGAAACAACTATCGATTAATGAATTACTCGATAATTTGCATGCCTAGTCCACACAGCATTGTCATAGCTGTGTCAGAGGTGTTGAGAAGGGCAATCAATTTGACTTTAGAGAAGACCAGCCCCCCTTGCTGCCCCAGGGAGGGAGGGGCTAAAGTCCACCAACTACATCACCCAATGACCATGAACCAGACCCCACCGCCAGCATGAAGCACTAGCTCCTCCCCCTCCATGACAAGGCAGCGAGCGAGTGAGTGAGCGACTTACTGACTGACTGAGTATCCATGGCGAGATCCCATCATCCATTTTTCGGAACAGAATAAGAAGACTAAAAAGAACCCCTTGCTCAGTTGCTTGGATACCGGTATATGAAGAAAACACACAGCGTATGATCCTGATACACAGCGTTTGCCATGACACGGAACATGAGCGTTCTCCAGAAACAGCTTTGGAACGGCCTGCGCCACCTGCTCACCACCCAGCTGACACACAGACAGCAAAGAATCCTGCTGCTCACCGCTGAGCCTAGGGGATGAACCCATGTGGTGAGCGTTTCCCCTGGGAACAACCTTTAAGAACGTAGGCCCCACCTGCCTGGAACTAATCCACCAATAGGTTCCTGATCAGACCCTCAGAGCCGCTAGCGGCCCCTACTGGCTGCATAGATCATTAAGCCGTCCTGTTGCGCTCCTGATGGCGAAAGAGGCTGTTCAACATGACTGGAGGGCTATGTAACAGTTCAAAGAAGCCCTCATGTGGAAACCCTCTATAGATTTGATGCGTCATTACAAAAGGTCAATTGTAGAGGATTTACTTAAATTTCCCCCTTTTTAGGCGGAGAGTAAAGGCTACATTTTCAAACCTCAGTAACGTTGACCATTTCCCTTTAATTGAATGCTGCATGATGATCAATCATTCAGCCAAATTAAATGGCCAAATGTGAAGGGGACGTTCCATAGCTCCCAGTGGAGGTTCGAAACACACCACTGAGGCTGGCCTGAGCTCCACACGAAGCTTGTCCTCTCGATGCCAGACCTAAACTCCACACCTCATGGCAGCACCAGGTCTGGAGGGGAAGTGTGATGTGCACGGTGGCTTCATGAACACAGGCTTGAGCCTCACCATATCTTCACACATCCAGAACAAGGTCCATGACACAGGGGCCACACCAAGGTCCATGACACAGGGGCCACACCAAGGTCCATGACACAGGGGCCACACCAAGGTCCGTGACACAGGGGCCACACCAAGGTCCCTGACACAGGGGCACACCAAGGTCCCTGACACAGGGGCACACCAAGGTCCCTGACACAGGGGCCACACCAAGGTCCGTGACACAGGGGCCACACCAAGGTCCCTGACACAGGGGCCACACACCCACAGCTTCTGTTGATGGCATGTGATGAGCAGCGCAGCCAGTGTTCAGCTACAACAGGGGCCCACTCACATGCGCCCGCTGGGGCCCTCGTCCTGGAAGCTGAAGGGGAGGGGTGGGTCGTAGGCGGCGGAGGCCACGGCGCAGGAAGAGGTGGAGGAGGCGGAGGCCGGAGGCATGAAGTGGCCGTGGTCATGGATGCTGCCGCAGCCCGACACGATCTGCCAGCTGCCGTAGTCGGTGGAGAGGGAGGAGCCGGAGCGGGGGTACTCCGCCGCTAACCTGGCCACACAAAACCATCTTTACTAGTCATCCTGCCGCTAACCTGGCCACACTAAACCATCTTTACTAGTCAACCTGCTGCTAACCTGGCCACACAAAACCACCTTTTACTAGTCATCCTACCTTCTGCTAACCATGCCACTCAAAACCTTCTTTACTAGTCATCCTACCTTCTGCTAACCTGGACACACTAAACCAACCATTACTAGTCATCTTGCCTTCTGTAGCCTACTCACAGACCAGGCTGTTTAGAGCCTGGTCTGGTTAGAGCCTGGTCTGGTTAGAGCCTGGTCTGGTTAGAGACCGGTCTGGTTAGAGACCGGTCTGGTTAGAGACCCTCAGGGAGGACTGAGCCAGCTTCAGGCCTCATGGAACTGAGCTCAAAGCAGCAGAGCCTGAGGGAGCTTGACCCCCTGGTGGACTGGAGGTCAAAGGTCAACCGTGTTTCATATGTGGTCTCATTTGTAAAATAAATGTTGAATGTCAACGAGACCAGCCTGGTTAAATAAAGGTTAGGATTCTCAAGAGCCTTGACCCCAGCGTTCTCTGGCCCGTGGCCCTCTCGGAGCTCAGCGAGCTCTTTGATCTGGGACCTCTGCTGTAACTGTGGCCACTACTATCACAGGGATCTCTTTCAGTCTGTTGTGGGGTTTGTGCGTTTGTGTCCTTGCGGCTGACGGTTAGAGCACGTGCTTTGACTGAACACAGGTAAAACAGACCACAGCTCCAGGGTTTACCTTCTGCCAGGGACGGCCAACGGGCTGCTCCCTGCACGCGTGATGCCCTGCTCCGATTGGTTGGAGGAGGAGGAGCTGGAAGACCGGGCCTCGCCCAGCGGGTGGTACAGGTGGTCCTCCAGGTGGGGGGGCTTACTCCACACCATTGTCTGGGGCGATGAGGTGGGGCCCTTCTTCCTGGGAGGGTGGCAGCATGTGGGGGACATATGTTATGTAACGCTGACACCTAGATAGTAACTCACCTAGATAGTAACACCTGAGGGGCCCTCACCTAGATAGTAACACCTGAGGGGCCCTCACCAAGATAATAACACCTGAGGGGCCCTCACCTAGATAGTAACACCTGAGGGGCCCTCACCAAGATAATAACACCTGAGGGGCCCTCACCTAGATAGTAACACCTGAGGGGCCCTCACCTAGATAGTAACTGAGGGGCCCTCACCTAGATAATAACACCGGGGCCCCTCCGGTGTTAGGGTAGTTCATTGTTTGCGTTTAAGATACTGTGATTTCTTACCGACGATCCATGGCTGCCTTTGTGAATGCCGGCACACATCAAATGATCGATTTTTATTTCATACCACCCACAGATAATTCGACCATGAGTTATTCACATCCCTAATAACAACACTTGATGGAAAGCACCATAGATAGTAGGTGTATTCGTACTGAACCGAATCGGTACGGACGTCACCGTTCGGTGCATGGATTTACACAGAGAATACACAGTATAAATTAAATTAAACTGGCGTGCGAATTAATTAATGTAATGCAGAACTAATGTTAGAAAAGCGAGTTCTTTAGGGACAACTAATGGCGCGTTTCCACCGGAGGGTGCGGGTCGGTTCAGTTCGCTAAGGTGCGGCACGTATCGCAACCACAAAAGTTTGCCTTCCTTCTTGGACGTCCTACATTTTTGATCTTTGTCCATTGTGTGAACGTTCATCTTTTCTCTTGGAAATATTAGCAGGCTACATTGTGTCCGGCTGTTATGAGGTCACAATGCTAACATAGCTGCCACGGCTATCGCCATCCGGTTTAAACCCCCCCCCCCTACCATAAGGTCACTGTCGGCGGTGGAAACGCGAGCCGTATCTGAGCTGAGACGAACTGCACCTTCACTACCCCACCAAGCCGCACCGAACTGACCCGCACCCTCCAGTGGAAATGCGCCAAAATTCTGTTTACTTTGCACTTTCAGAAATAAGACATGCTGCGTTTTCAGTCTGGAGATGATGTGGGGCCTACTTATTGTTTACTTTTTACATTTTAGATTACACACAGTTGCAACAGGCTGTTGCAGCTAGCTCAGGGGAGAGACTGTATGACACTAGGCGGTACAACCTGAGACATGCACAATAAAAAAGAACCGCCTTCTGCATTTTAGTTTTTTCTTTTCCCTCCATTGTACCGAACTCGAAACGAACCGTGATGTCTGAACCGAGGTATGAACCAAACCGTGACTTCAGTGTACCGTTATACCCCTTATAGATAGTAACACCTGATGGACAGCACCCTAGATAGTAACACCTGGTGGACGAAACCCTAGATAATAACACCTGGTGGACGAAACCCTAGATAATAACACCTGATGGACAGCACCCTAGATTATTACACCAGATGGACAGCACCCTAGATAATAACACCTGATGGACAGCACCCTAGATTATAACACCTGATGGACAGCCCCCTAGATTATAACACCTGATGGACAGCCCCCTAGATTATAACGCCTGATGGACGGCAACACAAAGGGTCGGTCTAGATTGAACAATGGTCAGGGAAACGTGGTGTGTTTTCCACTGTGTGTGTGTGTGTGTGTGTGTGTGTGTGTGTGTGTGTGTGTGTGTGTGTGTGTGTGTGTGTGTGTGTGTGTGTGTGTGTGTGTGTGTGTGTGTGTGTGTGTGTGTGTGTGGCTACCTGGGATGCAGCTCGGCCACGTCGGTGGTAAGGCTGGAGGCTCCGCCCCCGGCCACGCCCCCTCCTGTCTCCTCGGTGATGAGGGAGAAGTCGCTGCTCAGGCTGGTCACGCTGCCGCGGTCCCTGGACTCTGTGCACCATCACAACACACAGCATCAGGACCCCCCTACTTAATCTCACACCTTCTAGATCCATCTTATCCTCCCCCCTGCTAAATAAACTGCTCCACACTGCTGCTAACACATGCATCAGTGCACAGGCAACAATTAAAAGACAGAGCATGTGTCAAATTACAGATAAACAAAGTGGCAATTCAGCAATGTTTTCTTGAGCAAGAGCATTTTGTCTAAGAACACTAAAGGTTTGCAGACAACCTGTGTTTTATTTAGTTTCTGGATTTAACCACTTCATCAGGGCACTCTATCAATGATGCTCTGAGGAGGCCCCGAGAGCCATTCATCTACCCCCCCCACCCCCAGCTGAGGGACCCACTTACTTAACTGGCAGAGGTCATCTACAGTGAAATCATTGTCTTTGAAGTGGGAGTTCTTCCTTCTACGGACACACACACACACACACACACACACGCACACACAATGATGAAAAAACACCAGAAAGAAGCCTGGTTCTCCATGAAATAGCAGATTGATCAGACTTGTGTGAAGGAGATGGAGGGCAGCCGGAAAAGGGCGGACCTACCTGGGCTTCCTAATGGCAGAGAACTTCTCTGAGACAATGTGCTTCAAAAAATTGAAGCAAAAGAAGAAGATCTAAAGTGGGAAAGACAAACAGGAGAGAAGCAGGGATGGTTAAAAACAAGACAATGTGTCCTGTTGACAGCCCACACCATAACGCTTCAATAAGATGAGACCTCAGACATCCAGCATGAAGCAATACCAAATATTATCAATCCTCCATTCTGATTGGTCAATAATGGCGATTGACCAATCAGAATGGAGTGGGGATAATATATATTATGATATATTATTAAATATTATTTCACATATATAACATTCAGCAGCCTGTTATTTGGGTTTAGCAGACAGCTGCTATGAATAACAGATTGTCGCTATTGATACTTGTTACTCGCAATTGACAATCTAACAGACATTTTTTGAGTGGAAGCAATGAAATCCTTTTTAAAATCAATGAAATCTTTTTGTTTGTTCTACATTGTGAGAAGAATTGACCACTTAGTCTCTATGTAATAAGGGCCAACAGGGCCGCTCTGCTGGTTGTTGGGTCCGGCCCCGTCTTCTTTATCCCCCATGATGAGCGGTTCGCTGCTATAAAGGATGGGGGTCCACATCCAGGCTCATGGATTGACCATCGATCCTCCCTATCCCTATCTCAGTAATCCCTATCCCAGAGCTCGGGGCAAATGTTGCCTGAATCATTGCATGGCAGGGCAGATCCTCAGTAGAATCACAAGCGTTTCCACACCCGGGATCGGCCTTTAGTCGGTTCAGCGGAGAAGTCGCTATGTTGTTTCATCTTTCATTTGGTTCAAACAGGACTTTGTCGAGCGAACCGAACAACCTAGAAACACTTCTCTGTTGAACCCATCGCTGGTATAGTTTACCCAAGACCCCTTCAAACTCCAACAGACCTCATCCGGACATTAATAAAAGAGCATTGTGGCATGAGGGGGCGTGGCTCAGAGCTGGCTGCAGACAGTGGGCGGGGCCGATGCTCAGTGGGGGGTGAGCTTAATGAGGCGACTATAAATACTCATGTGTTGCACTCTCGCCCACAGTGACCTCGGCTATGGGGGTCTATGCTATAGACCCTAGAGTAGCTGTGGTATAAAGGCTAAGATGAATTTCATATTATAGATATGTACAATCCATAAGTTAGTTCTCTGGCTCATAGGACTAGAATGCCTCCTAGAATCATTGCTTGTTGGCCGGAAACGGAAAGGGGGGCTGTTTACGTTTGGTTGTAGTCTTTTCGCTCGGTTCTCCAACTCAACAGTAGGGCTAGAACCGAGCGAAAAGACTACAACCAAACGTGAACCCCCCCCCTTTCCGTTTCCGGCCAACGAGCAATGAGTCTTCCAACAGAAATCAATGGGATTTACAAAATGCGCTAAATGTGCAATAAAACACGATATAAACTGTAGTTCGCTACGATACTTGATTAACCACTCTATTTCATCCAAGACAAACTACAAAGGGGCCTCAATGTTCAAAATACTGGAAAAAAATAATAGCTTACATCAACATATTGAAAAAAAGAAAAATGAACTAGTTTGGAACTGTGAACTTAGTTCAAAATTTTGAATTATGAACGTTTAACTCAATTAGTTCATTTTAAAATTTGTGAACTGAACTTGGAACTAGTTCACGTAGAAAATCAACTTTCCCAACACTGTATAGGAGTATATTACCATAGCAGTCTGTTACCATTAGTAAAGCTTTTTGATGTAGGAGGAATATATTACTGTAGCAGTCTGTTACCATTAGTCCATCTTTTTGATATAGGAGTATATTACTTTAGCAGTCTGTTACCATTAGTCCATCTTTTTGATATAGAAGGAGTATATTACTGTAGCAGTCTGTTACCATTAGTGCATCTTTTAAATATAGGAGTATATTACTGTATTAGTCTGTTACCATTAGTCCATCTTTTAGGTATAGGAGTATATTACTGTATTAGTCTGTTACCATTAGTCCATCTTTTTGATATAGGAGGAGTTTATTACTGTAGCAGTCTGTTACCATTAGTCCATCTTTTTGATATAGGAGTATATTACTGTATTAGTCTGTTACCATTAGTCCATCTTTTAGATATATGAGTATATTACTGTAGCAGTCTGTTAACATTAGTCCATCTTTTATATATATGAGTATATTACTGTAGCAGTCAGTTACCATTAGTTCATCTTTTAGATATAGGAGTATATTACTGTAGCAGTCTGTTACCATTAGTCCATCTTTTAGATATAGGAGTATATTACTGTAGCAGTCTGTTACCATTAGTCCATCTTTTAGATATAGGAGTATATTACTGTAGCAGTCTGTTACCATTAGTCCATCTTTTAGATATAGGAGTATATTACTGTAGCAGTCTGTTACCATTAGTCAATCGTTTAGATATAGAAGGAGTATATTACTGTAGCAGTCTGTTACCATTAGTGCATCTTTTAAATATAGGAGTATATTACTGTATTAGTCTGTTACCATTAGTCCATCTTTTAGATATATGAGTATATTAGTGTAGCAGTCTGTTAACATTAGTCCATCTTTTATATATATGAGTATATTACTGTAGCAGTCAGTTACCATTAGTTCATCTTTTAGATATAGGAGTATATTACTGTAGCAGTCAGTTACCATTAGTCCATCGTTTAGATATAGAAGCAAATTACTGTAGCAGTCTGTTACCATTAGTCCATCTTTTTGATATAGGAGTATATTACTGTAGCAGTCCGTTACCATTAGTCCATCTTTTAGATATAGGAGTATATTACTGTAGCAGTCTGTTACCATTCGTCCATCTTTTAGATAAAGGAGTATATTACTGTAGCAGTCTGTTACCATTAGTCCATCTTTTAGATAAAGGAGTATATTACTGTAGCAGTCTGTTACCATTAGTCCATCTTTTAGATATAGGAGTATATTACTGTAGCAGTCTGTTACCATTAGCACAGCTTTTAGATATAGGAGGAGGAATGGTTGGAGGTTCAGAGGGCACTCACCTCCTCCCCTTTGGAGAGTCGATCAGGCAGCATGTGGCTGCAGAGGAAGCAGAGCAGGAGGGATGAGAACCAGGAAGAGGCAACACATACCAATAGTCATCAGGCAAAACAATTAGACAACAACCCACGGTGCAATACAACATACTATTCAAGCAATAAAATCATTTTAAATCCATAAAATCTTTACATAAATCATAATTTTGTGTAAAATGGTTGATTGTTTTGCAAGTAGCGTATAATCAGCAGGTTCGTGAGCAGCAAGCCGATATGAACCTTGAAATAAATCCTTAATAAATGTTTTATTCTGTGATAGTGACCAGAACATTGTACATTATCCCTTCCAGACTTATTGTTTATGAATATTGATGTCCTCCTTGTTCATATTTATTTAATTACAATTGCTGGGGGAGACAGGGAGAGAAAGAGCGAGACAGAGCGCTAGAGAGAGCGAGAACAAGAAAGAGGGAGAGGGAGCGAAAGAGAGCGAGAGAGCAAGATGTAGGTTACATTTTTAGCTACTCTTTTTCTGATGAACTGAAGCTGGCAAGCGCTTGAACTGAAACACCTAGTTAAGAGGAGCTACACATTCATCACCGACGGAGAGACAGAAAGAGATGAGAGACGAACAGGACGATTTATAGATGGGCAAAAACTCTCTCTCTCTGCTCTGCTCTATTACTTATCCCACAGACCAACACAATGTCTTGTTTTTTAAATAATGTATGATGACTATATGCTCTGTAAGGTGACCTTGGGTGTCTTGAAAGGCGCCTCTAAATTAAATGTATTATTATTATTATTAACATTGGCTGGTTCATCAGGCCTTGTGCAGCTCTGCGAGTGGAGCACCATGCAGAGCTGTCTGTCTGTCTGTGTGTGCGTGCGTACCCGAAGAGGAACCAGTCATAGGCGATGGTCAGGTACAGGATTTCCGCTGGCTGAAGGCTGGCATGAACAGCACCATCCTGGGGTGAAGGAAGGCAAAATAACGTGTATATGAAATATTTCATTCCTTTAAACGTGTCCGGCGTCACACGCATCCACAAAGCAACCTGCTTTGGTAAAGCAGAATTGACACCGTGTTTATAAAGTTGAGGCTTGAGGTAGCATGTGGCCTGCGTGTGTTTATGAAAGAGCAGATGAAGGCTAGCCGTGAGAGGATGCTGCATGCTACAACACCAGGAGGGAGACCAGCAGGTAGGGGGAGGACAGGGAGGCTGGTGGGTGATGTGAGACACTTACCGCCCACAGGGAGAGCCTGAGCAGGGAGACAAACAGAGGCGTGCGGTCCCAGCCTGATATGCAATGCACTAGGAGACCACTCTCATCTGCAGGGACAGAGATACAAGAGACATCCCAGCCCAACGGCTTCTTAACAACATCAAGAACCAGTAGCCTCTGAAACACTAAATGTGTTCACATGCACCAGCCTCTTGTATACTCACACTTCTGTAACAGGTAAATGCTCATTTGGATGTGTTAAAAAGCCTTTGGCCAGATGAGACGGCGCTGAAAGGTTTAAACTAGATTAAATGAAGGTAGTACATACCATCACTGTTGATGATGTGGAGCAGCAGCTTCAGGTAGTTCTGGGTCTGCACTACCAGGTCCCACGACTAGGGGGGTGTGAGAGAGTGAGTGAGGGATAGGGTAGTCAGGGTCCACAAGCATATATAACAAGGAGAGCAGATCAAGGTTGATACTGATAATATATCTATCATATATAACAAGGAGAGCAGATCAGGGTTGATACTGATAATAGATCTATCATATATAACAAGGAGAGCATATCAGGGTTGATACTGATAATAGATCTATTAATCTTTTCATTTCTAGCATCTTAAAAAACAATAAAAATAAAACAAAAGAATAAGCAGGCTTCTTCTAGAATCATGGAGTGATATTTTTATTTTAGATTTCTGAGGTAAATGATATATATATATATTTAAAGATATCTATACACATAGATATCTATCAATATATAGAGAGAAATATCTATATACTGTATATATAGGGTTAGTTGTGTGTGTGTGTGTGTGTGTGTGTGTGTCTGGTGTGTGTGTGTGTGTGTGTGTGTGTGTGTGTGTGTGTGTGTGTGTGTGTGTGTGTGTGTGTGTGTCACCTGGTATTCGGTCCAGTCAATGTTCAAGTTGGGAGTAAAGCATGTGGGGATCGTCAAAGGAGCGTCCACATAGTCCTGATGGGAAAGAGTCAGGGTTAGTCTAGCACAAGTTAAGTGTTAGGGTTAGCCTGGCACCAGTGAAGAGTTAGGGTTAGCCAAACACCAGTGAAGAGTTAGGGTTAGCCAAACACCAGTGAAGAGTTAGGGTTAGCCAAACACCAGTGAAGAGTTAGGGTTAGCCAAACACCAGTGAAGGGTTAGGGTTAGCCAAACACCAGTGAAGGGTTAGGGTTAGCCAAACACCAGTGAAGAGTTAGGGTTAGCCAAACACCAGTGAAGAGTTAGGGTTAGCCAAACACCAGTGAAGAGTTAGGGTTAGCCAAACACCAGTGAAGAGTTAGGGTTAGCCAAACACCAGTGAAGAGTTAGGGTTAGCCAAACACCAGTGAAGGGGTAGGTTAGGGTAAGCTTGACACCAGTGAAGAGTCTGATATAGTGCTGAGTAAGGGTTAGCCTAACTAAGTGTGGGTGTCTGTGACAGATATATATGTATGGGATAATGTGTAGAACGTCTGACATTATCGGGAAAAATAAGCCCGAACCGGACACTGAAGTGAAGCGTCGGTGTGTTGCTTCGCCCTTGTCTTGCTTCGCACACACAGACAGCCCTTGCTTCGCCCTGCCCACTATACATTATCCCACTTACTAAATGGCTACTTGCCAAATTGAAAAAATAACTTATATTTTTACTACTTTTATTTGTTACCAGAATTCGTAGTGTTGATCAGCAGAGAATTAGTCCGCCAAAGATGTTGACGTTGCTTAGCAACCGAGTACACTGGGGTTGATAAGTTACCAGACTACTTGAAAGATTACCAAAAATCCACTTTCCTTGACAGCGGTCAATTATACTTAGCAATGGTGAATAAGGTGTGTGCTGCATGCAGCGCTCAACTATTGTTCTTCATTCTTTCTTCCATTATCCTTTATTATTCTCTACAAACTTAGGGACCCATCTCCTTCCTCAATTTTTCACCTAGACTAACTATATTTTATATTTTGTAAGACATTCATTTAAATTTTTTTTTTTTTTTTACAATGGAAGTCAATTCTCTGACACTTTTACATTTCTGCATTTTTAGCAATGCTTTGCGCTTTTCATTCAGCTGTCAATTTATTTGTTTCCAACCATTAACATTATTTTTAAATGGTTTGCATGGTTACATTGTTTACTCCATTTAGACTTTTGAGCTCTGTTCAAATCCCTTCACTTGATTGAAGACATTTAACGCTTCTTTATGTCTTAATCTATGTGGCTTTATTAGAAAAAGTACTCACTATGTACTACAGGTAATGTATTTTCTAGTTATAAAATATAATTCACCGCCGGAAGTTGTGAAGGGCCCATGCAAGTGAACGGAGCATTCCACGCTATTGAGAAAAGCTGTGTAATATATATATATATATTAGAGCTGTCAGGCGATTAAAATATTTAATCGTGATTAATCGCATTAATGTCATAGTTAACTCTAATTAATCGCGATTAATCGCAAATTATTTTTCTATGCTAAATATCCCTTGATTTTTTTGTCCCATAATTCTTCTCATTTTAATTCTCTTATCAACATGGTGAACTGCATCGGCTTGCCTTGTACAAATGATTTTTTATTGATAACAACATTGGCATATACACTGATCAAAACAGGACGATACAAAAAAAGAGCCTATAGTGCAATTAAACGACTGCTTTGAACAAATGTCATTTGAACATAGCAGTCAGGCTACTGCTTCTTTGTTTTGAGCCAAAGAAAAAAAAAAAAAAAAAAAGTTTTTTTTTTTTAATATAAAATAATTGCGTTAATCGCGCGATAAAAATTTTAACGCCGTTAAATTTGGTTTGCGTTAACGCCGTTAATAACGCGTTTAACTGACAGCTCTAATATATATATATATATATATATATATATATATATATATATATATATATGTATATATTAGAGCTGTCAAGCGATTAAAATATTTAATCGTGATTAATCGCATTAATGTCATAGTTAACTTTTATTAATCGCGATTAATCACAAATTATTTTTCTATACTAAATATCCCTTGATTTTTTTGTCCCATAATTCTTCTCATTTTAATTCTCTTATCAACATGGTGAAGTGCATCGGCTTGCCTTGTGCAAATGATTTTTACACTTTTATACACTGATCAAAACAGGACGATACAAAAAAAGAGCCTACAGTGCAATTAAACGACTGCTTTGAACAAATGTCATTTGAACATAGCAGTCAGGCTACTGCTTCTTTGTTTTGAGCCAAAGAAAAAAAAAAATATATATATATATATTTTTTTTTTATAAAATAATTGCGTTAATCGCACGATAAAAAAATTAACGCCGTTAAATTTGGTTTGCGTTAACGCCGTTAATAACGCGTTTAACTGACAGCTCTAGTATATATATATATATATTGTATGCGTGTGTGTACCTGATTCCAATTGAAAACCAGTCCATCGGCCATGTAGTCTCTGTCTTTGTAGTCCTTAAAGAACTCACACCCTGAAACACACAGATCAAGTTATAAAGTGTCATAAAATTATAAAATAAAATAAAAAACTAAATAGATGGCACATGAAAAACATGAAGCGTAGATCTGATTCGTCAGACCCAAAGGAATACCCATTATCGAATCATATATGATCCGACGATTCATCCATTAAAAGGTCCCATGGCATGCTACTTTATGGATGCTTTAATATAGGTATTAGTGGGCCCCTAAAAAAGTAGTTGAAGATGTTCCCGAAATTCAGCCGAGGAGCCGAATTACAGCCACTACGAGCCAGTCGCACATTGAGCTTTCCCCAAACGTGCCGTTTCGGTGTCTGTAGCTTTAATGCAAATTAGGAGGAGAGAGGCGGGTCAAGGAAGAGGGTGGGGGTGTGGCCCTGAGCAGCTTGGGGCCACGGTACCATGCGCTCTGTTTACAGTGGATATATCGCAATGGCGAGGCGCAGTCTTTGGCCGTGTTCTGTAAATATTCTACAACACTCCGGGTGCTCTGGCGGGAGTCCTGGAGCTCTATATCTAAATGATAACATATTATACATAGATATATATATCATATTATGTATATTATCACTGCCAAAAGCTTTGTGCAACTCGCCATTGCGATACATCCACCGCTCATGGCTCTTAAAGGGGATGGGAGCTGGCACTCTCATTGGTTTATGAGATACGGGTAATTAGGCTACTTCAGACCAAACATTTTTTGTGGTGGAGTGGGTGGAAGCGTTTAATTATGGGATTCGTGGGAAGGGTGATTTTCACGGGTATTGCTTGAGGTTGTGAGAATTAATGCAATCAGCATGCTTGAGGGAAAGATGGTTGGTGACTTTATGTTTCAGTACTGCGGTGATGGGATAGATACAAAATACTGGAGGAGTTTTCCCGGGATTGGTTGATATTACATGATTTGACACAGAATCCTGGGGACCCTGATAAATGCATGAATGGACGAATTAATTAATGAATCACCTGGGTAAGGCACAGAGAGCAGGGTAAAGTCTGCATAGCGTTGGGCCTTGTCCACCTTTTCAGAGGAAGTTACACTAGGAAGAGAGAGAGAGAGAGAGAGAGAGAGAGAGAGAGAGAGAGAGAGAGAGAGAGAGAGAGAGAGAGAGAGAGAGAGAGAGAGAGAGAGAGAGAGAGAGAGAGAGAGAGAGAGAGAGAGAGAGAGAGAGAGAGAGAGAGAGAGAGAGAGAGAGAGAGAGAGAGAGAGAGAGAGAGAGAAAGAGAGAGAGAACAAACAAAAACATTGAACCGGTCAAATCCAGCCTTCTTCTAATCATCACATGACATATGGCAACTTCAAACTTTGGGCCGTGACAGCCCAGTTAAACCCTCTCCCAAGATTCATTAACAGGAGTCTAAAGGTTACACACACACACACACACACACACACACACACAGGAACCTCACAACAGCATTAATTAATGATCTTATGAGTAGTACAGCTACATATTCTATTGTTTAGCTTTAGCATATCGTCAAAACGATTGTATTATTTCTGTAATGTTATGGCCTATTCTATCTATCCAGTGGGAGCCATCCAAACCATATTCCCCTTTGAATCTAATTAAAATAGTCTAATGTTGAGCGGCCGGGTCATATAATGACATTGTGTATATATACATTTCAAGGAATATTCTCAGCTCTTCATCAATAGCTTCTGTAATAGCACTCCTTTGTATTAAGGCCGTAGCGATGACCTGCATGAAGCTAACAAGGGCCATGATGCTGCACAAGGGTCGCTTCTGTGTGTGTGTGTGTGTGTGTGTGTGTGTGTGTGTGTGTGTGTGTGTGTGTGTGTGTGTGTGTGTGTGTGTGTGTGTGTGTGTGTGTGTGTGTGTGTGTGCGCTCACTTGAGGCCGAACTTGACCTTCTTGTTCTCCACCATGAGGTCACAGATGTAGCGCACAGACAGGTAGCGCAGCAGCTTGATGTCGTGGCCGCGCACCTTGTCGAAGAGCTGTGATTCACTGTTCCTGTTGGGAGCAAGACATCGAGCCAATCAGTGGTGTTTATATTCATACCAAGAAAACTAATGCTTGAACGACACAAGCAGAAGTATTGATGTCCACATCGGCCAGAGTCGTCGTTGATGCAGTTACCTGGCAGCACTGTCCTCTTCCAAGACCTCGTCCTGTTCAGTCCACGTGTCGTCACTGCCCCCTGCAGGAGATGAACGAGAACAGCATCATCAGCCGGTTGCAAAAAAACGTTAGGGGCGTACATTCATATAGGGAGCCAAACTGGTCCTTCAGCCTCAGGGGAAGAGACCCTGAGGTGATGGGAGACCTTCCCTGGAGGAGTAGCTTTGTGGTACCTGAGAAAATGTAGTTGTAGCCGGTGCGTCCGTAAAGCTCCCCCCAGCCCGCCAGCGTGGAGGACCGACAGATGTGCTGGTGGAAGAATAGACACATTAGTGGTTCGTAATCTGAGAATACACCTGCCTTTAAACACAGGTTTTGTAGGCTGTTATAGAGTGTATACATTTGCAGGCACTTTTTTTTTCTTTTATATAACATGAACAAAGTAAACAAATACAAAAGGATAAATACAGTATCGTTGCAAGCAACCATGACAGTGTCCCACTGTATGACCGACAGTATGACCGACAGACGTATGACCGACAGTATGACAGAGTATGACTGTAGAGCAACAGTATGACCGTATGACCGAGAGTATGACCGACAGTATGACCGACATTATCATTGTATGAGCGACAATATGAGCGTCAGTATGAACGACAGAATGACCGTATGACCGACATTATGACCGTAGACTGCCACGGGCAGATTAGAGTATATTTTGAGAAATAGAGGTCTTCTGTATGTGGAGGTATGGTAATATGGCATTGGTATGCCTAAAAAACTGGTTTACCAAAAGATAAAATATCAAAACAATTACCAACCATGTTTCTAAAGCATACTGTGACAAAATCCACTGTCAAGCGGAAGTTTGCGAAATTACATGTGCATCGCTTTAATGCCCAGCCTGCTTTGGAGAGATGCCTCGAATCAGAAATGCAACTTCAAAAAGATTCATCAAATTCTCATTTCAGATATAGACTTGAAATTTGGCATGGGTATACTATGGAATCTGAGCTGAGCATATGTGTTTTACACGCAATGTTACAGCTGTTTAAACATCGGAGATATTCAACTATTTCACTCTAATATGTATATCTCTGCCATCTTGTCTATGAATATTACTGCTATCAATTTGACACAGTATAGTCCCACAGTCCCCTAGTACATCTGTGCTGACTTTGGAGCCTTTACCACTTCCGGCAACAAATCTTTTGTGTGAGGGTGTTGGTCAAGTTGGAGCCATTGCCTCAAGTTATAATGATCTTCCAATATGGGTCATGCATAGTGCACTTTCTTAGTGGAAATGGCAGCCTGTTGAGTATGTTGCACTTCAAAGGCTTGTTATAGCGCCACTTATAGTAAATTTTGGCCCACCCTTTTTATCCCTACCTCATTTTATCCATACCCCTGAATACAAGGAACATCACTATCTTAGGGACACAAAAGAGCATAGAGGATAAATCTTCAGGCAGGGGCTGAATGTTTTTTTCTATTCAAAACAATATCCAACTCATCGACTGGGTTTGCACTCCACCATGGAGTGTGTGTGGTGTGTTTAGCGGGGGTAGGGTTCAGAGGGGGCTCCACACCTTGCCGTTGAAGAGGATGACCGGGCAGACGAACCTTCCTCTGCAGCGCGCCAGCTTGCTCCTGTTCACCAGGTCCTGAAGCTTACTGATCTGTACCGAGCTCTGAAACCTACACACACACACACACACACACACACACACACACACACACACACACACACACACACACACACACAGGTTGTAAAGATATGATCCAGTGTAGACCAGGGCAGTGTGGTTCCACTCCATGATAACTCTTTGAAAATCAGTAATGAAGGCTAAACTATTGATGAGAATATGTTCTTTTTATGGTAACTTCCACAAGTTTCCATGATATCTACTACACTACCCTGCAACAGAAAATGTCAGTCACCATGGCAACAGTAACTTGCGACTTGGGAACTCGCCACAAAGCCAAACAGATATTTACAGTGAAACAGTTTGCTAACAATTTGGCAAAATAACTGCACTCCCAAAGCTGCAACTCTAACTGAATAAAAACCCTCGTCTGAGATAGCTGCACGTGGTAACAGCGCTAAAGCAAAAACAATCAATGACCCTGGACCCTGGATATTCAGGTCCACAGTGAGGCAACATTACGCATGCTCTGCTATAGCACAAAGGTAAACAAACAGATGAGATTACATTACTTATACATAATACTTCCATTGGTTGGTTATGTACTTAATTCTGTTCATGTTTGTTAACTTTGTGCCGGGATACCTAAAAAGAGCTATTCAATATCAACTAGGAGTTATATATACTATTTCAAGCCTTAAGTGGAAACTTTACAGAGGTCCAAGGCAGCTGTGTCATCTTCACTTCCCTTTTCTAGCATAAGATCCAGGTGACATGTCTGCTACTGATATAAAAATGAACTAAGCAGTAATTGCTATGTTTACGACTAAGCTTACGACACAGAGTTTCTGACATGATTCTGAACACCATTAAAAAACAGGTTTGACCTTCAGGTGAATAACAAAAAGCTTGTTGTGATGTGTGTTTGCTGTCTCTTACCGGTCTCTCTGAGAATCCATGCATTCATACTCCAGGTAGACTATCTGGCGGGGGTAGTGGCCGCAGACCTCTCCATTGGTGTTATGGATGACACTGTACTTGTAGTCTCTTCCAAAGAGCTCCAAGCATCGCTTCTCCACTGCGTCCACCTGATGACACATCAGAGTAACATTAGATCCATCATGAGGGCAAACTAAACGTTGTCTGCGATATTAGCTGAGTAAGTAAAGCAAATCAAACAAGCTACAAACGTGGCCGAAAAAATCTCACCCGAGGACTGACTTCTTTTGCTCTGTACTGTATCTTAGAAAACAAATCGATCAAATCCACGATCTCCTCGCCCTTCTTGATCGAGAGCACAGGAGACGTGAAGCTCCCGGACGAGGAGGGTGACCCGGCCATCATTCTGCCGCGACCCCCCGTGGGCTCCAGGCGGACTGTCCCTCCTTCAAAAACCGCAGCACCGTGTACTCTGGGGCGGGAGGACCGGCCAGGCCATCCCTTCCCCGCCAGCTTCTTCCTGACTGCCCGCTTCAGGGGGGCGGGCTTTCCTCCCGAGTTCAGACCCCCTTTACACGCACCCCGTTAGCCAGCCTGTGAACCAGCAACCCCTGCCGAGTGTCAACACTGTGTGGCTAGCTGTTAGACTGGTTTGTTGCTTGTCTGTGTTAGTCTCGGTAGGATATATATCTTGTTAGCGTCAATCTAAACCCACCGCGGAACCACCCGTCCTGTCCCACATCCCAGCTCCTCAGCCCCTGTTCCCACCGCCTCAGCTCCTTAGCCCCTGGTCCTGGTTCCTCAGCACCGTAGCCCCTGGTCCTGGTTCCTCAGCCTCAGCTCCTTAGCCTCCGGTCCTGATTCCTTCGCCTCAGCACCGTAGCCCCTGGTCCTGGTTCCTTAGCCCCTGGTCCTTCTGCCTCAGCTCCTTGGCCCCCGGTCCTGGTCCTGGTCCTTCTGCCTCAGCTCCTTGGCCCCCGGTCCTGGTCCTGGTCCCTCTGCCCCCTCAGGAAACCTCCAGGACTCCTGGCCTGCTCGCGCTCACTCAATGTCACGTGCTCGTGTGGCGGGAGTAGTGACACCGGAAACGACGAGCTGCTGAACGTTCTAAGACTGACCAATAACGGCAATAACGATAATAACGGATCGATGCTGATCAGAAACAACACGACGGAGAAGTGTTGCAATCGGTGCACCGTCCCGAGGTGAGCGCGATCGGTAAACAGGAAGTTGAGAGTAACACGTGACAGGCCTCGCCCCCCTCCGGAAATGACGTATTGTTATAATTTTACGTTTATAATAATAATAATAATAATAATAATAATACATTTAATTTAGAGGCGCCTTTCAAGACACCCAAGGTCACCTTACAGAGCATATAGTCATCATTCAAAACTATGTAAAACAGACTAGGAATAAAAGGAAAACAGAGGTTAAACATGAAGAATAATATTAATTAATAACACTCAAAGACGCCTAAAGTGAAGGGGGGACCTCACTAACCACCACCAATATGTAGCACCCACTTGGGTGATGCACGGCAGCCAATCGGTGCCAGAACGCTCACTACACACCAGCTTGAGGTGGAGAGTTAGGGATGAGGTGGAGAGTGAGGGAAAAGAACATTTAACACTATCGATCACATTTAAACAATATCGACCACATGTAAACACTATTGACCACATTTAAACACTATGGACCACATGTAAACCCTATTGACCACATGTAAACACTATCGCCCACATTTAAACACTATCACCCACATTTAAACACTATGGACCACACGTAAACCCTATCGACCACATTTAAACACTATCTCCCACATTTAAACACTATGGACCACATTTAAACACTATGGACCACATTTAAACCCTATCGACCACATGTAAACCCTATCGACCATATATAAACACTATCGACCACATTTAAACATGTAAACCCTATCGACCACATTTAAACCCTATCGACCACATTTAAACACTATCGACTGAATTTATGAATCAAAACACCATCACTTATGTTTATGAATAAAACAGGTCTTGTTTTAAAACTTTCGCTTTATGAATAAAACACGTCGTGTTGTTACCATGTTATGTTTTTGAATAAAAACACGTCTTGCGTTATCACTTTATGTTTATGAATAAAAACACTTATTTTGTAATAATTTTTATTGTTTATACATTTATGCGAGATAATGTTATTTTGGAGGAATTTTAGAGGCCTTTCGGTAGATTTAAGAACGCACCTAGCCTTAAAACTGATTCCATGAGAAAAGCTGCAGTGGAGGCTGACGATTATGAAATGGTCCCCAAACGGACAGGGTTTGCGATCAACCAAATAAGAAATCCTCAGGCACGTCCTACTACAACTGTCATCTGGTGGTAAGACAGGAAATACCTTAACCTGCAAATATGCCGTCCCACACTTCTGATCTCCCAGATTGTTTTTATTTAAAGAAGCGCGGTAATATTAAAGGTCCCATGATGGCATGCTACTTTAAGGATGCTTTAATATAGATATTAGTTTGCTCCAAACACAGTATTTGCAGACGTCCCCGAAATTCAGCCATGGTGCAGAATTGCAGCCACTACGAGCCAGTCGCACATTGAGCTTTGATCAAATGTGCTGTTTCAGTGTCTGTAGCTTTAATGAAATGAGGAGGAGAGAGGCGGGTCAAGGAGGAGGGTGGGGGTGTGGCCTTGAGCAGCTTGCAGCCACGGTACCATGCGCTCTCTTAACAGTGGATGTATTGCAATGGCGAGGCCCACACTGACTTTGGCCGTGTTCTGTAAATATTCTAGAACACTCTGGGTGCTCCGGCGGGAGTCCTTGAGCTCTATATCTAAATAATAGGATATTATGCATAGATATCTACATCATATAATATATATTATCACGGCAGAAAGCTGTGTGCACCTCCAGACGATATTATGAATCTCAATCGACTGCGTCAGGTTCTCCGACGTCTCTGGTTCTGCCACTTCCACATCAATCTAAAGTAGACTGAACTGCAAGATGGAGGAGAAAGGGATTGTTGCCCGCGATTGTCTCCCGCCGGAGCCCTGATGCCGAAGCGGGCCGCGTGCCTCGCGGCGGCAACGGACAGCAGGCAGCGGGGCTCCGGTGAGAGACAACCGCGGGCAACAATCCCTTTCTCCTTCATTTCGCGGTTCATGTACTCCAGGGAGTCAAAGCCAAAGTTCCTTTTCCCCCTATTCCTTCTTAACCATGGCTGAGATAACCCCCACTACGAGTCTCGTTGTGGAAATACCAGAGTTGCAGAGAACCCGACGTGTTATTCGCCATAACACCAACAGCAGAAGGGTTATCCAAATAACAAAGAAGGGTACAACACTTGCGTTACAGTGTGTATTCACACACGCACACACATGTGCCGCTCACACGACCGTAGCTCATTGGGAAAAGCAGCGAAAGGGGAGGTAGCATAGCTAGGTACTGGGGGACCATAGGCAGGCTAGGAGTACTCATATGAATGTTAGAAAACCTCATTAAGTGATGCCATGGGACATTTAAGTCCCAATGCTAGGAGCTGCTTTCAAGTAGGAAGGAGAAGGCCTGAACAAATCGGTGGCCTTGATGTCCATTGTTGGTCAGGAAAAACTCTTTCACTATGGAGGGTTCCCCGATGGAGCCTTCCATCATTCCAGCACCCGAGGGTGGTTGGCCTTGACTGATGGAACATTTCAGGTTTTTTTTGTTTGAGGGCTCTGTGTCTGTTGATGGAGCTAAGTGGTATCCTGTGGTCATGTTGCAGAACATTTGGGGGGAGCTCAGTCATTGTGTATGTTTAATCAAGAGTTACTTTCAGATCAGACTTCCATGGGGGATCATTCAGTGATACAGGGAGTAACGGACATTGGTTGTGATCAAGAGGTGCCTTCTTTACTGTCAGCTCCTTTACATCAGGTGAATTTGAAGTCCCCCCTTGTCTGCTAGGGTAGCCCTTGTGCGGCCGTTGTGTGCGGTTCCCCTGCTGCAGTGCCAGAGATGAACCAGATAGAAGCAGACTTTCAGGAGGTGCTCCCTATGTGGTAATTCTCTTTCTTTCCCGTTTCTTTCCCTTGCTGGTCTGATGATATTAGCGGTGATGTACACACTCTCAGCTAGTTAAAAAACAATAGGACGACCCTGTATTGGAGGTATCAAAGATTGGAGCTATGACCCTGGAAGAACTTGATCAGGTCCCTGAAGGTTTTAAAGTTTGTGATGAGCTGCTTTGCCGTAAGTGGAGGCGTCCTCAAGGTAGGACTGCAACTGAGGAAAAATGGTTGCCCCTCTCACTTTCCGGAAGGAAATATTGCGAGAGACCCATGAGATCCCTCTGGTGGGCATCTTGGAAATCAGGAAACCCATGAGAAAATCATGACAACATTTTTACTGGCCTATAAATAAACCAAGATGTAGTTAAATTCTGCAAAAGCTGCCACACTTGTAAGATGGTGGGAAAACCAAACCAAACCAAACCATTCCCCCAGACTCCTCTAGAACTGCTGCCTGTCTATCTAGAGCTTGTCTCTCGGGTTATGATTGACTAACTACACTTGCATAAGAAGAGAAAAGTATTACCGCCCCTATCCAGGGGCAGTTCCTCTGCATGATATAATTTCTAAGAGTGTATTGGAGGCATGGCTGTCTTTTTCCCACGGGTCGGTCTGCCAAAGGAGGTTCAGTCTGGAGGATCTCATTTTATGTTAGTTGATTTTAAAATGGTTCTCAAAAAATTGGGGATAGAGCATACCACGTCATCAGTCTACCAGCCTCAGTCCAATGTGCCCTAGAATAGTCTTTCCCAAAGACTGGGTCGCTACCCACATGTGGGTCGCGGGAGATTTGAATTGGGTCGCCAAATTAATTGAAATACATTTCTTTTATTTATTTTTTACACATTAGCATTTGAAGAACTTTCAACAAGAAGCATGGTTTTGTTAGTACTGAATGGTTGTAATGTTTGTAACTGATACATTTACTTCTAACATTGTATCTAGTTGAAAGGCTAACATACATTGTCTGTTTTACTGATGAGAGGAAATAAAAACAATGAGATGTTAACTAAATGCATTTATTTGGACTCATTTTTAAAGTATTTAATACGTGTATTATGCTTTCAATAACAAGTGCATAAAACTAAGTTGTGATTTATCCCTTCAAAATGGCAAAATGGTTAATATATAAGGGGATGCGGAATTGGCAGTAAAAACTTTCAGGAATGTTCACTTATGCACAAATTAGTTATTCTCACGATTATATAGATAAGGCCTATTGTGAATTGGGTCGCGATATTTTGTAATTTAAAATAAATGGGTCTCCAGAAAAACAGTTTGTGCAACACTGCCCTCAAGAGACACTTTCTGTTTATGAATAAAATAACTACTGGGGACACGTCCAGGCCCAGGACTGGACCGGTCCAGGACCAGGACTACTGGGGACAGGTCCAGGCCCAGGACTGGACAGGTCCAGGACCAGGACTACTGGGGACGGGTCCAAGACCAGGACTACTGGGGACAGGACCAGGACTACTGGGGACAGGTCCAGGACCAGGACTACTGGGGAAAGGTCCAGGACCAGGACTACTGGGGACAGGTCCAGGACCAGGACTACTGCTGTCCTGCTGACATTTGACCTCTGCATCGATAACCGCTGATAAGATGAAGTGCTTTCATGTTATTTGTGACTGGACTTCAACTCATCAATAAAAAGCCAACAATTATTATAACTAACCCCCACAGTACGTCTGCTGGTCAATGACAGTATTATTATAGGCAACCATACAGAAGTTGTATTCGTAAATGTCATCGTCTTGCAACAACTGGGGCGGAGGTTGTATAGGTTATTTAAAACGTTATGATCCAACAAACAGAGAGGGAGAGAGAGAGAGAGAGAGAGAGAGAGAGAGAGAGAGAGAGAGAGAGGGGGGGGGGGGAGATAAGTAGAGGGAGGGAGGGAGAGGGAGAGAGGTAGACAGAGAGGTAGAGGTAGAGAGAAGGAGAGGGAGAGAAGTAGAGAGAGAGGGATAGAGTTAGTAGAGGGAGGGAGAGAGAGAAGTAGAGAGGTAGAGAGAGAGAGAGGGGGGGGGTGGGGGGGAGACGAGCGTCTAACCCTCCTCCATGCAGTACAGGGGCAGTACTCTATTCTTCCCTCCAGCTGAGTGCAGCTCAGCGATTCTCTCTCTGCTCGGTAGCGCCTATGCAGTATTGTTGTAGTTGTAGATGCGTGGTCCAGAGGATCCCGGGCGATCCACCGAACACGTCGTCTCCTCTCGTTTGAAGCGCAGAAGACACCGCAACATGATGAACTCAAGGACGGCTTACATCATCAGAAAACATCTCTTATTGAACCACCGGTCTGCTGTTTCCGAGTTTGATGGACTCAGTCGTTTCTTCACGACTTGACAGGCAGAGAGCCTCTTCTCGCGGTGGAAGGTCGCTTTTCTAATGGTTTTGTATGAGATCATTTGGATTTATTTATTCTTAAAGAGCTGAATCTGCGCTTTTATCTGTCAAATTCTGTATGATTGCACTTTAGGTGAGGTGAGTTCTCTATACATCCAACGCTACTCACCGGAGTTCCCCTTGAAGCGCTTCTGGAGACCCGAGGAGAACCCATCGCCACCTCCTCACCGGCCGGGAGGAAGATGTTGCCTTCGCAAGAAGCTTCCAAAATATACCATGACAACTACATGCGGAACTCGACGGCCATCGGCGTTTTATGGGCCATATTCACCATACTTCTAGCCATCATCAACGTGGTGGTGTTCTTCCAGCCTTTCTGGATCGGCGACAGTATGAACACTCCGTACGCCGGTCACTTCGGTTTGTTCAACTACTGCGTGGGAGGGGGGAACCCCAGGAACGACCGGGAGCTCACCTGCCAGGGTACATTCGCCGACTTCAGCTCCATCCCATCGAACGCCTTCAAGGCGGCCTCGTTCCTCGTACTGCTGGCCGTGGTGCTCATCCTGGGCTGCATCGCCTGCTTCGCGCTCTTTTTCTTCTGCAACACGGCCACGGTATACAAGACGTGCGCGTGGATGCAGCTGCTCTGCGGTAAGAGCGGCGGGGAGCCGAGGGGCTCATCGGGCTGATGTCCGGAGCCGTCATCCGTCCCGCGCATCACCCTGAGCGGCTGTTTGACCAAGTCTCTTTTCCGCTCTTTATCTCCCCAAATACATCTCTCTAACTCTGGTTGTCCTCACACACGCACACGCACACACACACACACACACACACACACACACACACACACACACACACACACACACACACACACACACACACACACACACACACACACACACAGAAACACAGTTGGACACACACTCACACACACACACACACACACACACACACACACACACACAGACAGACAGACAGACAGACAGACAGACAGACAGACAGACAGACAGACAGACAGACAGACAGACAAACAGACACAAAAGACAGACATACACACACATACATACTCACAGGCATTTGACATTCATTAATACCGCAATTATGAGGTTGAGTTTCAGATTTGTTGGATGGTTTCTATTGTAGTGTTTTGATTGCTATTATACTATGATGCTATGATTCTATTATGCTGTTGTATGGTCGTCAGATGATTTCCAGAATTGCAGTTGATCCCCACCTTTAATGACTTAACTCAGATCAGGGATCTGCCTAAATTAGTCCTTTCTCCTCAGCGGTGGTTCATGACACCTTTCTTTTGTAAACTGGGGAAATTGATTAGGACACACATTTCAGTTTAGTTTAGAGTCATTATGGCGATTAGGTATTGGTGCAATTCCTTTGTGATCGGTCGTTAGCACATAGAGATCATGACATTTAGAAGATAAAGAGAGAAACCAGATATATGTGTTTATATCACTTAATTTACTCCGGGATGAACCAGTCCTGGGATGAACCACTCCCGGGATGAACCAATCCCGGGCTGTTCACTCCCGGGCTGTTCACTTCCGGTTCATCCCGGGCTGTTCACTCCCGGGCTGTACACTCCCAGGCTGGTCACTCCCAGGCTGGTCACTCCCAGGCTGTGTCCCGGGCTGTTCATTCCCAGGATGAACCACTCCCATGTTTGATGAAGGATCTAGGCCTTAGTTGTGCTTTGCAGTAAAACACATTCAGAATAGGCATTACGCATTAGAACAACACACACATCAACAATTAAATGATTTGGAAATATTTCTCTTTCTAATCGTTATGCATCATAGGTTTGGAAAGGCTGACATCATTTTAAAAGCTACAAGGCTATCAGCTGAGGGCATGCAGAAGGAAGCGAGCTGTGATGTCATCCCTATAACCTTTATACATCACAGACATGTTCATGCTCCACTTCACCTCACAAAGAGAGCCCCGGTCCGGAGAGAGAGAGAGAGAGAGAGAGAGAGAGAGAGAGAGAGAGAGAGAGAGAGAGTGAAAGAGAGAGAGAACACATGCACATGCCACACCAAGCAACCGTTAACACATGCTAACACCATTTAAGCATTGGAATATCATTATCTATCTTGTTCTCTACACTTCCATTGAAGTTCATGTCCTGTCTTCGGTTCAAGCAGTACATGTTACTTGTCTCAGCGGATTATAATGTTATTTTCCTCTATCGTCTGTTCTTAACATGAACTGTCATGGAACATTTCTCAGGGCCTGAAGACTTTATGTTCCCCTATCCGCTGGTCTTATCATGAACTGTCATGTTATGTGTCTCAGGGCGTGAAGATGTTATGTTCCTCTATCTTTTATCATTTCAAAACCATTAATTGTCAAAGGATCAACAGAGCGATCCTTCAGAGCCAAATGCCTGTTTGGTCTAACCCCGCTAGGCAGAACAACTACATTTATCTAATTTGTCTCCTCAGTAAGAGACATCATAGCATATATACACCAGGGCAATTGGCTGAAATAGATGGTGGTCGTGCTACATCGATATTAATCTATTGACTGATGTGCAAGGTTTTATAGAAGATAGAACAAATACATGCATTTGCAAAGCATTGTGGTAGTTCAGAACACGTGAGTGGATACTTGTTGCTGATGTATTCAAATAATTGTCTCCACTGGGGAAATGGCATATCTTAAAATAGGTTCATGTTTCACTTTGTAGCTTCTCTTTTGCTCCTGTTGAAAACAGCTCGTTCAGTTCAGAAAGGGTCTGGTGGAGTTGTTGTGCTTTAGAGTGGATGGGTGTCTCCCCACCCCAGAGAGATGGATCTATATGTGGCTGTAGATCCCTCATTGATTTCTTCATG
This sequence comes from Gadus morhua, assembly GCF_902167405.1. Lineage (NCBI taxonomy): Eukaryota > Metazoa > Chordata > Actinopteri > Gadiformes > Gadidae > Gadus > Gadus morhua. Next base: position 22,680,284 of record NC_044060.1, on the reverse strand, counting down.
GATCCTCCCCTCTGGAGAATGAACAACGTCGCCCCCCCCCCCCCCCCCCCCCCCCCCCCCCTCTCTTCTCCCACCCTCTCTCAGGGGAAATGTTCTGCCCCAGCGGGCCCCACTCAGTTCCACTTGAACTGCTCCTGTTATCATTTGAATCCAGTTCTCTGTTCTTTAGTACCATAGTGTGTGGTGCATGTTTCACCAAACCAATGGAGATCACTAGATCTCCATGATAGAGGACACAATGCTCCATCATTTTAGTTTATGTCTAACGTCTATTTCCTCATAGCACTTAGCCAGAAAAGGTTATGAAGTTTCCAAAAAGATGCTTTCACTGCGCTGCAGAGAAGTTCCCTGAAATATTGCCTCTCACAGACAAAGAGGCCCAAGAGAGCCTCTTACTGTAGCGTCTGAATGAGAGCTCAGGCTCACTGTAAGGTAATCTCTTACTGTACTGACGAATGAGAGCTCAGGCCCACTGTAAGGTCATCTCTTACTGTACTGGTGAATGAGAGCTGAAGCCCACTGTAAGGTCTTCTCTTACTGTAGTGGTGAATGAGAGCTCAGGCCCACTGTAAGGTCATCTCTTACTGTACTGGTGAATGAGAGCTGAGGCCCACTGTAAGGTCATCTCTTACTGTAGTGATGAATGAGAGCTCAGGCCCACTGTAAGGTCATCTCTTACTGTAGTGATGAATTAGAGCTGAGGCCCACTGCAAGATCATCTCTTACTGTAGTGATGAATGAGAGCTGAGGCCCACTGTAAGGTCATCTCTTACTGTAGTGATGAATGAGAGCTGAGGCCCACTGTAAGGTCATCTCTTACTGTAGTGATGAATGAGAGCTGAGGCCCACTGTAAGGTCATCTCTGACTGTAGTGATGAATGAGAGCTGAGGCCCACTGTAAGGTCATCTCTTACTGTAGTGATGAATGAGAGCTCAGGCCCACTGTGAGCCTGATGTCAGCACAAGGGACCCATTAGAAGCTGCTGTATTTCACTGCTTTTGCAGCAAAGCACTTTCCACCGAGCCCAGAACATTAGTCAATGTTGATGGCAGCATGTTAGTCTTTGTTTGTCTTTTTGTCTTTTAAGCGTTTTTTACGCTAAATTTGATCCTGCTCTCTACTTTTAACTCACATTTTTTGATGAGCTGTGTTTTTACACAGCTCATATAATCGGGTTGGCTAACTGCTGGAGGCCTTGAGTGAGCTGAAGTTGGCTACCTTCTTAAAGCTGTGGATATACTGAGGCTGGCTACCTGCTGGAAGCCTTGAGAGACCTGAAGTTGGCTACCTGCTGGAAGCCTTGAGTGACCTGAATTTCCAACGCCGACAGTACCCTTATGGTGGGGGGCGTTAAGCCGGATGGCGATAGCATTGTGACCTCATAGCAACCCGACACAGTGTAGCCTGCTAATAAATCCAAGGAAAAAGTACGCGCACAATGAACAAAGATCAACAATGTAGGACGTCCAAGAAGGACGGCAAACATTGGCTTGACATTTACTTCAATAAAGGAAGCTTTCGCCGTTGTCCAGAAATGCCTCGCGGATTATGTGTTTGTTTGTTATTCTCCCCCTGTCGCACGGAAGTGCGATTATTTCGACAAATCAACGGACGGCGTGTGTAGCTCGAACTTGCCAGCACCCTTTCAGGCATCTCAGTAACCCAACGGAGGAGTACTGCGAGACGGGTACGGCTCAATACGGCTCAGTCCGTGTCACGCCCAATTTTGCGGGTGGAAAACGCGATCAGTGCACACCGAACCCGCACACTCCAGTGGAAACGCGCCATAATAGCCTTGGACAAAATGTCCCAAATGTCTCTTTTCATTTATATGCAGATGATAGTGTAATTTATTGTTGTGCATCCATGCTCAGTAAGGCTTTTCAGTACATGCAAAGTGCTTTTGATAGAGTTCAGGCTCAGCTTTGTCAAGTGAAGCTTGTTCTTAATGCTGAAGAGACCAAACTTATAGTATTTTCAAATTCCGAAAAGAAGGTGTTAAATCAGCAAATTGTAACATCTCAAGGTAATGAAATTGAGGTTGTTTCCAGCTAGTACTTTGGATTTATGATCGATGACCCCCCCCCCCCCCCCCCCCCCCCCCCTCTCTTCACCCACCCTCTCTCAGGGGAAATGTTCTGCCCCAGCGGGCCCCACTCAGTTCCACTTGAACTGCTCCTGTTATCATTTGAATCCAGTTCTCTGTTCTTTAGTACCATAGTGTGTGGTGCATGTTTCACCAAACCAATGGAGATCACTAGATCTCCATGATAGAGGACACAATGCTCCATCATTTTAGTTTATGTCTAACGTCTATTTCCTCATAGCACTTAGCCAGAAAAGGTTATGAAGTTTCCAAAAAGATGCTTTCACTGCGCTGCAGAGAAGTTCCCTGAAATATTGCCTCTCACAGACAAAGAGGCCCAAGAGAGCCTCTTACTGTAGCGTCTGAATGAGAGCTCAGGCTCACTGTAAGGTAATCTCTTACTGTACTGACGAATGAGAGCTCAGGCCCACTGTAAGGTCATCTCTTACTGTACTGGTGAATGAGAGCTGAAGCCCACTGTAAGGTCTTCTCTTACTGTAGTGGTGAATGAGAGCTCAGGCCCACTGTAAGGTCATCTCTTACTGTACTGGTGAATGAGAGCTGAGGCCCACTGTAAGGTCATCTCTTACTGTAGTGATGAATGAGAGCTCAGGCCCACTGTAAGGTCATCTCTTACTGTAGTGATGAATTAGAGCTGAGGCCCACTGCAAGATCATCTCTTACTGTAGTGATGAATGAGAGCTGAGGCCCACTGTAAGGTCATCTCTTACTGTAGTGATGAATGAGAGCTGAGGCCCACTGTAAGGTCATCTCTTACTGTAGTGATGAATGAGAGCTGAGGCCCACTGTAAGGTCATCTCTGACTGTAGTGATGAATGAGAGCTGAGGCCCACTGTAAGGTCATCTCTTACTGTAGTGATGAATGAGAGCTCAGGCCCACTGTGAGCCTGATGTCAGCACAAGGGACCCATTAGAAGCTGCTGTATTTCACTGCTTTTGCAGCAAAGCACTTTCCACCGAGCCCAGAACATTAGTCAATGTTGATGGCAGCATGTTAGTCTTTGTTTGTCTTTTTGTCTTTTAAGCGTTTTTTACGCTAAATTTGATCCTGCTCTCTACTTTTAACTCACATTTTTTGATGAGCTGTGTTTTTACACAGCTCATATAATCGGGTTGGCTAACTGCTGGAGGCCTTGAGTGAGCTGAAGTTGGCTACCTTCTTAAAGCTGTGGATATACTGAGGCTGGCTACCTGCTGGAAGCCTTGAGAGACCTGAAGTTGGCTACCTGCTGGAAGCCTTGAGTGACCTGAATTTCCAACGCCGACAGTACCCTTATGGTGGGGGGCGTTAAGCCGGATGGCGATAGCATTGTGACCTCATAGCAACCCGACACAGTGTAGCCTGCTAATAAATCCAAGGAAAAAGTACGCGCACAATGAACAAAGATCAACAATGTAGGACGTCCAAGAAGGACGGCAAACATTGGCTTGACATTTACTTCAATAAAGGAAGCTTTCGCCGTTGTCCAGAAATGCCTCGCGGATTATGTGTTTGTTTGTTATTCTCCCCCTGTCGCACGGAAGTGCAATTATTTCGACAAATCAACGGACGGCGTGTGTAGCTCGAACTTGCCAGCACCCTTTCAGGCATCTCAGTAACCCAACGGAGGAGTACTGCGAGACGGGTACGGCTCAATACGGCTCAGTCCGTGTCACGCCCAATTTTGCGGGTGGAAAACGCGATCAGTGCACACCGAACCCGCACACTCCAGTGGAAACGCGCCATAATAGCCTTGGACAAAATGTCCCAAATGTCTCTTTTCATTTATATGCAGATGATAGTGTAATTTATTGTTGTGCATCCATGCTCAGTAAGGCTTTTCAGTACATGCAAAGTGCTTTTGATAGAGTTCAGGCTCAGCTTTGTCAAGTGAAGCTTGTTCTTAATGCTGAAGAGACCAAACTTATAGTATTTTCAAATTCCGAAAAGAAGGTGTTAAATCAGCAAATTGTAACATCTCAAGGTAATGAAATTGAGGTTGTTTCCAGCTAGTACTTTGGATTTATGATCGATGACCACATAAATTTTAAAACTCACATACAAAATCTGGTGAAAAGCTGAAACCAAAGGTGGCTTTTACTTAAGGAACAAATCATGTTTTTCCCCTGAGGCCGGACACTCTCCAGTCGAAGCTACCTACTTGCCGGTTCTTGATTATGGTGATCTGTTGTACACCATAATCCATCAGCTCACTGTCTACATATGTTGGACACATTGTATCATGGAGCCTTCAGGTTTATTTCAAACAGCAGAGCCTTATCTCACCACTCTACTTTGTACTAAAAAGTTAATTGGCCTTCTCTTTTTATGCAACGTATTAGTCACTGGTATGTTTTTATCTACAAGGCGATTTTAGGTAAACCCCATTGTTATTTGTCACTGCATATGTCCCGGAAACGTGTCCCCCATGGGTTACTGTCTCAGGACATGCTCCTTATGACTGTTGCTGAACTGAGGACAGACCTTTGAAAAAAGGCTTTTAAGGTTTTTGCACTATATTCCTGGAATTACCTGCAGAAGCAGCTAAAGCTGCAATACCTAGTTACTCTCAGTGAATTTAAAGCTGTTGTAAAGAAGTTCATGTCGGACTCCATTGGAAATTGCAGTTGTAGTTAATGATCTAAATGTATTATTATTATTGCACTTAGTATTGAACTTGTACTTTGTCTTATGTGTTATGCTGCAACTGTGTACTGCTGTCCATCTTGGCCAGGTCTCTCTTGTAAAAGAGATTTTAATCTCAATGAGACTCAACCTTGTTAAATAAAGGATATAATAATAACATTGAGATGCACAACCAGAGGTTTTACTGACCCAATTCACTGGTCAAAAACAACAGTTCGTTCTCCTCTCTGGCCTCTCTGTTCCGAGCTCTCTCTCTGTCCCCTGACTCAGATCCCTTTGAACTTGCCCAGAACAAACGTCATGACGTTTACTAATTTGAGTTAAATTTAGAATGAATTCTGCCATCTGTGTTGGTAGCAGGCGCTCTATCAGTCTCACAGCGGACCACAAAGTACAAACCTTTTACTTCTCAGCTGAACGCCCTCACAGTCATTTCTGTAGAGTCAGCTCTGGTGGTGTGTGTGTACTGTGTGTGAGTGTGAGTGTGAGTGTGTGTGTGCGTGCGTGTGTGTGTGTGTGAACACTCTCTGTGTTTGTTTGTGTTTTGTTTGTGTGTATGTGTTGTGTATGTGTTGTGTATGTGTTTTTGTGTGTGTGTGTGTGTCGGTGTCGGTGTGGGAGGGCTCCACCGATACACAGTGCAGCAAATTTGCTCTGAGCTCCTGCCTGAAAGAAAAGGGGATGTGATGCAGAAGCAGAGTGTGTGTGTGTGTGTGTGTGTGTGTGTGTGTGTGTGTGTGTGTGTGTGTGTGTGTGTGTGTGTGTGTGTGTGTGTGTGTGTGTGTGTGTGTGTGTGTGTGTGTGTGTGTGTGTGTGTGTGCCCTCTGAGGTGGATTGTTTATTACTGTATCGTCTTTGTGTCTGATCCAAACCAGTGTTTGATCCATGCCTTTTGAAGCTACATTGCGGTCTGTTCTACTGGCTTCCACATTCTTTATTCTAATACTCCTCCCTTATCTTTAAGCCCTTTTTTTGATGATGTCACCTGACGTTCCACCATCCTTTCTTTCTAATGTCAGGATCCTGTGGGACTCTCACATGTTCCTTGACTCGCTATAAGGACTGCAATTCCACCAATTAAAGGGAGGATTCAAATCAAAGGGAGGGTTCTAATTAAGGGGAGGGTTTCAATTAAGGGGAGGATTCCAGTTCAGGGGAGGATTCAAATTAAAGGGAGGCTTCCAATTAAAGGTAGGGTTCCAATTAAGGGTAGGGTTCCAAGCGAGGGTTCCAATTATGGGAGGGTTCCAATTGAGGGGAGGCTTCTCCCCTGAAGGGTAGAGCCCCCAGCCAGGGCTACGTGCTGCATCAGACCCCAGAGACATTCTCTTAACTGAAGTGCTGATTATGGATTCTGATCTAAGAGGAGTACCAAGAGGCAGACCTCTCATCCATCTCATCGCCTCCTCCAGAGATCTTCTTGCTGAGAGCAGTGGCAGGGAAAACTAGCACCTTAATGAGGGTAATGTATATACTGAATAGATCTGTACTATCTTTTAAAAGATGGTGTGTGTGTGTGTGTGTGTGTGTGTGTGTGTGTGTGTGTGTGTGTGTGTGTGTGTGTGTGTGTGTGTGTGTGTGTGTGTGTGTGTGAGTGTGTGTGTGTGTGCACAATTCCAAGTTCGGTGTTCTCAGTTCCATACATGAATAGGAAAGCAGGCTTTGATTAAAAAGAAGAAGGAGGAGTAAAAAGAGAATGAGAGAGTGAGATAGGGAGGCTGTGAATCTCATTAGCCTACATTCAGAGCATGTGGAAAGTGTAGCCGCACTGGAGAACTGCTCCCGGGCTCCCGTCTCTCTCTGCTTGTCTCTGACCGCTGTGGGCCACGACCTCCAGGACCGCGCTGGGCCAAGCTAGCTCCGGTCTGAAGCCTGAACCAGAGCCACGCTGTAGGAGAATAGAGGAGAGAGGAGAGGGGAGAGGAGAGGGGAGAGGGGGGTACTTCCCGAACAGGAGCTAATACTTTTAGCTGACATCCCGGATAGCTAACATTATTAGGGTGTAACTTGAACATGTACTAATGCAGCACCCTCATACATTATTGACAGTGTGTATTGATTGCATGCTGCATGGACATCAAAACATCATTATGTGTATATATATAACATTAGTTTTGGCTCAAATATATATATATATAAATATATTAGAGCCAAAACTAATGCTATAAACTTGAACCATGTCACATATGGAGTAAGATTAATGAAACTTGAAAGAATGACACCAACGCATGTAGTCCAGTGCAAGCAATTGTGTCGTTGTGTTGTTCAGTATGGTACAATCCTCTCTGTGGTCAGTATGATACAGTCCTCTGTGATGGTACAGTCCTCTCTGTGGTGGTACAGTCCTCTCTGTGGTGGTACTGTCCTCTCTATGATCAGATGTTACTGTCCTCACTGTGGTCAGATGGTACAGTCCTCGATGTGATGGTACATTCCTCTCTGTAGTCAGATAATAATAATAATAATAATAAATTCAATTTATATAGCGCCTTTCAAGGTACCCAAGGTCGCTTAACAAGAGGTGTACACAGGGGGGGGGGCAGGTTAAAGGCCATAGGCCTCTAAGAAGAGGTGTGCCTTCAGGAGCTTTTTGAATGACTCCACTGAAGTGGCACAGCGGATATGGAGGGGGAGCAGATTCCACAGAGTGGGGGCAGAGGCGCAGAAGGCCCTGTCCCCAAAGGTCTTGAGTCTGGTGCGGGGGGTTTCCAGCTGGTCCTTAGCAGAGGACCTGAGGGACCGCAGGGGGGTGTAGGGATGGAGGAGGTCAGAGAGGTAACGGGGGGCCAGAGCATGCAGGGACTTGTAGGTGAGTAGGAGGATTTTAAACTTGATCCGGGACTTAACAGGTAACCAGTGGAGTTGCATCAGGATGGGGGTGATGTGCTGCCAGGGCTTAGTGCCAGTTAAAACCCTGGCAGCTGAGTTCTGAACATATTGCAGTCGGTCCAAGGTTTTGGAGGGGAGACCTGTGAGGAGGGAATTACAATAGTCCAGACGGGTGGAGATGAAGCAGTGGATGAGTGTTTCAGTGACTGAGTCTGAGAGTGAGGGTCGAAGTCTTGCGATGTTTCTCAGATGGAAGAATGCAGATTTTGTGGTGTTGTTGATATGAGGCTGAAATGACAGGGTGGGGTCAAGGATGACACCCAGGTTGCGGACTACGGGGGATGGGGTGATAGGGCAGCCATCCACTTCCAGCAGAAGATCCCCAACCTTCCTGAGCAGTGACTTGGGGGCCACGACCAGGAGCTCCGTTTTATTGCTGTTCAATTTGAGTAGATTAGAGGTCATCCAGATTTTGAGGTCTTGCAGACAGTTGATTAGTGGGGCCGGTGGAAACTGAGTTGAGGGTTTGGTGCTGATATATAGTTGGGTATCATCAGCGTAGCAGTGGAAACTGAGACCATGATGACGGATGATTTGACCAAGGGGGAGCATGTAAATGGTGAATAATAAAGGGCCGAGCACCGATCCCTGGGGAACACCATGGTTGACTGGTGCCGTGGTGGAGGTGGCATCGTCCAAGGTGACGTATTGTTGGCGGTTGGCGAGGTAGGACTGAAACCAGGAGAGGGCTGAGCCACTGAGACCAATGAGCTCCGCAAGACGGGTGAGGAGGATGGAATGGGATACTGTGTCAAAGGCTGCTGAGAGATCGAGGAGGATAAGAATGGAGATGAGGCCATTGTCGGCGGCAGTGAGGAGGTCGTTAGTAATTTTAATGAGGGCAGTTTCGGTGCTATGGTGAATTCTGAAGCCAGACTGAAGGGGTTCAAAGAGCTCATGGTGGGCCATGTGGTGTTGGAGCTGGGAAGCCACTGCTCTTTCCAGGATTTTGCTTAGGAAAGGAAGGTTGGAGATCGGGCGGTAGTTGTTGGGGTCGTCAGGGTCCAGACCGGGCTTTTTCAGGGTGGGAATGACTGCTGCAGTTTTAAAGCCTGCGGGCACCACACCAGAACCAAGGGAGCAGTTGATGATGGCAGTTATGAAGGGGCAGATAACAGGTAGGCAGGTTTTCACCAGGAAGGTGGGCATGGGGTCCAGCTTGCAGGAGGAGGACTTAGCTCGGGACACTAAGTCGTGCACTTGGTTAGCGTCCAGTGTTGCAAAGGCGGAGAGACCGCACTGCAGGGTGTCGGCACCAAGATGAAGGTCAGTGTGAGACGGTGACGGAGAGTGTTGGAGGAGGTGGTTGTGAATGGTCTCCACTTTGTTGTGGAAGAACTCCAGGAACCGGGAGCACAGGTCCAGAGCGTCAGAGGGTTGGGGAGCGTCAGGGGGGCGCAAGAGACGGTTGATGGTTGAGAAAAGTTTTTTGGGGTGGTTTTGTTGGTTATTGATAAGCTTGGAGTAGTAGAGTATCCTTGCCTTAGAGAGGGCCTCCTTGTATTCCCTGACATGGTCTTTGTAAGCCTCCTGGTGTACAGTGAGGCCAGATTTTCTATAACGCCTCTCAAGCTGGCGGCCAGCTGCCTTCATGAGGCGAAGCTCAGGAGTAAACCAGGGGGCGGGGCGAGAGAGGGAGACCTGCCGGGTTATGGGAGGGGCAACAGAGTCCAGGCTGAGGGAGAGAGCTGTGTTGTAGAGTTCCACCAGACCGTCCACAGTGGTGTTAGGAGGGGGTGTGGCCAGGTGGGTCGCTAGGGCGGTAGACAGCACAGAAGTGTGCACCTGTTTCGTTTTCCGAAATGTGATGGTACGTTTGCTGGGGAGACGGGGTGCGGGCACAGAGACAGAGAAAGAAATGGCAAAATGGTCTGATATTGCCAGGTCTTCACACTGGAGGTGGCCAGGGGTGGTTCCAGTGGAGCACACTAGGTCCAGGGTGTGCCCTTTGGTATGGGTTGGACCAATCACATGCTGTGAAATACTGAAACAATCCAGAAGTGTCATGAAATCAGAGGCAAATGAGCAGCTGGCTGAATCCACATGGATGTTAAAGTCACCTAGTAGAATGGTGGATGGGTACATAGGGCAGATGGTGGCAAGCAGCCCAGCAAGCTCAGACAGGAAGTGGGTGGAGGCTTTAGGGGGCCGGTAAATGAGGAGAACCTGGAGCTGTGCAGTGCCTGCCAGTGCAAAATGGAGACACTCAAAGGAAGTGGAGGTAACTGGAAATTCCTTGACCTGAATATTGGATCTATGAATAACAGCTAGTCCACCACCACGGCCCAGGCTACGGGGTTTTTGAATGTACGCATAGTCAGGGGGAGTAGCTTGGTTGAGGGTTAGAAAGTCCTGCTGGCTCTGCCATGTCTCTGTCAGACATAGGAAATCGATCTTTTTATCCTGAATAATGTCATACATGAGAAGGGCTTTGTTATTGAGTGAGCGAGTGTTCAGTAGCATAAATGTGGCATCCCTGTTAGTGGAAGCTGCAACAGGGGTTACGCCACAATTGATACTGAGTAGGGAACCCAGGTTGACGGCCCGTGGGCGTGGTTTGTTTTGAAAGCGTTGCCGCTGTAGTGCATAGCGAACTGCGGAAACAGCTGGAGTAGTGTCCATGTAAACAAACTTGTGTCGGACGGCCCTATGGACGTAACGAGGGCGACGGAGAAGGCAGAAAGATCTGATGACCTTAAGGCAGTTCGGAAGCGAGAGAGTATTGAGTTGTACGAGTTCAGCAGCAGAGTATTTGTAGACAGACATCGCTCACCCATAGCAGCAGGCTAACGCGGCTGCTATCTACCTAGCGGGAGGACGATGCAATCCAGGGAAATCCAGGGAAACCAGGTAAGTTCCAACACTGTAGACGTGCGGACCCGCGATATAGAAGGGCAGATCAAGGCTAGGAATTATGGCGAGTTTGGAGGGTTTAGAAGGCTAAGGAGGCTAAGAAGCGGCGAAATTCACGCCAGCGTCCTCTCAGCGTCCTCCTCTGACGTCCGAAGGACTGTTTTTTTAGATGGTACATTCCTCACTGTGGTGGTACAGTCCTCTCTGTGGTCAGATGGTACAGTCCTCTGTGGTCAGATTGTACAGTCCTCTCTGTGATCAGATGGTACAGTCCTCTCTGTGCTCAGTCTGGTACAGTCCTGTGTTGTGGTACAGCCCTCTCAGTGGTCGGATGTTACAGTCCTTTCTGTGGTCAGATAGTTCAGTCCACTCTGGTCAGATGGTACAGTCCTCTCTGTGATGACATTGATTTGCTGAGGCAGTTGTTGAACCAGGCCAATCATGCTTAACGTTGTTCTCAGGACCTCATCATCATCCTCATCGTCATCCGCTTATCCGGGGTCGGGTCGCGGGGAGAGCAGCTCAAGCAGGGGGCCCCAGACTTCCCTTTCCCGGGCCACATTGACCAGCTCTGACGGGGGGATCCTGAGGCGTTCCCAGGCCAGTGTTGAGATATAATCTCTCCACCTAGTCCTGGGTCTTCCCCGAGGTCTCCTCCCCACTGGACGTGCCTGAAACACCTCCCAAGGAAGGCGCCCAGTGGGCATCCTTACCAGATGCCCGAACCACCTCAGCTGACTCCTTTCTAAGTAAAGGAGCAGCGGCTCTAATCCGAGTTCCTCACGGATGGCTGAGCTTCTCACCCTATCCCTAAGGGAGACGCCAGCCACCCTTCTGAGAAAACTCATCTCGGCCGCTTGTACCCACGATCTCGTCCTTTCGGTCATCACCCAGCCCTCATGACCATAGGTGAGGATAGGAACGAAGATCGACCGGTAGATCGAGAGCTTTGCCTTGCGGCTCAGCTCTCTTTTCGTTACAACGGTGCGGTAAAGCAAACGCAATACCGCCCCCGCTGCTCCGATTCTCCGGCCAATCTCACGCTCCATAGTACCCTCACTCGCGAACAAGACCCCGAGGTACTTGAACTCCTTCACTTGGGCTAAGGACTCATTTCCTACCCGGAGTAAGCAATCCACGGGTTTCCTGCTAAGAGTCATGGCCTCAGATTTAGCGGTGCTGATCCTCATCCCAGCCGCTTCACACTCGGCCGCCAGCCGATCCAGTGAGTGCTGAAGGTCACAGGCCGATGACCCAATGAGGACCACATCATCTGCAAAAAGCAGTGACGAGATCCTCAGACCACCGAACTGCAACCCCTCCCCACCACGACTATGCCTCGATATCCTGTCCATGTTTATCACAAACAGGATTGGTGACAAGGCGCAGCCCTGGCGGAGACCAGCATCCACTGAGAACGAAACTGACTGGCTGCCGAGAACACGAACACAGCTCTCGCTTTGGGAGTACAAAGATTGGATGGCCCTCAGGACCCTCTCTACCAATCACGGACCAACAGGCCCATCTCCATTCATCGAACCCTGCCACAACCCCCCCCCCCCTCTCTCTCCCCTTCTCCTCCCTTTGCTTCTTCATGAGCCTTTCATATCAACTCCCTCTTTACTGTCTCCTCTTCCTCACACTCCCTCATAGTTACACATACGCACACACCAACACACACACACGTATAATTTCTTAATGACTATTGAAGTCTTCTTAGCTTAACACATTGTGGGCGCCTGGTCTGTGATGCTCAACAGTGGGATAACCAATCGGAACAGAAACAGGCAGTAACAGGGTTTGTGGTGAAATCAAACAGGTGCGGGGAAAAGGGAGGGGGGAAAAAGGCAACTCAAATCTTCACCGGGTCGGCGGTTGATGTCAGGGTGATCTGTCTGGCTCTTCCTGTTATGGGGGTCAGAGAGAGAGAGAGCGACAGGCCAAGCTTAGTGGGGTCTGTGGTCCTGACCTCTTCGCCCTGGCTTGGCTCTTGGTTCCTCTTGGGAGTTTTGGGGGTTCCTCTCCAGCTGCAGGCCTTCTCTCGTATCAGCACGACACAATTTACACAGATCAAATAAACAGTCAACCGGTAATTTCATTATAAGGGTTCAGTTGGGTTAAGAGGGTTCGCCACAGGCCTCTTATCATGCGACTGGCCTGTGTGTCTCCACACGCTCCTCCAGGCTGTCTTCAGCTTGTTCTTGTGGGGTTAAAAGGCCCCCTGATTGCAGGGCTAACTCAGCACACCTGAGTGGTAAGCTGAGACACCTGAGTGGGGCGGGGTCTCTATGATACAGCTTTTAGAGTAGTACCTCCCATCCAACACCACACCCATTGGCTGCCTTTGCCTGCCTTTGTGCCCACCATGTGGCCATGTGGGGCACTGCTCAGCAGCTGAGCCATCACATAACTCCAGCCTCAGCTCTGATCCACGGTGGGGAGCGACAGACCAACAGCAATCATCCCTTCTCGACATGGCATCAGCGTTCCCATGAAGCTTTCCTGCCCTGTGTTCCACTGTAAACTTCAAGTCCTGCAGGTGTAAAAACCAACGGTTATTCTGTCATTCTTATCCTTGTTATGGGCCATTCAATGGAGCATGGTCAGTTACTATTTCAAACTCACGCCCCAGCATAATTTTTCAATGGCCCATTTAACTGCCAAGCATTCTTTTTCTATGGTTGCATAGTTTTTCTCATGTGGCTGTAGTTTACGGCTGACAAAGGTTACCAGGTATTCCATGCCGTAATGTATTTGGGACAGGACTGCCCCAAGTCCTACCTCTGATGCTTCTGTCTGTAGCACAAACCTCCTGCTGAAGTCAGGTGTTTCTGCACAGGGCCATCATCAGATGATTGAAGGCCAGCTTGGTCTTGTCCGTCCACTTCACCCGTTTGGGTGCACTTTTGCTTGTCAGCTCATGAAGGGGGGCAGCTATGGAGGCAAAGTTCGGAATGAACTGTCGATAATATCCCATTAACCCTAGGAAGGTCCCCAACAGTCGTTTCGTCTGGGGTTGGGGCCAGGTTGCTATGGCATCCACTTTCTTCTCTTGGGGTTTCACATTTCCTCGTCCCACAGTGTACCCCAGGTAGTTCGCCTCCTCCAGGGCCAGGGAACACTTCGCAGGGTTGGCTGTCATGACTGCTTCCCGCAAGGCCTGGATGACAGTTTCTAGGTGCCGGAGGTGGATATCCCATGACGTGCTATGGATAATGATGTCATCGAGGTAAGCTGCTGCATAGTCCAGATGTGGCCGTAGCACCCTGTCCATGAGCCTCTGGAAAGTTGCCGGGGCCCGATGAAGACCAAATGGGAGGACCCGGTATTGGAAGGCCATGTCTGGTGTCGAGAACGCAGTCTTTGGCTTTGCTTGTGGCGTTAGTGGCACTTGCCAACACCCCTTGGTTAAGTCTAGTGTGGAGATGAACTGGGCAGGTATTAACCTTTCGACCACTTCATCCACATGGGGCATAGGATAAGTGTCGAATAGAGAGATCTCGTTAAGTTTTCTATAGTCATTGCAGAACCTAATGCTACCATCGGGCTTCCCAACACTATAGGACTGGACCAGGCACTTTCCTTCGGCCAACCTGTCATATTGGCCGAAGGAAGGTTAGAGAAATGCTGCTCAATCTGACCGCTTCTTTATATTTAAAATGGTCAAAAAGAAAAATTGTAACAAGGTTCACAAAAAAAAAATCTAGTTCACTGGTCCCACTTGTTCCATTAACTCATAAGGCCCTTGCCATTTGGCTAAAAATTGCAGCCATTCGTGGGGACCAAGACCATGACTTTTTTTCCTGGTTCGAACTCTCTCACCTGGGCTCCTCGATTGTACACCTGTGCCTGTTGTGCCTGGGCTTGCTGCATGTGTTCACGAACCAAGGGCCAAACCTGGGTCATTCTGTGGTGCATCCGCTCCACGTGCTCCACAACACTGCGCTGCTGGGGATGGCTGCTGCTCCCAGGCTTCCTTGGCCACATCCAGCATGCCCCGGGGCCTCCGTCCGCACAGCACTTCGAACGGTGAATCCTGTGGAACTTGTGGACTTCACGTATGGAGAAAAGAACACGAGGTAGCAGCTGATCCCAATTCTTACCATCCACATCTACAACTTTACGCAGCATGTGCTTTAGGGTCTGATTGAACCTTTCTACGAGTCCATCTGTCTGAGGATCAAGGTCAAGGTCAAAGTTCAACTTTATTGTCTCCGTGGGGAAATTTGTCTTGGGCAAAGCGCATCATTGCTTTCTTAACATACAAAGAGTACAACAGAACAAAAACATAACCACAGACACAAACACAACCAGAAAAACCAACTTTAACATCGAGAACATGGAGCTTGATAGACTTAAATTGCACCTTGCTGTATAGCATAGAAATCTACAGTATGGGGATAAAGTGCTAGTTTTTATTGCACTAGAACGTATAGATAGAGTGCTATGTGCTAAAGTGCTTAGTTCTAAAGTGCTATGTGCTAAAGTGCTAACCTATTTATTGCACATTATTCTATTGCACATTGTTCGTCAGCTTAATGGAGGCTGGGACAAATGATAATTTAAGGCGGTTAGATTTGCATAGCGGCACACAGAGTCTTCTCCCTGATGGCAGGGTTTCATATTCAGGGAAGAGTGGGTGTTGGGAGTTGGAAATAATTTTCTTTGCTTTTTTCCTAACTGCCTGCTCATAGATGCTCTGTATAGGCTCATATTCTTTCCTCCCTACGATTTTCATTGCTGTTTTGTGCATGCCGGCCAGTTTGCTTTTTAGTTTAACGGTTAGGTTGCCAAACCATGAGGTGATCCCATATCTAATGATGCTCTCTACAATGGCACGGTAGAAAATCATCATGATGTGGCTGCTTGCGCCGTACAATCTTAATCTTCGCAAAAAATATAGCCTCTGTTGCAGTCTATTACACAGGTTGTCAATATGTGTCTTCCAGCAGAGTAGATCCCCTAAATACTTATATGAGGATACGTGGGTGATTTCCTGATTTTTGATGACCACTGGCTCATGGTCAGTCACTTGCCTCAGATCCAAAACCATTTCCTGTGTTTTGGTCACATTTAGCATAAGATTGTTGGTGTCACACCATTTAATAAATAGGTCTATCTCATCCTGGTACACAGAGGGGTCCATATCCTTGTGTAGAAGGCTCAGGAGCACGGTCGTCCTCAAATTTCACCATATAGTTGTTAGGGTGCACAGTCCTACAATCATTGGTGTACAATGTAAACAGTGTTGGTGATACGCAATCCTGTGGGACTCCTGTGTTGCAGTGTTTTGGTGTCTGACAGTGTTCTGTTGACCTTCACTTGCTGTGTTCTATTTGTTAAAAAAATAGTAAAACCATTTGATCAAGGGGGTGTTTACACTTATGACTTTGAGCTTCTCTAAGAGTATGTGAATTTGCTCTATTTAAAGCTGAGCTGAAATCAACAAATACAATTCTAGCATAAGCTTTTGTGTTCTCAAGGTGCTTGGAAATAAAGTGCAAGGTGCAAAGGATTGCATCATCAGTACTGCATTCCTGCCTATACGCAAACTGGTACTAATTTTGGCTTGACATCCTTCATGAGCAGTGACACAACAAATTTTTCAAAACATTTCATAGCAATCGAAGTGAGAGCTACGGGACGGAAATCATTGTTTACTGTGGCACAGGGCTTTTTAGGCACTGGAGTTATAATTGACTCTTTCCACAGAGCTGGAACTGTGTGAATGTTAATGTTAAGTGCCCGTACGTACTCTACTAAAGAGATGGCGGATGCTGGTGGGATCGACTTCCAGGCAGCAGGTGTCAACAGTGTCTGGCAGGGACACACTCCTGAGAGAAGTTTTCACGGTCGAATCTCAGGTAAAAGTCATTCAGCTCGTTTGATTTTTGGTGCTCGTCCATGGTGATTATTTCTTTCTTTGCAGGGTTCATATTAGTGACTGATTTCATTGTGTCCCAAAGTCTTTTTTTATTTGACATTTGGAGGTTATGTTCCATTGTTTGCCTATGTTGTTCTCTTGCATTAATGAGAAGTTGTTTGAGTTATTTTTGGACAACTGACAGCCCTGCTCTGTCATTACTTCTAAAGGCCTGCTTTTTCCTATTTATACAGTCTTTTATTTCTTTTGTTACATAGGGTTTTTTATTGTGGTAGACTACAACGTTTTTCTTGGGCACCACATTGCCAACACAAAACTCTATGTAGTCTGTTATAGTTACAGTAGCCTCATCCAGTTCTAGTGAATGGAACAGGGACCAATCTGTGCACATGAAACACCCCTTTAATGTCTCAATTGCGTCGTCTGACCACACATTAACCGTCTTATGTTCAGGTTTGCTTGATTTGAAAAGGGATTTTTATGCGGATATTAGATGTATGGTGTTGTGATCTGAGTTGGAAAGGGGGGGCTTTGGTTTTACGGAGTAGCCCCCCTTTATATTGCCATAACATTTATCTAGAATCGTTATTTCTTGTGTCACATTTTACAATCTGTTTACAATGGTTAAAGTCACCCAAAAAGAAACCAGAAGCTCCGGGTGTGCGCTGCAGCTGTTCGTGTGCACACTCTGCTATGTACGCAGCAGCTCTGCCTTCATTGCCGCTGGGTGAAACATAAACAGTGGCTATGATGATGTTGCCAAACTCCCTAGGCACGTAGTGAGGTCTCATGGATAAACCCAGCAGTTCTACATCGGGGCTGCATATGGTTTCTTTCACAATGAACTGTTTACACCACATGTCACTAGGGTTGAGCACCGAAACTCAGTTCCGGTAGGGAACCGGTTCCGACGTAAACGGTTGTAACGAGATCGAATAAGAACGCACATTTCGGTGCCTCATGTCGTGTTCTTGAAAAGAGGTGTTCAAACCGGATCGCTTTTAACTCACTTTATTTGTTTAAAGTATTTCGGTATGGTAACTATGAAGCAGAAGGAGGGGAATTGTCTTTAACACGCGCGTGGAGCGACACACGGCAGGCCTATCTATTAGCTCGGCGCTGCCTTATGTTTCTGACCTCATCAATATAAAAACTTGCTTCCATTGTTGAGGCTCAGGCTACAAACAATTGTGGTTCGGACTGCCGAGTTCTTTGTATGTCGATTGTCAATTCATGCCGTGATGAGCTTCACATAAAGCCACAAGTACCAAAACACGTTTTTAAAGAAAAAACAACCAAACAAACGGAACGCTATGGTACGAACACTTAGATTTACTTAGATCCCACGATTCTTTTAAATTTAAAAAGCATTTTATTTAAACAACACTTAAATACCAATTATCTTAATGTAACATTTAATAACAAATAATTTGGAACACTGAACAGATTTGAACCGAAAGAATACTATTAAAGTATAGCCAAATTAATAAAGAAATAACCAAAGATTGCAGTTGGAGGATGCTTTTTGCTGGTAGGCATAATAGGGCCCCTTTAACTGTTTGGTTGGTTTATTCAAATATCCTTATTAGCGCTTCTTATTAGGCTATGTAGCTTAAATAATGACATAATCAGGCCGTATAGAATGCAATATGTTTAATAGCCTAACTTTCAATAGATGAGGAAAAACATGAACGTCGCAATAACGAGGCATAGTGTTACGAGTAGCATATGTGTATGCGCGAGAATGGCAGTGTGCGTATGCGTGTGTGAGTGACGTCAGCGAGTGAGTGGACGAGCGAGGAGAGCGTGCGGTAGCGCGTGTGTCTAGTGAAGAAGCGAACGAGTCTGGTAGAATAAAGTACCCATCCTGTCAATAATCGTTGGCCGCTTCATTCCGACCTATAAGCAGACAAACTGCCAGTCAAATCACACAAAACAATAGAGACAGGATCACAAGGGCAATTTTTTTCGCGCTTGGCCCACTCTGGAAAATGTCGTTCATATCGCATATGAGGACTTCGACGGCTGTGGAGAAATGCAATCCTCCGTAGCCACGGAGAGCTGTGATCACAGAGAGGGCATCTCATCACATATTTACGGCATCGATAGGAGGGGGCGCTGTCAGCAGACTATTATTTAGACAAATTATTAGCAAATTTCAATCGGACAATTTGACCGAAGAGTTAGAAAGGGCATATCGCGCTTCTGCCTTCTCACACCGCGAGACAGGTTCGTGGCTTTGAGTATCGCGATTTTCGGTTTGATACGCGTATCGTTACAGCCCTACTTAGAAACACATAAAAGTAACAAGCACAAGCCCGGGTCGCTGCAGTGCTGCGCCACCGGTGTCCTTTACCTCAGGCAAGCCCACTCTACTGAAGAGCAGGAACATCTCCCGGGCGACCGCCCTTCCTGTTGCTAAGCGTAGGGGAATTGCCTCTGGATAGCGGGTAGCATAATCCAGTATGACTAGGATATAGCGGTGGCCCCTGCTAGACTTCGGGAGGGGTCCGACAATGTCCATGCCAATCCTTCTAAAGGAGGTTTCAATGATGAGAAGGGGTATTAGGGGATTTCGGTACGCTACCTTAGGAAAGTTGATTTGACACTCGCCGAAGTGTCGACAGTATTCTTGTTGACACTGGCTCCACGGCTCTCCACGGCTCTCTTGACCCCCGACCAGTAGAAGCGGCTGAGAACACGGTCATCGATCTTCTCTCTCCCTCAATGCACCCCTAGTAAGTGGGAGTGTGCTAGGTACAACACTTTTGAGACATATTTTCTGGGGACAGGCAACAGTTCACAGATTTCTGAGTTCACAGAGTCTTTTTGTGATACTCGGTACAGCAGCTTATTCTTAACCATGAAATGGGGAAAAGACACTTGACTCAACCCATCCTGGTTTTGGCCCTCGATCACTTGGACATCTCTCCAGGCTTGGGTCAGGTTGGGATCCTGCAGCTGGGCTGAGCCGAATCGTCCAGGCCTAAGAGTTTCATCCGCCTCGACTTGGGGAAACTCTGAGAATACCTCATCTGACTGTATCTCTTACAGGGGCTCCTTCTCCTCAGCTGCACGTCCAGGATCTGTTGCTGTACTTTGCCTATGGAGGGGCCTATCCTCATCGTCATCGCTGGTTTCAACAGGGCTAACATAGGGTGACACGGCTGCGCAAGTCAGCTGGGTGTCGGAGGCCTTCGCCTCGACCGGGCGTCTTCGGATTCGCCGTTTTGGGTTCCTCAATTCCCCGGCCAATAGTGGGAGAAGGGCAGGCTGTCTCGGCCGAAAAGCACCAGGACTGGAGGGTGATAACCTGGACCTCCGAGGTTGGATACTTCCGGGTGTCTCCATGGATGCAGGAGACGGAGATCTCTTCTCCCCAGGTGGCACCAGCGAATTGCGGCCTGACGAGAGAGACCATGCTTCCAAAACCAATGAGTGTCTCTCCCACCTATCTTCACAGGACATTTTGGGGCTGGGGCCCCCTGTTGGGCCCAACAGGTAGATAGGGACTGGCTGAAGAAGCCCTTACCACCCGTAGATGCGGCCGTAGGCATCGGTTCATCCCGGTTCGGACACTCTCTGGCTAGGTGTCCCTCCTGGCCACTGGAAAAGGACAGTGGCCGAGGAGGAGGCATTGGTACTTGCCTCTCCGTCTGTCCGGTCCAGCCAGTCGGTGTCCGGGCTGTTGGCGTGCTCACAGCATTGCCACTGGTCTCTCTCCCTCTGTTGGCCTTAAAGTTAGTATGCGTGACATACTCCTTGGCGTTGTGACCCTACCGTAGTCTTTCTGCGCTCCCCCAGTCAAGAAGGGCAATAGGTTGTTCGCACATGCTGCTCTTGGCCAGTTCTCCCTTGCTGCAGTCCTTTCAAACAAGGCAATATACGTCTCTATGTCATCATCCAGCGTCTGTTTGGCCAGCACATCTCGTGGTCGTCGCTCTTGTCTTCCGCTTACTCTGCACAACTCAGCTCAGCTACAATCATTCTCCTCTTCGTTCGGACGTGCTCTATCCCGATCGGTTTACCCACTGATAGCGAGGACTCAGACTGCCCGCATCCTCCACCATAAGTGGGCAAAAAAGGTGAAATCAAACTTATGACATTTATTTATAAAGGTGCGGGGAAAAGGAGGGGAGCAACTCAAATCTTCACCAGGTCGGCGGTTGATGTCAGGGTGCTCTGTCTGGCTCTTCCTGCTATGGGGGGCAGAGAGAGAGAGAGAGACAGGCCAAGCTTAGTGGGGTCTGTGGTCCCTGCCACTGACCCCTTCACCCTGGCTGGGCTCTTGGTTCCTCTTTGGAGTTTTAGGGGTTCCTCTCCAGCTGCAGGCCTTCTCTCTCGTATTAGCATGACACAATTGACACAAATCAAAGTAACAATCCTTCGGTCCACTTGGACGTAATTTAATTTGGGTTCAAGGCCTCAGTTGGGTCAAGAGGGTTGGCCACAGGCCTCTTACCACGAGACTGGCCTAGAGTGTGTCTGGTCTCCACACGCTCCTCCAGCCAGTCTGTCTTCAGCTTGTTCTGGTGGAGTTAAAAGGCCTCCTGATTGCAGGGCTAACTCAGCACACCTGAGTGGTAAGCTGAGACACCTGAGTGGGGCGTGGTCTCTATGACAAAGCTTTTAGAGTAGTACCTCCCATCCAACACCACACCCCTTGGCTGCCTTTGCCTGCCTTTGCCTACCATGTGGCCCTGTTGGGCACTGCTCAGCGGCTGGGCCAACCCAACATTCGATGTGCCCTCATAAGGCCGTGGAGTTATGATGTAATTTAAGAAAGTACAGTGAGTGTTTGTTTTCGCATGTAGTTTAAAATGTTAAAAAATATATATATTTAGTAGTTTCAGAAAAACAAGACATGTTCCAGCCATACACAGATTTAAATATACCATAATCATTCAAATCACCCCGCGTTATTAAATTATAGCTCTTTCACCTCGGTCCAAATCAGCTTCAAACCAACCAGCAGGAAACACAGAGTTGGCTTGCCTGAGGGGTGCATGTGTATATGTATGTGTGGTGTGTGTGTGTGTGTGTGTGTGTGTGTGTGTGTGTGTGTGTGTGTGTGTGTGTGTGTGTGTGTGTGTGTGTGTATATGTGGTGTGTGTGTGTGTGTGTGTGTGTGTGTGTGTGTGTGTGTGTGTTTGTGTATGTGTGTGTGTGTGTGCGTATGTATGGTTGGTGTGTGTGTGTCTGTGGGGGGGTGTTTGTGTGTGTTTCTTTGTGTGTGTGTCTGTGTGGGGGGGGGGGGGGGTTGTATTGGCAAGTTCAGGATGAACTCGCCAACTGTAAACAAAGGCAAAGGAAAATGTTGATGCTGTTTTACTGCGACGCCTAAAGGAAGACACACATTCAGTGATAGATTGCTTATTCGCTCACCGAAATCTCTTAGGGAGAGAAATCGGTGAGTCAGCACAGTGAGAGGCAGGACAGGTTTAAGACACAAATTGCATTCCACGCACTCCTCCCCTTCCCACCTCTCCTGCCCTCCCTTCCCCTCCTCCTCCCCTCCTCCAGTCCCCTCCCCTCCTCCTCCACCCCTCCTCTCCTCCCCTCCCTTCCCTTCCCCTCCTCCCCTCCCCTTCTTCTCCTCTCCTCCCGTTCTCTCGTCCCCTCCTCTCGTCCCCTCCTTTCCCTTCCCTTCCTTTCCTCCTCTCCTCCTCCCCTTCTCTCCTCTCCTCCTCCTCCTCTCCTTCCATCCCATACTCTCCTCCTCCATTATCTCTTTCTCCTTTACACGCATTATGCTGACAAGATGGCAAAATTTGTCGACATGATTCAAAGGGGTTTGGGTCTCAAAGTGAGTGACCACTTCGGTTTTGACTCAAATTTATAAATAGGGTAAATTCCCTTTGAAATAATAATTCTGCGACATTCGATGGAGATGTAAAGATCGGTCATTCCCTATTGACTGCACACCTCACTCATTAGAGTGTGACGTGGGATTTGATAGCCGCTTGCACTTCCTATGTGCTATGAAAGTCCGCTTTTTCAGAAACCTTTAGGACTGTCACCAGTGTTAAAATGGGGGTTCACTCCCCGTTTAAACCTGCACTGTGTCACTTTCCTACTCACCTATCAACTTATTATAAAATACCCAAACCAGAAAGCTAAAAGAATGAAACACCTATAGTCAATCCATCCAGGGAATTCTTTCTCGCCATGCCTCAGTTACACTTTTATCAACCGATCGTGTCTAGACTGGCTAATGAGCCAGACCAGACCTCACCAGGATGGATTCTATACAGTCCCATCTGACGCTTCAATCATAACAGTCTAAAGAGGCCTAAATGGATTTATTCTTGTCCCCCCATATGGGAAATTACAATCAACCACTAGACACTGCTTGTGGGTGAAGGAACACAGTGCAAGTGTCACCATGGTTCTCATCATCTCTTACGTACCTCCACCCTGGTCCACAGCCTGGTGCTGTCCTCATCTCTAACGTACCTACCCCGGTCCACAGCCTGGTGCTGCCATCATCTCTAAGCTACCTCCACCTGGTCCACAGCCTGGTGCTGTCATCATCTCTAAGGTACCTACCCTGGTCAACAGCCTGGTGCTGTCCTCATCTCTAACGTACCTACCCCGGTCCACAGCCCTGTGTCTGGTGTTTGGCTGCATCATCTTCCCTGACGGCTGGGATGCGGAGGTGATCCGGGACATGTGTGGCGAGGACTCTGGGAAGTATGCGCTGGGGAACTGCTCGGTGCGCTGGTCCTACATCCTGGCCATCATCGGCATCCTGGACGGCCTCATCCTCTCCTTCCTGGCCTTCGTGTTGGGGAACCGGCAGGACAGGCTCCTTCTGGAGGAACTCAGGATGGCCAGCAGAGGTGATGGGACTGTCTGGCTTTCTGTCTAGCTCCTTATCTCTGTATCTATGGATGTATCTTGCTGGCTGTCTGTCTGTCTATTTAGATATATTTATATCCGTCTCTCTACCTCTGTATATGTATCTTTCTGTCTGTCTGCTTCTCTGTCTGTCTGTCTATCTTTGTATCGATGTATGGATCTGTCTGTCTGTATGTCTCTATCTCTGTATCTATGTAGGTATCTTTCTGTCTGTATCTCTTTCTGTCTGTCTCTATCCCTTTAGAGTCTGTATCTGTATCTATGTATGTATCTTTCTTTCTGTCTGTCTGTCTGTCTGTCTGTCTGTCTGTCTGTCTGTCTGTCTGTCTGTCTGTCTGTCTGTCTGTCTGTCTGTCTGTCGGTCTGTCTCTCTATATCTGTATCTATGTATGTATTTCTGTCTGTCTATCCATTTGCAATGATTGAACAGGGGAAAGATAGTCTGATGACTGAGACCAATCTCATTCTGTCTCCACAGATTTTGCAGTGTCGAGGGTGAGTTTTCATTGTTGTCGGGTTCTATGTTGCATGGTCTCCTAGTTAAGCTTGTTGTGTGTGTGTGTGTGTGTGTGTGTGTGTGTGTGTGTGTGTGTGTGTGTGTGTGTGTGTGTGTGTGTGTTATAATCAAGTCTATGAATGTTTTATCGCTGACCTACGTTATTACTAACATACTCTTCAGAATCATAATTATTGATTAACACTATTCGTCATGCATTCTTGCTATCACTTTTAAATTATTTCTATGTATGTCCATTATGAATGCTGTAATCAATTCAAGTGTTCAATTACCTGTATGCTCAAATAGATGTAGTTTAGGTCATTTAAGCCCCTTTTACATCAGCCAAGTTATGACTAACCCTGACCCCATCAGCTGGACATGGAAAAATGTCAAATTAATCTCAGGAAGTAAACTTTAGAATAA
Source organism: Gadus morhua (assembly GCF_902167405.1). NCBI lineage: Eukaryota > Metazoa > Chordata > Actinopteri > Gadiformes > Gadidae > Gadus > Gadus morhua. The sequence goes on along the minus strand of NC_044060.1, from coordinate 22,656,141 downwards.
CAAGAGCCCTAGGAAGGAGCCCAGGGGAACACTAGCTAGGAGCTTGGTCTGGAAAGAGAACCTCAAACAGTACAACAAAGCTTAGAGGAATAAATATACTATGTTGTTAATCTAGAGTGATAAGTATACTAGTGTGCTGATGAGGAGTGAAACATGTACTAGTGTGCGGATGGAGAGTGATACACAAGGATCAGTTCAGCCACACTGACCACACTGGGGGTCATGAAGCAGGGAACCCGTTTCTTACCTGTCCATCTCCGCCCTGCTGAAATGAGACGTAGCACTGACATCTCAAAGGGTTTCTCTCTTTTAAATTTACTCCCAGTTCAACGGTGCATGGGCAAGGTATATTTTAGAGGGTTTTCGTCTGGGGGGGGGGGGGGGGGGGGGGAGCAGAGGTTGAAGCATGTTAAATGAAAATTCTGCAGCGCTGCACTTCTATAAAGAATGGTCCACCCAGAACGGAGAGAAGCCGTCGTTCTGAAGAATTAGTTCCACTGAGGACTCTGCACAAAGCAGGCCCCTGGGCCTCTCCTGTGTGTGTGTGTGTGTGTGTGTGTGTGTGTGTGTGTGTGTGTGTGTGTGTGTGTGTGTGTGTGTGTGTGTGTGTGTGTGTGTGTGTGTGTGTGTGTGTGTGTGTATGTGTGTGTGTGTGTGTGTGTGTGTGTTTGTGTGTGTGTGCATGCATTAATGCGTGCGTGTGTGTAGGCGTGCATATACTCTTTTTGTTTGCAGCAGTGTGTATGTGTTTGCTTATGTTTAAGAGCTTTTGCTTTATTTTGCAGGAGCATGTGTGTGTCTGTGTGTATGTGTGTGTATGTGTGTGTGCGTGTGTGCTTGCAATTGTGCCCAGTGTAAGAGTGAAAGACGAACATCTAGCCAATTGCCTAGCTGATGGGGTAAAAGATAAGGAAAGAATACAAATCAAATAATACAAACTAATGTGTGTTGTTGCCCAAATGATCTACGTTGTTGCATTTGACAAACATGCATAAAACGTCTTGCACAAACAGAGCAAGACTACGTGAAGAGAAAGCTGAGACTGTTTCTCAGGATGAGATGAGTGCAAGGGTCTGATAGAAACAATGCAGCTCTCTGAAATGTTTGTTAGGTTTAGGATTAACCCTAGGGTTAACTTGTGTGTTTGTGCTAGGGTTAACCCCAGTGGCGCTGGAATGATTTCAGTGGTGGAGGGGCCAAATGCGCGTGCATGTGTCGAACAGCGCGTGACACCTCCTCAGCCTATGATGTCTCAATCAGTCCGTTTCCCGGGTCCGTTACCCGGGCCTAATTAATAGCCTACATTTTTGACTAGCTAAAGCTGCAGGCTTGGTATTGAAAATAAAAAACTACGAGGGGCGGTGACAAACATGCCGGTGGTGAGATTTTTGGCATTGACAGTCTGAGATGATCAGTGTAGTCCTTTTTCCATCAGATTTTCAAGCGAATTAACTCTTAAAGCGAATTAATTTGTAGCGACATAAGAAGCGCCTAAACGGTTTTCCATCGACAGAATGATTATAGCGAATTAAAATTGTGTCACAATGCCCCGTGTTGAAGCGCATTTTTCTGACCCGCTAGATGATTTTCCATCAACAATGCGCATGCGCGACATTCTATATCGCTTCAGCCGTTTTCCATTACTTTTATGTCGCTAGAACTTTCCCAAAACCACCTCTGCAGAGCGAATTAACTTAGTGCGAAAAAATCGGCGTTAGAGCGATATAACCCTTTTTCCATCACATATGTCGCACTAACTTTTGATGCGCATCATTTTAAAGCGCATTATCTTTTTGATGGAAAAAGGACTTGTGATACTTTGATAACGAGAGGGAATTCCCTGACCTAAGTGCCGTGGTGGTTCCAGCTGCGAGAATATTTTTACCGATGAATGATTCTAGAACAGAGGTTTTGACTAGCCTTCGTAATCATCGGGGAAAACCCACTTGCAATAGGAAGAAAAAATGTTTGGTGTCTCGGGCGTAATATACCGACACAAACATATAATTCCTGTTATTTTGTTAGTTGGACTGGAATTAAGTGAAAGAGATCATCCTATTCTGTTCTTGATGCTTGTGACTGTCTCAGTCCGTAGGCTACTAAAACCTAGAGACATCAGATGATTAGGCAAGCTGCTCCTCAAAATGTAACGTAGGATAAAGGGTAGACTATATCCACTTCATGCGTTTTGTGGTCTCCTATCTGAGCTGACAGCTGAAGCTGTGGTGGGTCGGATTCTCCAACACGTTTACTAATTGAATTACCTCTAGTCCTATTCATCCCCAAATTGCAATGCGACATGCCTGCCGCCACCTAGTCTGACCTAGATGGAATTAATGTTGCCATAAGAAATAGCTTTACAATCAATTGTCAGTCATAGCTGTGTTTTGGGCGTAACATGCATTAAACCAACATATCCCATCTCTACCTGGCTCAATTAACTTAACGAGTCGGTAGCCTATTTTAGGGAAACGTTCTCCGCGGAGCAGATAGGCTACATGGTGAAATGATTGAAGCACAAAGGACCCAGCCTCCCTCACTTGAGCTTTACCCAAATAATTTAAGCTTTCGTAGCCTACAAAACTAAGTACTTTGCTTAGAAGGCTGGGCTAAAGCCAGATGCTCTTTTTTTGTTGATGCATGATGACAGCTCGCCCACAGCAGCCCTTATCAGTTCGGAAAGTTTACCCTTTCCACGTGTGATTTGACTAGTGTCAAAAATTTGAATTTTTTAATTTTTTTCACTTTTGTAGTCCTATGTTCTCTGCAGGTTTCTGCTAGTCTGTGGCCAAACTATTTTCTGATAAACACCATTTGCCAGTCACAAACAAAAGTCTTCCCGTCCGCGCATCTTCCGTTCCCTATTGCACTTGCTCTACTAGCCCCACTATACCACCTCCAGCAGGCCAGTTAAAATATTAGGCCAAAACATTTCTAAGAAACTAAATATTTCATCAATACAAAAAGAATATATATATATTTACTTTTTTCACGAAAAGTGGGTTGGTCATTGGATTCGCGGCCTCATAAGTTCCAGCGCCCCTGGTTAACCCAACCCCTAGCCCTAATCCTGTGCATTGGGCTGTAAGACTTGACTCTAGGTTTTTCCATGTATAACTCTATGGAAATGAGGCGCATGGGCTTGTACTAACATTGGTTCACAAAACTAACCAACAAAGATTTACAGAAAGATTTTCTCAAAATGTAGGATTGAAGTACAAATATCTTGTAATTTTAATGAAACAACATAATAATAAAATATGAATAGACCGGTACTTGATTAAAAAATGATGGTTCCTACCATCAATTTGGATGGTTTCATTTAAGAACTGGTCCGAGCACTTTGTAGGAAACTCCAACAAACCCCAATATTCCCATTCTTGTTGTAATTTTGGCTAGTCCTTCAAAATGTATTTCAACAGATGAAACCAGCAGGCCATGTGGGGGCAGCCTAGTGTTTTAGCCTTTGATTTGGCTTCCTCTGAGTCCTGCTTCCCAATCTGCCTCCCATTAGTTTGTAAGAGTGATGCATTCATGTCAAGTCGAGACAGGTGTAACTGAAGACCACGTAATATTATCATTTTTGAGCGATACAGTTTTAATCGTTTGTCCTTGACTTTCAAGAAGTCATCTGTAATTAAATTAAATTAATTTCAGTTAAATTCAATGTTATTTGCATAGCCCTTAATCACAGTTAGTCTCAAAGGGCTTCAAAGGCCATAGATGTATGACTCCCCCCTGACGGCAAGAAGTAACTCCAGCAATTAGAAAGGAAGAAATCTTAAGAAGGCAGAGGTGGGGATCCCTGCTTCCAGGGAACATTTCAAATCATTAAGTGTATGCAATACAAATTCAATGTTGTCTACGGTGATGGGGGGCTGGCCAGTTAACTGCCAGGGGAGTCCAACCACTGCAACAAACTAAAACCGTATACTGAATTGGACCGGGCAAGGTGCACACAAAACATAATCAGACCTGTAGTTTTTTCCGTTAGTTTTAAGTTTGGTCCCAACGTCTGTCCTCAACAGTAAAATTCAGACATCGAGGTTAAGAGCTCACAGGGAAGGAGGACCAACCCTTCACCGCTTCCTCCCCTTGAGCCTTCTCTCAGCTCGCTCTGAGACTGCTCTTCTCCTCCCCGTGATGAGCAGCACTGGTCCAACGCCGTGCCCGGGGTCCGCCTCGCATCACCTGGGGATGTTTGGTCACCAAATATGAGAGTGAATAAAGACCGGGGAGCCCAGCCATAGAGCCATGTAGCGGGCATGGGGGGGTTCTCTCTATGACTGTGAATGAAGAACAGGGTACGGCCGTAGTCATGGACCTGGGCATGGGGGTAGGAACGCAGCACGGCTCGACACTTTGAATAGATTTCCATGCCAGAGCAGCGGGAGCTGCTGCTCAGTCTCCCCGCTCAACCCCTTAGGCCTATCCCCTTTTATTAAACTGCTATGCTTAGACAATGAGTCACCAAGAAGTCTAATAATTATTATATAGTTATTATCCTGCCATTTACACTTACACAGACATAGTTCAGGCACGAATGGGCGCACAGTCACGCAGACACAAAAACCGAAAGACTATTATTATCCTGCCATTTACACACACACTGACACTCACAAACACAAACACACGAACACACACACACACACACACACACACACACACACACACACACCCACACACACACACACACACACACACACACACACACATTCAACCCGGGTGACCAAGCACTCGTTCTCCCTTCAAGGAGTCTCTTTCAGACACACATAGGACCCAGCTGCATTCCAGGTCCTATTTTATAGTGTGTGGTCTGGACATACGACGATTTCTGCACAGATAAAGAGGCTTGCAGAGATGCAACTGATGAACCCCAAGCAGCAGTGGCCTTATTTTTTATTCACGCATTTAATCCACACACTTGATCAACAAACGACTTCAACATGTTGAGGAAAGAACAACCAAATTAATTCATTGTAATTCATTCCTAATCGAAGAATTAAGTCTCAGCAAGAAACGTCGTAATTAGCCGGTGTCTACCACTGAAACAAGTTGAGCATCGCAGCATGGGCCATGGCATTGGTGTAGAAATGTAGCGTCGCTTCATATCTCAATGAAACATGTTATCAGCATGCGATACTAAAATCCCATTCATATTCACACACAGCCCCAACCTGAGGCCTCCTGTCCCGTCCCCCATGAACAGGATGTGAACAATGGCCGTGCAACAATTCAGTACCCCGCTCCTATATGGTCACCTCCCCACAAACAGTCATTCAATTCAATGAAGTTGTAAACCCTTAATCACAGCCACCGTCTCAGAGGGCCGTAGCCTACTTCAATCCATTCACACTTTTTTGTAAACTGCCCTTCTCCCCAGTGCCGTCTGTTCTCTGAGATGTGCTCTGTCCCTCTGGCTCCAGATCGAGGTCCGGGACTCCAAGGGCCCGCGCTACGCCCTGCAGCGGTTCCGTTGAGGTGGGGGCGGCCGGCTGCTGCTCCTTGATCCGGCCAAACATGGCTTCTTCTCCTCTTCACCTCCTTCGCTTCTTCAAGACCCAAGGCCCCTAGCCCCCGAGACCCTGACACCCCCCCGAGGCCCCTAGGCCCCGAGACCCTGACACCCCCCCGAGGCCCCTAGGCCCCGAGACCCTGACACCCCCCCGAGGCCCCTAGGCCCCGAGACCCTGACACCCCCCCGAGGCCCCTAGGCCCCGAGACCCTGACACCCCCCCGAGGCCCCTAGGACCCGAGACCCTGACACCCCCCCGAGGCCACGACCCCCAGAGGCCACGACCCCCCGAGGCCCTGACCCCCCCGAGGCCACGACGCTCTGAGGCCCAAACTCCCCAAGACCCAGACTCCTCGAGGCCATGACGCCCCGACCCCCCGCGGCCCCGACCCCCCGCGGCCCCGACGGGCCAGAGGGGTCTACAGAAAAACAGAAACACTTTTCCTATTTTAAGTTCAAAACCAATCCAAGGATGGAAAGGTTCTAATAATGCACACTTGAGGGACTTTTATCAAAATGGTCAACGGTGGTGGAGATGATAAGGCGTACTGATGCTAGTAACCATCTTTTAATTCAAAGTTAATAAGGAAAGGTTGGAAATCTCTCCATCTTATTGCTCACCTCCGTCTAAAGCAGCCGCTGTTGGGCGCTACACGACAGCTAGCAGGCCTAAACAGAGATAAGATACAGATAACAATCATCGCTTAGTGCTCCTTTAAGAAAATAAAGTTATATTATCATGCACAGACATAAGAGCATAGGTGCTACTTACGACAAACTAAGAAATTTGTGAAAAACAGTTCAGTTTTAGCAGGCCACTACACACTTTGTTAATTCGGGGGGCCTCATATATGCTGATATGCAATGATCAGAATACAAAAGAACGTCAAATCAAACAAAGGAATAATCCTGGTCTTCCGCCTGCTGAGGTCTGCTGTTTTCCACAACTGTGAAAGCCTAATGTGTTGAATAAACTCTTCTCCATTTTGAGGAATACCTCTCTGTCAACTTTCACCTTTTGCATTAGCGGCCATTATCCTGTTCCTAAAGTGTGCTTCCTTAGTGGGGTCCTGCTCCGTCCCTGCCTCTCGCTAGTCCTCCTGGTGGCCAGCAGCATGCTGCCTCTGAGGCCTGCAGCAATACCAGACCCAAACGGCCACTACTGGGAGGCCAGCCTGGGTGTTTGAATCAAGCAGTGAAACAACAACAAGCTTCTGTGCAGATGTCACACACACACGCGATAAAACACACACACACACACACACACACACACACACAGCGATGATGTCTCTTCTCCAGCCAGTTCAGGACAGAGTTGGTGTTCAGGGGGCGCTGGGATCAGCAGTAGTTTTAGAACTAGAAGAATTCAACAACTTTGAGGTTGACTTTCAAATGTTGAGTACTCTCTTATAATCTTAATCGATTTGGTTCACTACAATCATTCAAAAGAACAAAGTACAAGAACAAGCGTCCTGCAGGTTGCCGGCCGACAGCGCAGCCTGAGATCCACTTATCCACCACAAGCATTCATTCTTCACCCGTGAACTTACTGGGGTGGGGGCTGACAGTGGGAGTACACCTCAGTTTTAGCTAGTTGGGAGGTGAGGGTTGTTCATGAGGGACAGTGGTCCACAGAGACACCACTCTCTGATGCTACGCAAATATGAATTTAATGCTACCCAGAACTGTTGTAGCTGTGTGTGTTTGTGTGCATGTGCGTGCGTGAGTATGTGTTTGCTTGCGCGTGTGGGCATGCCCGATAATTAGGGTCTTACAGAATCAAGTATTAGGGCTCCTGCAAATATTGGGAGACAGGTTTTTATACGCTCTGCACAGTGGTGTGTATGGTATTCAGTCTTCCCTTTTTACCTGGGATTTCAAGTCCCTGGCAGGTGGCATCATATCCAACACAGACGGGAACCATGGAAAACCAAAGGGCAGTGCTGACCGGTGATTGGCTTGCCTTGCTTGGCTGGAGAAGATCTTTAGGAGAAACACCTATCGACTAGACCTCTCCACCAGTCACAGACTGCTGGTTTGGGTTTCTTGTTTCTTGATTCAGTCACTTTACTTTTACTAATCTTGTACATTAAATGTTGATCAGACCGCCCACCAGTTAATGCAGGAACCCATAGAATGGCTTTGCCTGTTTTACACAGGTAAATTTTTATAGGATTAATTCTGCGTAGGATTTGGTGCAATGGTTAATTTGTATGAACGGTTGGGGAATACTTTATCCTTGTTTGCAGGTTGAATGTACAAGGGTCGTTTGTGTGATATTTTAACCACCAATAGGATATCCTTCCCCTTTAAGTCCAACCCTTCTCCTCAGTCCTAACTTAATGACTTTGTTTTCAGACTTTTGTTTGCTCTCATTGTAATTTGATTTTTGAGTGTTGCAAGAGGCTGTGATGGATCACTGTTTAAAGATATGAAACCAAGGATTAAAGCAAAGAGCTTCCAGTGTCCGTCTCCTGATCTCATCTCATCATCTCATTTTCGTCCGCTTATCCGGGGTCGGGTCGCGGGGGGAGCAGCTCAAGCAGGGGGCCCCAGACTTCCCTTTCCCGGGCCACATTGACCAACTCTGACGGGGGGATCGACCGGTAGATCGAGAGCTTTGCCTTGCGGCTCAGCTCTCTTTTCGTTACAACGGTGCAGTAAAGCGAACGCAATACCGCCCCCGCTGCTCCGATTCTCCGGCCAATCTCACGCTCCATAGTACCCTCACTCGCGAACAAGACCCCGAGGTACTTGAACTCCTTCATTTGGGCTAAGGACTCATTTCCTACCCGGAGTAAGCAATCCATCGGTTTCCTGCTAAGAGTCATGGCCTCAGATTTAGCTGTGCTGATCCTCATCCCAGCCGCTTCACTCTCGGCCGCCAGCCGATCCAGTGAGTGCTGAAGGTCACAGGCCGATGATCCAATGAGGACCACATCATCTGCAAAAAGCAGTGACGAGATCCTCAGAACACCGAACTGCAACCCCTCCCCACCACGACTACGCCTCGATATCCTGTCCATGTATATCACAAACAGGATTGGTGACAAGGCGCAGCCCTGGCGGAGACCAGCACCCACTGAGAACGAAACTGACTGGCTGCCGAGGACGCGAACACAGCTCTCGCTTTGGGAGTACAGGGATTGGATGGCCCTGAGGATAGACCCCCTTACCCCATACTCCCGCAGCACCTCCCACAGTTTCTTTGTTCCGCATTGTTCCTCTTCAATCTGAGGTTCGACGATCGGCCGAACCCTCCTTTCCAGCACCTTGGAGTAGACTTTACCAGGGAGGCTGAGAAGTGTGATACCCCGGTAATTGGCACACACTCTCTGGTCCCCCTTTTTGAACAGGGGAACCACCACCCCGGTTTGCCACTCCTTTGGCACTGTACCCGACTCCCACGCGATGTTGAATAGGCCTGTCAACCATGACAGCCCCTCAACACCCAGAGCCTTTAGCATTTCTGGCTGGATCTCATCAATCCCTGGGGCTTTGCCACTGCGGAGATGTTTGACTACCTCAGTGACCTCCACCAGGGTAATTGACGACGAAACACCATCAACCTCGAGCTCTGCCTCCAACATAGAGGGCGTGTTATTCGGATTCAGGAGTTCCTCAAAGTGTTCCTTCCAACGTCCGACGACCTCCTCAGTTGAGGTCAACAGAGTCCCATCCTTACTGTACACAGCTTGGATGGTTCCCCGTTTCCCCCTCCTGAGGTGCCGGATAGTCTTCCAGAAACACTTTGGTGCCGACCGAAAGTCCTTCTCCATGGCCTCTCCGAACTTCTCCCACACCCGCTGCTTAGCCTCCGACACGGCAGCAGCTGCAGCCCTTCGGGCCTGTCGGTACCCTGCAACCGAGTCAGGAGTCCTCCAGGATATCATATCCCGGAAGGCCTCCTTCTTCAATCGGACGGCTTCCCTGACCACCGGTGTCCACCACGGTGTCCGAGGGTTACCGCCCCTTGAGGAGCCTAAGACCCTGAGGCCACAGCTAGCCGCCGCAGCTTCAGCAATGGAGGCTTTGAACACCGCCCACTCCGGCTCAATGCCCCCAACCTCCACAGGAATGCCAGAAAAACTCAGCCGGAGGTGTGAGTTGAAGATACCTAGGACGGGGGCCTCCTCCAGACGTTCCCAGTTCACCCGCACTACTCGTTTGGGCTTACCAGGTCTATCCGGAAATTTCCCCCATTCCCTGATCCAACTCACAACCAGATGGTGGTCGGTTGACAGTTCCGCCCCTCTCTTTACCCGAGTGTCCAAAACATGCGGCCTCAGATCAGATGACACGATCACAAAATCGATCATTGATCTTCGGCCTAGGGTACTCTGGTACCAGGTACACTTATGAGCACCCTTATGTTCGAACATGGTGTTTGTTATGGATAATCCATGACTAGCACAGAAGTCCAATAACAAACGACCGCTCGGGTTTAGATCAGGGAGGCCGTTCCTCCCCACCACGCCTCTCCAGGTGTCTCCATCGTTGCCCACGTGGGCGTTGAAGTCACCCAGCAGAACTACGGAGTCCCCTACTGGAGCCCCATACAGGACTCCATTCAGGGTCTCCAAGAAGGCCGAGTACTCTGAGCTGCTGTTTGGTGCATACGCATAAACAACAGTCAGAGTTTTCCCCCCTACAACCCTTAGGCGCAGGGAGGCGACCCTCTCGTCTACCGGGGTAAACTCCAACACCGCGGCGCTCAGCCGGGGATTTATGAGTATCCCCACACCCGCCCGGCGCCTCACGCCCTTGGCAACTCCGGAGAAGAATAGAGTCCAACCCTTATCCAGGAGTACGGTACCAGAGCTGAGACTGTGCGTGGAGGTGAGCCCCACCAGATCTAACTGATAGCGCTCCACCTCCCTCACAAGCTCCGGTTCCTTTCCCCACAGCGAGGTGACGTTCCACGTCCCCAGAGCCAGCTTCTGCCGCCCGGGTCTGGTCCGTCGAGACCCCTGACCTTCGCTGCCACCCATGTGGCTGCGCACCCGACCCCAACGGGTCTTCCCACAGGTGGTGGGCCCATGAGATGAAGAGAGGGGGGGTGCCACGTCGTTTGTTCGGGCTGTGCCCGACCGGGCTCCGTGGCAAACCCGGCCACCAGGCGCTCGCCATCGAGCCCTCCGTCTGGGCCTGGCTCCAGACGGGGGCCCCGGGCTTCCTCCGGGCCGGGTCACATCTCCTCTTATTCCGATATTCATTGAGGATTTTTGAACCATTCTTAGTCTGGCCCCTCACCTGAGACCACTCTGCCATGAGAGACCCTACCAGGAGCACAAGGCTCCAGACAACACAGCCCTCAGGTTCACAGGGACACGCAAACCTCTCCACCACGATAAGGTGACGGTTCCAGGAGATAATATTAGTAATATTAGAATTAGTAATATTCTATAAGTAATATTACTAATATATTATATTAGTAATATTACATGGTTAATCAATGTATTTTTTGGCAGTACTATATTGTGTACATAGCTATTATATATTGTACATAACATATGGCCATATCAACCAGTTCTGGCATATAATTCCTAATTCCTTCTTATTCGTTTTCTTTCAGGACTTCGTTGAGTCCACTGCCACCAGCCCCCCCCCCCCACCTCTCCCTCATGCTCCTCCACCCCAGGCACCTCTTCCACCACCCCAGACACCCCTTCCAAGAGGAGAGTGCCAGGGAGCAGGCGAGGCATGAGGAGAGCGAGGCAAAGTTGGCGGAATGGTTGAGAAGATGTGATTCTCCACCATTCTCTCAAAAGCTGAGAGAGAGAGTGTGTGTGTGTGTGTGTATTTTTAGGTGTGCGTGTGTGTGTATTTTTAGATGCGTGTGTGTGTATTTTTAGATGTGTGGTTCAGTGTTTCTTATTTAAATAAAGTGTTTCTTCTAAAGTGTTCTTGTTCATAACCAAGTATTATCTAAGGGTGCACTCACACCAGGCCATCTGGCCGTGGCCGTGGCCTAACCATGCTCAAATCTGCCAGTGTGAGTGTGGCCAGTCTGGCCAGGCCGGGCCAATTTGGCCACTTGGGAGAGGTGTGCTGCTACGGCACGGGCCGCTACGGTACAGATGCTAATGAGCCGACACGCGCACACGCACGGCTACGCAACCTGAGCTGGATGACGTATAGTCAATGCGACGACCACGGACATAATAAAGGCGACGAGCCTTCTTTCCCATTAAACGGTAAACATCGCGTCAAGCAGTTCAACTGTTGGTGTGTTCTCTGTGTTGTTGTCCATTGTTGTTAAAACTCTGACTGGCGGCAGACTTTATTATGGTCCATGCAGCGGACGCTTGGTGATGACGCGTTACGACGTGATGTATGTACAAGAGCCTTCCGTGGCCAGGCCACAGCTGCGACGGCCAACGGCCACGGCCAGATGGCCTAGTGTGAGTGCAGGCCAGAGAACAATGGGGCAATTTGAGCACGGTTAGGTGTGAAAACGGCCAACGGCCACGGCCAGATGGCCTAGTGTGAGTGCACCCTAATACCACCTTTAACATGTAGCTAAGTGACATTCAAAATAAAGGTATATTACGAGGGACAAATAGTATAATTATATTTTATTTTTTTAATACTTTATTTAAACATGCCAATTACAAAATAAAAATACCATAAACATCTTTACAATGGGTCTTGCTCGTTGCCCGAGACAATGGCAGCCAGTCTGTCTCTTGTAACATTACCAGGGGTCTGGTTATCTGCTAGGGGGCACGGGGAGGCCATGATGACGTCACAGGGTAGGGTTGTCCCATTTGGTAGGGGATCGGTTAGGGGTAGCAATGAGGGGTAGCAATGAGGGGTAGCAATGAGGGTTAGGGTTGAGACAGTGAGCAAAGAAACGGGTTTGGGCCAAAGTTTCATATTTCTGAATCAAATGATTTAATATCTAAGCTGCACTCTGTGCTGTAATCCAAATTCTCTTCAGCTAAGTTCATTCCAAAGTATGTGCTTTTAACTCAAAATATACAAACAACATGCATCCGGTATACAGTCTGCATGGTAAAGAGGTATATTAGCGTTGAACACATTTCTGTCTATGCTGCCTAAGTGAAGTGATGAACAGTTTTGTCGATATTTTAGCTTGATTCATGTGCTCATATTCTAATTCATTCCTTCCTGTATTAACGACAATGTCAAATCACATACATTTTCAAAAGTGTGAGAAGTTGTTTCCATAACATTCAGACCACATTATATTGTGATCATTTGTCTCTCGCAGCTTCTCTTTATATAGTGGAGGAGTATTTCTTTTAATCTGAATTCTTTCTTATTAGGGGTCGCTGCTTGGTCCCCTATTGTTTCTGTAACTTTTATTTTTTTTTCAAATTCTGTAAAAGTCATACTGCAGCCTATACCATGAGTCGAAAACTCTCGAAATTTTCAGGTATGGTTACCAATAACCTAGCCTGGTCCTACCAGACCATCGTACTTCATTTCATTTGTACAGAAGTTCTGGAACTGCCCAATTGACAAGCGTTCACTAACTTGGAGGCGGGTGTCTGTGGAAGTTTTAAAATGATTGGATCTGCCCAGTGCCACTCTGGATCTGCCATAACCAATAGCATAGCGTTTGGTCGTGACGTATGTCATGCGACGGGGCCGGCTCCTTCACCACTAACGGAGCCAGCTGGAAAATCAAACTATTCCCGAACCCGGTGGGGAGAAGCGCCACAACATCATGGCCACCAACAAAACTCAGCAAAGCTTGTTCTTGCTCCGGCTTTAATTGATCGATATTCGGCAGCGATCCCACAACAGACCGAATAGCTTCTCTAGTATCCTTCTCCATTGTCTTCCAGGACTTCCTCTGACTACAACTGAAACTGGCGCGCGACCTCGACGTCATCGTTCTCAGTCACTCCCTCTGTTCGCTGATTGGACTGCCAAAAATCTGGCTTCCAAGGAACCCATGCATATGAAGCAGATGCAGACCTAGTACTGAATCTAAATGAAAATTGAGCGGAAGTAGGTAGGTGGGCGGTGCCAGGCTACCAATAACCCACACTACCCATAAACCCAAATTTGTGGTACTCCATCCAAAGGTGGCGCTATTGTAAAAAATAATGAATTAGGCCTATTTCTCTTCACCAGATTGACCTGGGGTGTGTACGAAACCGCCTACTTGCTTACTACTCTTACTAACTATGACGTCAAATTGAGTAAGCAGAACGTAGTAAGCGAGTTCTAGGTAAGCGAGTAGTATCCGAATGTCTTCTACTTCCGGAAAGATTTTGTGTAAGCATCGCTAGCTTACTAGACGTACTCAACTGCCCCTGAATGCACTGCGTCTATTCAAAAGAACAGTGGAAGCAATGGCGCTAAACGGGGAGCCGCAGCAGCAGAGCCCACAGCCATACCGATGTAATTGTTTAATAATTGTTTTTAACACATCACCGCAAATCCTTAGGTTGAAGATGTACTGTGACGTTAAATGTTACGTTTATATATTTATTTATAATATTTATTAACGGCGCCCGAACACACCCCTGTACTCAAAATTCTTTCATAATATTAATCTCTAGAATGAGATGCACTAAAAATTTACACTTTTCCTACAATTTCATAGAAAAGCCAAACGTCCAAAGTAGGGCCCGACCGATTCATCGGCCTGCCGATTTAATCGGCCGATTATAGCCTTTTTGAAAATAATCAACATCTGCCAAAAAGACGCCGATTACAACCGATTCTTTTATTTTTTATGTTATTGCGCTTAGTATCCTGCAGATTGCGCTCCTACTCGCCTTGCTAACTAACAACTTTAGCTGGAGTAAAAAAGAGGAATTTTACAGTACAACATGAAAGCACGCTCGCTCAGGCAGCTGCGAACTCACCTCACCAATGTACACAAGACGCGTTGTTTGAGCATGTTGTGCCTGTTTTTCTTTAGGTCCCAGGCCATGTTAATTTGTTATACTGTAGACTCTAACGGTGAGACCATACTGCTCAGCACGCACGTGTTAGTCACTTCTCACAAGCGCAGCACATTGGGAGTTAGTTATTTATTTTACATTTTACGTTACACTAATTTTTGACTGTAAATGTATTCTAAAACACTCAAAGGTTCTGCATTCAATTCACATATTCGTCAAAAGTGTTTAAAGTATATTTAAGGTATCAAAAACTACTTTTTATATGCTTTTTTTTGTTTTGTTTTTAATCGGCCGATTAAATCGTAATCGGTCGGGCCCTAGTCCAAAGTCTAAACCCATTTTGCCTATATGACCATTTTGTTATTGTATAACTACCATAAGAAAGCCCTTAATTCTCTTGTGAAATGTGTGCTTAGAGTTGTCTTGATGCGTGCTTATCAATAGACATTATCAAAATATGAATGAGGCTCCATGCAGTACAGGAAAGTCAGTGGCTCAATGGTGGATAGTGCTGGATAGATGAGCAACGTTTACTTCAGTCCACTGGGTAGGCTGGTAGACTGATCTACCAGCCTGGTAGATCAGTGGTATAATATGTCTCCTTTAAGGGGAAATTCTTCATTAACCATTTTTCCTTCATAATGAACTCTTGACAACAAATGTTCAATTTCCCAAGAATCTCAAAGATGTTTCAGGTATTTGCTTTTAAGAAAGCCCTGAATTCATTTGAGAAATGTTTGCTTGGAGTTTTCTGGATGTTGTGTGCTTATCAATAGACATTTTCCCCATGTGAATGAGGCTACATTTCAGGCTTGTCAGTGGCTCAATGGGATTAATGCCTTGTACTGGTGATCCTTAGTTTGAGAGTTTGAATCCCGATTAGACAATTATGAACATGCTAAACAAGACATTCGGCCATGCTCTGCAGCCCAGTCACCTGAAAGCCAAGGCACAATATGGCATTAAGGGGAACATCAACATCTTTCCTTCATAATTATATGTCATATTTATTTATCTTCCAGTGTGTTCTTGACTTTTCATTTTGCTCGGACCCTGTTAATCACCGCTTGCGGTTATATTTAAAATTGTATCTGCAACCATTGATAAACAAGATTGTATTTTTTTAAATGTAGACCCAAGCTGCTGGGCTGTTTCACTCACAGTCACAGACACACATAAACACACACACACACACACACACACACACACACTACACACACACAAAATACATGAAGCCAGTATTCTGCTTGCTAGGGTTAGGGTTAGGTCTATTTAATATCTGGTGGAAGTCCATCAAGCTCCCCTGAGCGAATGAGCTCCATTCATCCTTACTTGATGCTGTAAGAACCCGGGTGACCAAGCACTCGTTCTCCCTTTAAGGAGTCTCTTTCAGACACACGTAGGACCGAGTAGCACGTAGCACACGTTCATTCCAGGTCCTATTTTATAGTGCGTGGTCTGGACATACGACGATTTCTGCACAGATAAAGAGGCTTGCAGAGATGCAACTGATGAACCCCAAGCAGCAGTGGCCTTCATCTTTTACACAAGCGTTTAATCCACACACTTGATCAACAAACGACTTCAACATGTTGAGGAAAGAACAACCAAATTAATTCATTGTAATTCGTTCTTAATCGAACAATTAAGGGCGTATTCACAACTGCCTTGTTTAGTTCGAACCAAACCAAAAAAAATCGCTGGTGCGGACCTTTTGGGCTGGTGTGAATACAAACCATCGAACTCTGGTGCGGACCAAACAGCCGGTGCGAGACCCAGCCGGAGAGGTGGTATCGTTTCGCTTCCAAACGAACCCTGGTGCGGTTCGCTTGAGATGTGAATGCGACCGCGCTCGGTCCGACCCAGTTCTAAAAATAAAATGCCTTATTGGTCGCAACAGACTCCCTGCTTTTATATTGTTTGATTAGTGCGGTTAATTCAAAGATCAACGTCACGTTATCAGACCAATATGAGTCGTGGGCCGTGGCCCGTGGCTCAACAAGGAGCGAAGAGGAGACGAAATGTCTTTTTGATATTTGAGCAGACGCCAACGTAAACAGTATGTTGGAGAACACTTATAAAAATTCCGATGCATTAAATACATTCAGTAGCCTACAAGGATGGTTGAGAAGGCGTTTGAGCGGTCCGCGGATAGCATAACATCATAAAATCGACGTTGTGCCAAACGCCTCTGATGCTCCAAAACTGCAAATGTTTGTAACTGTACGAAACCAATCAGTATAAGCACGAGGGTAGCACGCTGAATCTCCATAGCCCCCAACCGTCTTGTCCAGGTGCCATGCCGTAATTCCGACGCCTCATTGTTCCGACGTCTCAATGGTCCGAAATATTTCCCATTAGATCGACATGCCACTATGCCGACGGTTCCGAAAACGGAACCCATTGGTCCGAAGGTCCGTTTGTCCGACTTTTCAAAAAGGAGGCGCATTAGGCCGACGGTTCAATATGCCGAATAGGCCAAGGCAAAATTCCACATGTGTGATTATGAAACCAAAAATAAAAGACGATAGGCAAGTTCCAGCAGTGCACTTCACCAAGCCAGACTGTTGCTGTGGGCTTGAACGGCCACAAGAGGTGTATTTATGAAGCGCACGTTATACAAGGACTAATACTTTTCCCGTAGAGAAGTCAAACTGAGTGAAAAACAAACACAATTTTTATCTTTAGTAGCTGTGTGTGGGCCTATATGTGTTGTTTTCTGTGTTTACAGTGGCCTTTTAGCCTAAATAATTTCGCTGGTATTGATTTAGTCAACTTATACCTCATACCGTGTGTGTGTGTGCGAGCGCGCGTGTGTGTGTGTGAGAGTGAGGCCCCGTTCACACGAAGCCGATTTCATGGCGAAACCGCAAAGGTCTTGTACGGTTCGGCCTTCCGTACACACGAAGCCGGCGAATCCGCTGACCGAAACCGCAAACTTCTGAAACCACCCTCGGAGGTGGTTTCAAATCTACCCGGTTTCGTTTTGGATTCGTGTGTACGCCTGAAACCGACTGAAACCGCAAACCATGACGTCATCGCCCCACCCCTCGACCTCCTAGCCAATGACTCTTAAGCCCGCGGAGTCTCAGAAATCACATGCGAGCCTGCGCATAAGGGCAGCCTTTATGCCTATGCCTTTATGCGCATGCTCGCCTCTTCTTCTTATTTCATTTCTTCTGGATTTCTGTAACAGAAGCAGCGCCCCTTATGGGCCTGGAATGTGTACTACAGTGTTTCTACAGATCTACCCGGTTTCGCTTGGCTTCGTCTTTACGGAGATACTTCGAAACCGGATAGATCGAAACCGTAACGGTTTCGCCCGTTTCGGCTTCGTGTGAACGGGGCCTGAGAGTGAGAGTGCCCGTGTTGAGAATTAGACAACCTGGTCTCACAGGAATCCGTGTTATGACTACGGACGCTTAACTCGAAATCCGTAGCCACATCACGGAAACACGCCGATTTCCGTGATGTGGCCACGGAATTCGCTCCAATGCAAGTTAATGACACTGATGTTCCGTGGCTCACCCACGGATCCCCGTTTCAACGAGCGAGTCGACCACGGGGATTAATTCAAAACCCGTGGTGGTCTCACTGAAACACTTAAATTGTCCTTGATGTGTCCACGGAAGTTGCTCCAATGCAAGTAAATGACACTGATATTCCGTGGCACACACACACAGATTCCCGTTTCAATCTGTGTGTGTGCCAAAGTTGACCACGGCGGGGGCTTGACTCAAAATCCGTGCTGGTCTGACGGAATCACTTAAATTGTCCGTGATGTGGCTACGGAATTGGCTCCAATGCAAGTAAATGTCACTGTTATTCCGTGGCTCACACACGGATCCCCGTTTCAACGAGCGAGTCGACCACGGGCGCTTAACTTACAGTCCGTGGTGGTCTCACGGAATCACTTAAATTGTCTGTGATGTGGCTACGGAATTGGCTCCAATGCAAGTAAATGACACTGTTATTCCGTGGCTCACACACGGATCCCCGTTTCAACGAGTGAGTCGACCACGGGTGCTTAACTCACAGTCCGTGTTGGTCTCACGGAATCACTTAAATGGTCCGTGATGTGGCTACGGAATTGACTCCAATGCAAGTAAATGACAATGTTATTCCGTGGCTCACACGCGGATCCCCGTTTCAACGAGCGAGTCGACCACGGGCGCTTGACTCACAGTCCGTGTTGGTCTCACGGAATCACTTAAATCGTCCGTGATGTGGCCACGGAATTTGCCCCAATGCAAGTAAATGACCAACCCGGTATCACGCAATTGCGTGCTCCTGCGCACGAACGTTAATCTATTGAAGCGTGTTCCCGAGCACGATAGTCCGACTTTTTGCGTGTTACACAAAACGAAATGTAAACCAATGCATTCTGAATGGGAGTGTTCTAAGACAATTAACGTGCTCCACAAAACGGTACGAGAGAGAGAGAAAGAGAGAGCGGGAGGGACAGAGAGAGAGAGAGAGAGAGAGAGAGAGAGAGAGAGAGAGAGAGAGAGGCTTCAGAAAGGGTGTGCGCAGATAGTACAGTGCACCCTAGTTATGTTTATGCCAAAACCTATATATATAATTAGGCTGTGGAAATTGCAATAAGTTAAGAACACAACTTCGCACGTTGAGCACACAGCCGTGTGACTCGTTTATTTTGTAAAAAAGAAAACCGGAAAACAAAGAGTGCTGAAGGTAAACAAATCCAGCATGGTCTGTGACGTCATGAGACGCACGTACTCCTTAGGGACCGCGATCCCTGAACCACCAAGAACGTAAATGACATGCAGTAAACAACAACACAATTGAAAGAACAACACATAACGAAATACTGTAGGTGAATTATGTTACGGTCACTACAAGGCTATAATTATATTATTTAGCGTGTAATGAGACAATCTATAGCCAAATTGTCGAAGATGCCCGAGAATCTTCGGGGATATCAGCATGGGAAATCGGCGAATCAGACCCATGACGGGGGGGGGGGGGGGGGGGGGGACGACGACGACACGTTAGTTGAGGGGGGGGGACACGTTTGTTGAGGGGGGGGGAGACACATTTGTAGGGGGGTCAACTGAGAACCCCAATTCCCAGAATCCCCCGCGGCTCCGGAACACGGCGTAGCTTATATTAATCTTTATTATCTGAATGGGAAATGCAATATTTTAGGACAGATACACCATTAAACGCGTTTCTAATGACTTTTCTAGCGAGAAATGTACATTTTCCTTACATAATCTTCAGTCAGTGAATGTGTATGATCTTTATCAATCTTTATTATCTGAATGGGAAATGCAATATTTTAGGACAGATACACCATTAAACGCGTTTCTAATGACTTTTCTAGCGAGAAATGTACATTTTCCTTACATAATCTTCAGTCAGTGAATGTGTATGATCTTTATTAATCTTTATTATCTGAATGGGAAATGCAATATTTTAGGACCGATTCACCGTTAAACGTGTTTCTAATAACATTTCTAGCGAGAAATATACTTTTTACTTGCATAATCTTCAGTCAGTGATTGTGTCTGATCTTTAGTTTTATAGTTATTAGGATTTGATCGGCTCGCTCGCATGTTTCAACGACGTCAGGTTGCTTTCGCTAAACTAGCAGCTCACGTGCTTCCTGCGTTTGTGTTATTAAACTGTTACTTTATGTAACTTTTAATGATATCATCTTGTTAGAAACACGTATATCTGAGAGCCAACCCAGTCGCCAAAAGCATACGTTGACAGTGTACTTTTCGTGAACACTGGATTACGTCGCATTTCAACATAAAATAGCGTGTTATACAGACAAACACACGCACGCACACGCACAGACACACACACACACAAGCACACACAAGCACACACACGCACGCACAGACACACAGACAGACACACACACACACACACGCACACACGCACACGGTGCATTTCGCTGCTAAAACAACAACAAAAAAATATTCCCTCAAATATTATTACTTTCAAAACGTTGGCCAAAATGGCCAATAATATCATTTTTTATTTGGGATGCTTCTAGGACATTTTGGGTGGATTTTGAACGGTATGTGGGGGGCACGTTTTTTGCAGGACCTGGCAACCCTGCGCTGTTGCCCGAGATCTGGATCCACCCCGGCGTGGTGCCGTCTCCTTTTGACCTTTTGACCCCAGACTTCTGGGGGGATAGCTGAATCAATTCATTAGTCAATCAGAAGCATGTAAATATCTTCCCGGTGGTGTAAGAGGACGAACAAGGTGTCCTTCATCATCTACGCTTCCAGGAGATTGCAACGGTGCCACACATGAGCATAATCGAACATGTTTAATGGTAGTAATTAGCTGTCGAAATTGGAGGCCTTAATCAATACTGAGCAGCTATTGATTTGCTTCCCGATAAAGATTTGTCACAAATGACATGTTATTTAGCATCTACACGTTGAGCTGAGTCCAATGACACCAAGAACGACACTCTAGCTAATGGTAACATGTGTTTTACATTGTACACCAAGGTCTAGGACATGATCTCGGTGTAGCAAGAGGCCGAGCTTGATCTCATTGGACTCAGCTTAACGTGTAGATGCTAATTAACATGTAATTTGTCAAAAATCTCCATCGGGAAGCAAATCTATAGCTGGTCATTATTGATAAAGGCCTCCAAAATCGACAGCTAATTACTACCCCGAAACATATTCAAATATGATCATGTGTGGCACTGTTGCAATCGTCTCTAAACGTAGATGTCAAAGGACACCTTGTTTGCTCTGTTGCACCACCGGGAAGATATTTTCATACTTCTAATGGATTGATTCATATTTTAAGGTTCTCGGAGTGAGACTTTAAGTGGCTGCAGCAGAAGTGTTGAGACGAAAGATGATATCAAGAGATTTATAGAATATTCCCATTCACATTATGATTCTTCGTCGTAACATCCGACCAAACATCCTTTACATTCACAGAGCGAAGATTATGAAAGTCCAGGCTCAGCAAGTGCTCCATCTCGTTGCACCTGCACCCAGCGGCTCGCTTGCAAGATTTTGGCCTGAAGTTCTTCCCAGACCAACACCCTAGCCATCCAACATGCATATCTGAGAATCAGGCCTCTCTTTAATAATGACAAAAAGTTATGAGAGAAACACACATTAACTTTTTGTTATCTCATAAGCGGCGTGGTGCCGGCTCCTTTTGACCTTTTGACCCCCGACTTCAAAAACGTGGCCACAGGCCAGCTGTGTCTACACACCTTTAGCCACAAATGTACACCTCCATCCCACAAAAAATGGGGACTAGAAACTAACCTCTGTCTTATGTACATTTACTGTACTGTTGGAGGTCACGCCCCTTTGCCGACCTTTCGAGATAGCTAGGGATGCTAAAATGTTTACACACATTTCCCGGGGCCCCGTGTACGACATATTCGAGATTTGGAGTTCTAGCCCTTAGAGAAAAAAAGTTTTCTCAAATGGAGTGTCATTTGGACAAAGCCCCTCAGAAGTGAAGCCTGCAAGACCTAATGGTTCAGAATGTGGTGGAAAAACAGTTTTTGAGATAGGAAGGTCCTACCGCCCTGAAATTTTAATACCTTATTCTAGGGCCTAACTGGGACCTCCGCACCGAAACTTGGCCCGGTCGGACCCCGAGGGCAGGAAGGGGGGGCCCTTCCTGCCCGAGACTTGGCCCGGTCAGACCCCGAGGGCAGGCCCCCCCTTCCTGCCCTCGGGGTCCGACCGGGCCAAGTTTCGGTGCGGAGGTCACAGTTAGGCCCTAGAATAAGGTATTTCAGGGCGATAGGACCTTCCTATCTCAAAAACTGTTTTTCCACCACATTCTGAACCATTAGGTCTTGCAGGCTTCACTTCTGAGGGGCTTTGTCCAAATGACACTCCATTTGAGAAAACTTTTTTTCTCTAAGGGCTAGAACTCCAAATCTCGGATATGTCGTACACGGGGCCCCGGGAAATGTGTGTAAACATTTTAGCATCCCTAGCTATCTCGAAAAGGTCGGCAAAGGGGCGTGACCTCCAACAGTACAGTAAATGTACATAAGACAGAGGTTAGTTTCTAGTCCCCATTTTTTGTGGGATGGAGGTGTACATTTGTGGCTAAAGGTGTGTAGACACAGCTGGCCTGTGGCCACGTTTTTGAAGTCGGGGGTCAAAAGGTCAAAAGGAGCCGGCACCACGCCGCTTATGAGATAACAAAAAGTTAATGTGTGTTTCTCTCATAACTTTTTGTCATTATTAAAGAGAGGCCTGATTCTCAGATATGCATGTTGGATGGCTAGGGTGTTGGTCTGGGAAGAACTTCAGGCCAAGATCTTGCAAGCGAGCCGCTGGGTGCAGGTGCAACGAGATGGAGCACTTGCTGAGCCTGGACTTTCATAATCTTCGCTCTGTGAGTTGTAAAGGATGTTTGGTCGGATGTTACGACGAAGAATCATAATGTGAATGGGAATATTCTATAAATCTCTTGATATCATCTTTCGTCTCAACACTTCTGCTGCAGCCACTTAAAGTCTCACTCCGAGAACCTTAAAATATGAATCAATCCATTAGAAGTATGAAAATATCTTCCCGGTGGTGCAACAGAGCAAACAAGGTGTCCTTTGACATCTACGTTTCGAGACGATTGCAACAGTGCCACACATGATCAAATTTGAATATGTTTCGGGGTAGTAATTAGCTGTCGATTTTGGAGGCCTTTATCAATAATGACCAGCTATAGATTTGCTTCCCGATGGAGATTTTTGACAAATTACATGTTAATTAGCATCTACACGTTAAGCTGAGTCCAATGAGATCAAGCTCGGCCTCTTGCTACACCGAGATCATGTCCTAGACCTAGGTGTACCATGTAAAACACATGTTACCATTAGCTAGAGTGTCGTTCTTGGTGTCATTGGACTCAGCTCAACGTGTAGATGCTAAATAACATGTCATTTGTGACAAATCTTTATCGGGAAGCAAATCAATAGCTGCTCAGTATTGATTAAGGCCTCCAATTTCGACAGCTAATTACTACCATTAAACATGTTCGAATATGCTCATGTGTGGCACTGTTGCAATCTCCTGGAAGCGTAGATGTTGAAGGACACCTTGTTCGTCCTCTTATGCCACCGGGAAGATATTTACATGCTTCTGATTGACTAATGAATTGATTCAGCTATCCCCCCAGAAGTCTGGGGTCAAAAGGTCAAAAGGAGACGGCACCACGCCGGGGTGGATCCAGATCTCGGGCAACAGCGCAGGGTTGCCAGGTCCTGCAAAAAACGTGCCCCCCACATACCGTTCAAAATCCACCCAAAATGTCCTAGAAGCATCCCAAATAAAAAATGATATTATTGGCCATTTTGGCCAACGTTTTGAAAGTAATAATATTTGAGGGAATATTTTTTTGTTGTTGTTTTAGCAGCGAAATGCACCGTGTGCGTGTGTGCGTGTGTGTGTGTGTGTGTGTCTGTCTGTGTGTCTGTGCGTGCGTGTGTGTGCTTGTGTGTGCTTGTGTGTGTGTGTGTCTGTGCGTGTGTGTATGTGTCTGTATAACACGCTATTTTATGTTGAAATGCGACGTAATCCAGTGTTCACGAAAAGTACACTGTCAACGTATGCTTTTGGCGACTGGGTTGGCTCTCAGATATACGTGTTTCTAACAAGATGATATCATTAAAAGTTACATAAAGTAACAGTTTAATCACACAAACGCAGGAAGCACGTGAGCTGCTAGTTTAGCGAAAGCAACCTGACGTCGTTGAAACATGCGAGCGAGCCGATCAAATCCTAATAACTATAAAACTAAAGATCATACACAATCACTGACTGAAGATTATGCAAGTAAAAAGTATATTTCTCGCTAGAAATGTTATTAGAAACACGTTTAACGGTGAATCGGTCCTAAAATATTGCATTTCCCATTCAGATAATAAAGATTAATAAAGATCATACACATTCACTGACTGAAGATTATGTAAGGAAAATGTACATTTCTCGCTAGAAAAGTCATTAGAAACGCGTTTAATGGTGTATCTGTCCTAAAATATTGCATTTCCCATTCAGATAATAAAGATTGATAAAGATCATACACATTCACTGACTGAAGATTATGTAAGGAAAATGTACATTTCTCGCTAGAAAAGTCATTAGAAACGCGTTTAATGGTGTATCTGTCCTAAAATATTGCATTTCCCATTCAGATAATAAAGATTAATATAAGCTACGCCGTGTTCCGGAGCCGCGGGGGATTCTGGGAATTGGGGTTCTCAGTTGACCCCCGTACAAACGTGTCTCCCCCCCCCTCAACAAACGTGTCCCCCCCCCTCAACTAACGTGTCCCCCCCCCCCCCCCCTTCATGGGTCTGATTCGCCGATTTCCCATGCTGATATCCCCGAAGATTCTCGGGCATCTTCGACAATTTGGCTATAGATTGTCTCATTACACGCTAAATAATATAATTATAGCCTTGTAGTGACCGTAACATAATTCACCTACAGTATTTCGTTATGTGTTGTTCTTTCAATTGTGTTGTTGTTTACTGCATGTCATTTACGTTCTTGGTGGTTCAGGGATCGCGGTCCCTAAGGAGTACGTGCGTCTCATGACGTCACAGACCATGCTGGATTTGTTTACCTTCAGCACGCTTTGTTTTCCGGTTTTCTTTTTTACAAAATAAACGAGTCAAACGGCTGTGTGCTCAACGTGCAAAGTTGTGTTCTTAACTTATTGCAATTTCCACAGCCTAATTATATATATAGGTTTTGGCATAAACATAACTAGGGTGCACTGTACTATCTGCGCACACCCTTTCTGAAGCCTCTCTCTCTCTCTCTCTCTCTCTCTCTCTGTCCCTCCCGCTCTCTCTTTCTCTCTCTCTCGTACCGTTTTGTGGAGCACGTTAATTGTCTTAGAACACTCCCATTCAGAATGCATTGGTTTACATTTCGTTTTGTGTAACACGCAAAAAGTCGGACTATCGTGCTCGGGAACACGCTTCAATAGATTAACGTTCGTGCGCAGGAGCACGCAATTGCGTGATACCGGGTTGGTCATTTACTTGCATTGGAGTCAATTCCGTAGCCACATCACGGACAATTTAAGTGATTCCGTGAGACCAACACGGACTGTGAGTTAAGCACCCGTGGTCGACTCGCTCGTTGAAACGGGGATCCGTGTGTGAGCCACGGAATAACAGTGTCATTTACTTGCATTGGAGCCAATTCCGTAGCCACATCACAGACAATTTAAGTGATTCCGTGAGACCACCACGGACTGTGAGTTAAGCGCCGGTGGTCGACTCGCTCGTTGAAACAGGGATCCGTGTGTGAGCCACGGAATAACA
The DNA here is from genome assembly GCF_902167405.1 of Gadus morhua. Lineage (NCBI taxonomy): Eukaryota > Metazoa > Chordata > Actinopteri > Gadiformes > Gadidae > Gadus > Gadus morhua. Next base: position 22,630,421 of record NC_044060.1, on the reverse strand, counting down.
GTGACATTTACTTGCATTGGAGCCAATTCCGTAGCCACATCACGGACAATTTAAGTGATTCCGTCAGACCAGCACGGATTTTGAGTCAAGCCCCCGCCGTGGTCAACTTTGGCACACACACAGATTGAAACGGGAATCTGTGTGTGTGTGCCACGGAACATCAGTGTCATTAACTTGCATTGGAGCGAATTCCGTGGCCACATCACGGAAATCGGCGTGTTTCCGTGATGTGGCTACGGATTTCGAGTTAAGCGTCCGTAGTCATTACACGGATTCCTGTGAGACCAGGTTGGAATTAGACCTATACGCTCTCTGTCCATGGGGCTGAAACACCCTGTCGAAATGAAGTAAAGCGTTGTCACTTTGCTCTCCAATATTCATCATGAACGTGATATGTAGGCCTATGTTGTAGGCTATTTTGGAGAGAGAGTGAGAGAGAGCGAGAGCGAGATATAAAACTCTTTATATGTACCTATTCGGCATAAGATTCGGCCTAATGCGCCTCCTTTTTGAAAAGTCGGACAAACGGACCTTCGGACCAATGGTTTCCGTTTTCGGAACATTGAACCGTCAGCATAGTGGCATGCAGGGGCGATTCTAGGTAGTGTGGGGGCCCTAGGCAGAGGATTGTTGACGGGGGGGGGGGGGATGGAGCGATTGTTGACGGGGGGGGGGGGGATTTTTTTTTTTTTTTTTTTGGGCTCTAGGGGGCCCCCCCCGTGGCCCGGGGCCCCCAAACAATTGCGGGGCCCCAGGCAGTTGCCTGGTATGCCTAATGGGATGCGGCGCCTCTGGTGGCATGTCGATCTAATGGGAAATATTTCGGACCATTGAGACGTCGGAACAATGAGGCGTCGGAATTACGGGCTGGCCCCCTTGTCCAATGATTGAACGATCTATGCACACACGTGCGTTGACAGATTCAAGGACTGTTGCGAAAAATTGCAATGTGAAAAGGAACCGCACCAAACCAAAAAATAAACATTGCGTTTTGGTCTGGACCAAAGTGATCGAACTAAAGGCTTTCCTGGTGTGAATACGCCCCAAGTCTCGTAATTAGCCGGAGTCTGCCATTGAAACAAGTTGAGCATCGCAGCATGGGCCATGGCATTGGTGTAGAAATGTAGCGTCGCTTCATATCTCAATGAAACATGTTATCAGCATGCGACACTAAACTATCCTAATTCTGAATAGCCAATATGAGCAGATATAGATCACAAAAGTGTGGTTCCGGAATTAAAATCCCATACGTATTCTGCATAGAGGTTTTAATTAAAGGGGACACATTATGAAAACAAAACTTTCCCTGGGATTTGGGGTGTTGTTTGGGGTCTCTGGTGCTCCCACACGCATACAAACTTTGAAAAAAGTCAGTACATAAACAAGTGAGTCTGTTTCGTCGCCCCCTCCTAGTAGGGAGGGGGTACATTTGAATATTACCTCCCACTTCCCCAATCCCCTCCAATCAGAGCATAGCTAATATTTTGTGGACCAGGGGACGAGCAGCTCCGGCGGGGGGAACTCGGTGGCAGCCCGGCAGCTCAGCTCCGGGAGTACAATCTCTTTCTCTGCCAGACTGCCGCTGAGCTCCCCCCGCTGGAGCTGCCGCCGAAGCTTCGCAATATAATATTATTATTATATTACATAGATATAGAGCTCCAGGAGTCCGCAAACGGAAACAATTACTTCTCCTCCATGCTGTGGTTCAGTCAGACAGCTCATTGGTCAATGGGCAGCAGCTTATTTGCATTAAAACTACAGACACCAGAAACAGTGCATTATGAAGGGAATGAAACCCTGAAACATGGGACTCTCTAGATCGACGCCACTTCGCCCGGGGCGGGACTTTACGTCCTACGTCACTCGCTATGGGTGTGCATGTGTGCGCGTAGCCGTTTGTCTCAGGGATCTGTGCACGAACTCCCTTGCACTACAGGATTACGAGCGTCAGCGTCGTTCGCGATGGAGGGTGGGTGACGTGACATTCCTACAGTCTGTGATGATAGGCTATATTTCAACAAATGACTTACTATTACTAGCGATTAACGTGACGAAACAACACAAACTAAGCTAACATTAGACTATAGCCATACCAGATAACCCCATACCAAGCAGGGATGAAGTGGCGAAGTGGGGAAGGATGCCATGGAGCTCGGCAGTGGGGTGCACAGTCTGTACTGTTCTCTGTTCTTCGAAAAAAATCCCTAGCTAACCCTGACTTTCTATTAAACTGAACCATTTTGCAACAGGCAACTGTGTGTTGGTGTGTCTTATTGCTTCCCAAGTCTGCGTACCTGCATCTTTCCCACTCCTGGCTAATAGTTTCAGCTTTTGTACGGTATGTCAGAAATGATCACCCTGTACCACACTGCTGACTTGTTGAGGTTTTGTGAGCACTCACGCATTTCTCTAGGTATCTTAAGTTTCCTACTGGAGTCATCAAAACTTTTGACTTTGTGTTATTGTAAGAAATATTGTGTTGCAAAAACACTTTGTGTCTTACCCTTACCGTTACCCTAACCTAACCTTAACCCCAATAACATTTATTCATCATAAACTACAAGTTACGCAAAATGGCATATAAACATCCAGTCCAATATGAAAGAAAAAATCTAGCTTCACTAAGGAATCGAACATCAATAGACATTATCAAAATATGAATGAGGCTACATGCAGTACAGGAAAGTCAGTGGCTCAATGGGAATCGAACAACCGTTAATGAGTTGTTCTCTGACCACTAACCCATCAGGTCTTACTTAGTACATGTGATTCAAGAGTTAACCACTTGACAATCTTTAAACTTCGGTTGCCTAGAAATTGTAAAGACAGTGATGTGTGTACATTGTGCGCGTATCCGTCACTCGTGATGTGTGTGCAGTCCAAAATGAAAGAAAAAACCTTGCATCACTAGGGAATCGAACCCCCAATCATCAGTCTTTAAACGTTGGTCGTTGGTAACTGTAAACAATGAGATCGCATTTTGTTTAACTGCTAACTAACAAACGGGTTTATGCGTTCACTGAACAAAGATTATGGAAATAAAAGACCACTTTTCCATCCGAAAAATCTTTAGAACCGTTATTACCAACCCATAGACACTAAAAGCCAAAACCTTTCTCACATGCACACCGATCGCGAGTGACGGCTACGCGCACACATGCACACCCATAGCGAGTGACGTAGGACGTTTAAAGTCCCTCCCCGGCGTCGACTTAGAGAGTCCCCCTGAAACATAGGGGAACAGCGGTAGGCAAGATTTATTTTCCTAAAAGCTATTTCCAGAAAATAGCTTTAAAGAATTGTTTTCTGGAACTCATATACTATGTCTACTTGTTGGGAAAACACCATAATATGTCTCCTTTAAAAGCCCTTATGTTCAAGGTATACTTACCGCGATCCATGATAATGTGAAATGATGATATATGCTCCTGTAGAAGCCACAAGTTTAAGAAAATGTTTAACAAAAACATGTTTTATTCAAGGTGTCATTTAAACGGAATACACTACCCACAATTCTAAAGACACGTCTTAGATTGGTGGAGCTCGCTGTTACCATGGAAACGTTACCGCTGGCGCGAAAGTCAAGCCGTTGATTAAAACGGCAACCAATGAACTTGACCGTTTAACACAAATCCGTCATGTGATTTGAGATGAGGACAGAGTGTCCAAAGGTGTGAAAACCAGTAGTTATGCCATGGAGTGTAGTGTTGTGGGGGCCAGGCCAACTTGTGTGTTCTGTCAGGGCCAGCATGAAACAGAAGACCTACAGATTGAGGTGAGTTTTGCTTGCTGGCTAGTTCGGTAGCTGACAGAGTTGCTGAGTTGTACTAATCATGTCGTTATCATGCTGCAGTGAATATTTTAAAAATAAAAATATATATGATGTAGTACTGCTATAGTAATTTGGGTACGACAAAGCCTAGGAATACATAATATTGAATGATTACTTAATGGGAAAAGGAAACTGAATTCACATGTTTAAAAACGAGTAGGCCTAACGTTATTACCTTACATTCAGTGTCCTTAAGGCGCATTCATCGTCCTGGTGATAAAGAGACGGCTTGCCAGTGATGACGCTAACGCTTACGTGTTGCCGACAGCCACGTTAATATTTATCTGATAAAAAACAGCCAGAACTAAACAGAACTTAGGAATAGTTTCAAGTTTGCATGCCTTTATTTCCTGTTTGCCAATCCCCATGAGCGTCAGTTTGGTTTGCAATGTGCTGGGGACAGAGACGCATTCGGAAGTACATTTTCAGAAGTGCTGGGTACAATGAGGATGCACTCTTTTTTCTCTCTTTAGTGCCGGTGTAAGTACCATATCGGCTCGGCTTCCAGATCGGCTCGGGGTCCGTCGTCTGCTGATTACGTCACACAATATCATTGGCTGTACGCTTGAATGGGCGTACATTGTGATTGGCTGTACGTCGGACAGTTGTGATTGGCTGTTTTGTGCTGTAGCTCTAGCTGTAGTCATAGCAACCACGTAACTAGATACTGTACGTCGGAGAGTTTTGTTTCCCGGAGATGGCAGCAGCTATTATTATTAATTAAGCATTTCCTAGAAACTAGTGTTTACCACACCTTAACCAACACTAGCTCGAAACCAGAGAGCAGAAAGGCAGTGATTCGGAAAGCATCAATAAGATACACAATAAAAGGTAAGTCACACAGTGTGAATTAACTTTACTTAACTTTACCTTCCAACAGTACTTCAAAATAAATGTATCATGTAAGATAAAATAAAAGTATTATCATACTACCGGGTACTAAAAGCCATCCTAAATAAGTAGGTTTCCGCCTAGATTTGAACATCATAGAAAATATTGTCTGTTGCATCTTGTCTGAGGTGTCTTATCATAGCCCTCTTCCTTTACTTTTTTCCTGTTAGTAATATTAGCTGTTCAATTCAATCCATATTTGAAACATTTCAAGGCCTTTTGGACTTTCTGGTGCTTATTTTAGTCATAATATAACCTACCCAGTTATTATAGGCTACATACATAAACACTAGGGATTTAACGTAATTGGCGAACGATCCAACTGCATCGATGCAACGCCGAAACCTCGATGCATATTGCTGTATTACACGCTTTTATTACTATATATCTCCTTTCGCGGGTGTTTGTGAAACTGTTTCAGCGCAAAGCGCCAAGCCACTCGTATCCGTTCACCGGTTAAACGAGGCAACAGCGAGCACATGTGTGAGCGCGAGTAGGCCTATGTCTAGTTTCGGATGTGTTGCCAGATTGGGCATATGTCCCGTTTTTCCAGCCTAACGTGATTACATGTAGCCAGATCGGGCTGAAAATGTGCCCAATCTGGCAACACGGACGGCTTATCTTCACAGCCAAGATGATTCCGAGGGATGTTTTGTTTTTAGAAGAAAACTATCCACACAGATAGGTTGGGAATGGTCTATGTTCAAAATGAAAGATCATTACAGGCTCTTTAATTTAAGCCATAAAAAACCTTTTGCACTTTAATGCAATTATGTGGCACATTATTATTTGCATTAAAAATAGATTGTTTTTGTTTTAAATATCCGGTAGAGCTAGGTCTAGTTTCGGTTGTGTTGCCAGATTGGGCATATGTCCCGTTTTTCCAGCCTAACGTGATTACATGTAGCCAGATCGGGCTGAAAATGTGCCCAATCTGGCAACACGGACGGCTTGAAACCAACACGGACGGCTTGAAACCAGAGATTTACACCCCCAAAAAACACTAAATGAATGTTGTATTTTCCTGCTGCATCAGACGAGCAGTTGTATTACAGCTTCCAGGGAAAACCTCGCTTGGTGGTGTGTAACCAGGAGCAAGTCTGTAATGCCTTAAAGGAGTGCCATGACAATCTTGGCAGTTGGGGTCATCCAGGGAGACGCCGAACAACAGAAAAAGTATTGGCGTCCTACCATTGGAAAACACTGAGGGAGGATGTAAAAAAATTGTAAAAAATAGTGTTATTAGTACTGAAGGAAATGTTAATTAATTTGATGGAACGGTTCCAGATTGATGGGTAAGACAACTTTAAATGTAACTTCCTACACAACGTTAGTTATGCATTAGTTAACCTTTTTTTTTTTCTGTCACTGTCACTCGAAAGCCACGGACAGAGGTTTGCATACTGGACAAATGAGGCCACAGCATTGCTCCAAGGATCACTGCAGCCGATCTACAGGATCCCGAAGACCAGAAAAAGGGATCATGAGGTGAGCATGATGTTGATGGCAGAGGACACCCAGTGTCATGCTCCTTTTTGTTATTGACTCATTAATGCAATTCAGGTTTCTTATTCTTACATGTCTATATTGATACATAAATAATTTTCCCTCAAAGGTTCAGTTGGAAAAGGCCGACAGGTGCTTCATATTGGAGGTAATCTTTCTTTTTTTTTTAACTAGAACCTGTACACCTAAACATCAGGGGAATGTGTTAATAAGCTTGATTTTTCCTGACCTATATTTTACAGATGCCAACATCTGTGCTTGATGAAATCCTCAAAGAGGTGGTGCTCCAGGAAGGAGAAAATGTCTACCTGACATTGGCTCCGGTGTGTACCACATTCAGAGACATTGTGTCCACCAATTATTTGAGAAGACGGGCACATTTTCAGTGGCTTGACAGTAAGTTATTTAATAGCAGTGGTATACAATACATAAGTACTGTGGTGTTTTGAATATCTCTATGGAAATGTGCTCTTTTGACTCACGATTTTGTTACACAGGTGTTGCTACATGGAGTAGGTTTTCTGCAACGTACAAAAAAGCTTTCTGCACCATGTACACCATTGACACCTGCCTTGGATGTGGACGACTATATAAAAACTGCACACCAGGCATACATCTTATACAGTACTTTATAGTGTTGGTATCTGTGTGATTACACACAGTATCATAACTATGCATTGATCACATCTGTAGAGGTCACATGTCAGTATGTTTTTTTTCCTTCCTTTTTGTTTTACAGGATACGTTGGGACAGGAAAAAGGGGAGCGCTAGAAGCAATCTATTCTGAAGCTGAAGATCCGGGATACTGCAATCACTTCTGCAGCCAATTGCAATAGGTAAACATAAGTTTAACACAAACACAAATCCTAGACTAAATTATGTCACTGAAATGTATTTAGGTCCACAAAAAGACCCTTGAAACTAATTGAGTGATGTAACTTATTTAAGGACCCTTAAGATACAGTGCCGTCAAAAGTATTCAAACCTTACAATAAAAAAAACTAAATTTCCCTCAGTGATCTCCACTCTGTGCCCTGTAATGACAATAATTTCATTCATTTGTTTTACTTTTTTTTTTTTATTGAACACTGAATTTTATCTTTATCGTTTTTGCAAATCTTTAAAACCTATGCCATTTTCAATTGTGAATGAAGCAACTACCATGGACATGTCAGTTACAAACTTAACTTCTTGACACTATATCTGCACATTTTTGCTTGTTGCAGATGTCCCTCTTGCCTGTCCTCAGCCCCTGCACGTCGAGAGGAGCAGACACCCGTTTGTGCCCAGAGGACATTACTCACATGTTGGACTTTTGAGAATACTTTGCAAAATCTCATGACACTGTTATTGTTGTAAATATATATATAGTTATATGTCCTTAAGATGTTTGTGTTAATGTTTGTGTTGTTGTTTCTGCATACAAGGTTGACCTGTACTTAGTTAGTTTCGATTGAATATGCATCTTAAGTATTACCTTAGTTTGTTTCACTAGTCACTTTTGTTGTACATAGTAACTTTAAATTGTTACCCTTTTTCCACATTTGTATATAGTCACTGTTAGTACCTGGAAGCAGTAGGAGTGAGCTGCCTTTTCTTTTGACTTGTTTTCTCATGTTTTTTCATAGTTTACGATGTTAGTTTTAGTGATGGTCTTTTTTATTATTAACTTTCACATAGAGTTTAGGTACCTTGAATTTCCCTTTAAAATCTAGTTTGTTTTGTTTAATTATTTTGGCCTTGGTTCACTCCGAAGAGAAGCTTCATTTTCAGTTTGGTGTATTGTTTGTGTGCTAAGCAGCAATAAACTGCTTGTCATTTTGACTACGCGTGTGTGGACTCCTATATATGTTAGGCAAATAATGTACAAAAAACATGAGAAGCATTGTGATTTTTCTGTTGGATATGTGTATATATGCACAAATACACACACACAGATGAGTGAAAAATAGCTTAAAAGTATAGATATATAAGATAAGATAATCTTATCTGAAGTATATATATATATATATATATATATATATATATATATATATATATATATATATATATATCCTTCCTCCCTCACTTTAAAAACCAGTCCTTCCTCCCTCACTTTAAAAACCACCAGCCGCCACTGATGTATATATATATATATATATATATATATATATATATATATATATGTACATCAGTGGCGGCTGGTGGTTGAAAAAGTGAGGGAAAAGTGAGGGAGGAAGGACTGCGTGCTTGGTTGCCATTGGCCTGCTTGCACTGTTGGTATAATGGTGGCATAAGAATGTGAGACTCAAGTTGTTTCAGGGTGTTTTGGTGAACTACAAAATAGCAGGGAGGGAGTTATGTGAATAAAATGTATACAAAGCCACCAGTGGCATCACTGTAATTTGAGAAGGAAAGGATGCAAAGCATATTAGTCAAATCAGGCCTACTATTGATTTGTAAAAGTAAATAAAAAAATCTGGGCCTATCAGTGGGCCTATTTTTGACCTCACTGACTGAAGTTATTTAGCTATGTTTATTTTCAGTTACAATTGCTTGTAATGCTACCAGTAAGTCATGCGTACCTAGCAAACCATGTAGCACTCACAACACTGACGTTGCCATTACTTCTGGTGACCTTGATTTTGGGAAGTGGTCTACCTCTTTCTTTGGTCGCTAACTTAGCACTGTAACTGAATAAATGGAATGCTTTTTGTAATAAGACGTTAACAATGTCCTCCGTTTCCAATGTTTCCATTGTGCATTTAGGATCTCGCTATCGCAGATTTCACTTGCTCTGCGTCTCTCAGACTGAGCACCACGACAATGCAGACCGGGTTTGTTATCGACAGCGTTGCCAGATTGGGCAGATTTCCCGCCCAATGATAATTTTTCCAGCCTAACTTGGTTATAAGTAGCCCAGTTGGGTGGGAAATCTGAAATCTGAAAACCAATCTGGAAACACTGCTCAACATCCAGGGATCCTGCTTATTGGTTCATAGCGCAGACGGATAGATTTTTGCGCGAATCGGACCCCTTAAGGTCCCACCCACTCAGAGGAGGATTTTCCTCCTCTCTCCCATTGAAACCCATGTTATCCACCGGCTGCCAGTACTTTCGGGAAAATGAATGGGAGTCAACGGAGGCTGACGGAGGACGTTCCTCCCTGAAGTATTGTCAATAGGTGATAGGGGGTGCTAATGTCCCTTTACCCAGGGAAACGAACATTATATAGTCAAAGGCAATAAAGTAGTCGTATTTAAGGGCATTAATTCATTACAATAGTCTGGGCAATCTAAATTTTTTATTCTCAACAATGTTGGGGAGGATCTTCCTCCCTCTCCTCAATGGAGAAGCCTCCACTGATATACATATATATATAGATGTCATATATATATATATATGTTATATATATATATATATATATATATATATATATATATATCAGAGGCGATTTCTCTAAGACTGCAAGGGAAGCTCAGCTTCCCCTAAAATTTCGAACATTAAATTGTCAAATATGTATTGTTGTGTTAACATTTCATTGACTACAAATTCGTTAAAATACGTTCATGTCGAAGACGAGTTCGATAAGAATCTTATCCAAGACTGACTCGATTTTGTTAACTTCTCATACATTCCCGTAATGTCAATGCATTAGACCGTAGAAGCCGAGCGTCCATTCACTTCAATGAGACTGCATGGAACAGTTTTTTTCATTGCCTCGAAACTCGACGGTCATTGGATAAATGCCCAGATTTGTCCCGCCCCCGGACGCTCAGCGTCTCTGGGGGTGGATGGAGCAGTGGGCTGGCCTGGGCTAGCCTGGACGCTGGGCTTCCGCGTTATGATTGGAGGATCAGTCGAAAGTCTGAATCACTTTTTGATTGACAGCTATTTTGAGATATACACAGTCACTTCACTATCTGAGTTCAGTCCCATCGCGGATTTTGCAAGTGAAGTCTCATGACAAACTGCAACACATTTCTTGGTATTTGGTTGGCGAAATTGCCTCCATTATTAATTTAACATACTTTCCGCATTTCCTTGTTCCGAGATTAATATCGTTTCGTTAGTTTATTCATTTATACAGTTGGCTAGGTCGGAGTGAACTAGCCAGCTAGTAAGGTGCACACGATGGCAGACTATGCTAATATCGTCGACCTGATTTTGGCGAAGCCATTTGACAGTCTTCCTTACGAGGAGAAATGTAGGATTAAACAGCAGGGCAGATCAACACCTAAGATTGATTTGGTGCAAAAAGTAGGGAAAGGTAACAGGTCTTTTCAGCTCTCCTGGTATGAGAAAGTTAGCTGGCTGACTGGAAGTGCTGTAACAAAGAAAATGTACTGTTGGCCATGCATCTTGATGAAACCATCTCAGGGATGTGTTGTCTGGTCAAAATTTGGTTTTGGGGATCTGTCTAACTTTGACAGGGCATATAAAAGGCATGAAAAGAGCAATGAACATGTGAGTGCATGTGCAAGGTTAAGCTGCCTGGGCAGGGTCAGGGTTGAACATGCACTCAATGAAGGTGCTCGCATTCAAGTGGCAAAACACAATGAGGCAGTCAAACAAAACAGGGCCTTCCTAAACCGCCTTATTGATGTAACTTCCTTGCTTGGCCGGCAGGAGCTATCATTTAGGGGGCATGATGAGAGTAGTGAATCATCCAACAAGGGGAATTACAGGGAGTTCACAGAAACACTATCTAAATATGACTCTGTCCTGGCCACACAATTCCAGTCATCAGCTTTGTTTTCTGGTATGTCTCATTCCATCCAAAATGACTTGATCTCTGCCCTTGCAGCCACTGTTTCTGATGAGATCAGAGATGAAATTCAAGCTGCTCCCTTTTTTGGATGGCAAGTGGATGAAACAACTGATATTGCTTGCCGTGCCCAACTCTCTGTCATTGTTCGCTATGTTGACCATGCCGGTAAAATTCAGGAGCGCTTTATTGGGTTTTTTGATGTTTCTGGGGGGCGAGATGCTCAGTCTGTTTTTGAGGTATTAAATGAAAACATGCAGGGCTACAATTTTAGGGATAAAATTGTGTCACAGACATACGATGGGGATGCTGTCATGGCTTCAGCCCTCAATGGTCTGCAGGCCAAAGTGAAGGCAATTGCACCCAGTGCAATGTTTGTGCATTGCTATGCACACAGACTTAATCTGGTGCTGTCACAAGGGGCTAAATGCTTGTCTGAGTGCAGAGTATTTTTTGCATCACTCTCTGGGTTTGCCACATTTTTCTCTAAATCCACAATGAGGACAAATTTTCTTGAGTCTGCAGGCTGTTCAAGGTTGCCCAGAAACGCTCCTACTCGATGGAATTTCACATCACGGATAGTGAACACTGTGGCAAACAACTATGATGGCCTCCTGCAGACTTTTGATAACATCATTGCAGATAAGACAATGGATGATGACACATTGGATTGTGCCAAAGGTTTTGTGAGGAAACTGGAGGATTTTGAGTTTGTGTTCATGTTGTACACATATGAACAAATCTTCTCCGAGACTGATGTGGTCTTTGATATCGTCCAGCAGAGGGCCATGGATGTTCTTTACTGCAAGAAAATAATTGAGTCTCTTCTTGCTTTTGTCAAAGAGAAGAGGTCAGAGGGGGATTTCCAGGCTGTTTATGAGAAAGCAGCAGGTCTCACATCCGACCCACGAAATGAGCCCTTGAGAAAGCGCCGTCAATCCCAATTCCAGGATCCCCGGGAGCACTACAGAAATCTGTACATGGCCTTGACAATCTGATGGAGCAGATTCCTCGGCGTTTTTCAAATTTGGAAAGTTTGCGCTTCTCAGAATTTGTCAATCCAGGGAAGTTGGATGAAATGAGAGAAGTGTTTCCAGAGGAGGCATTCCAGAGTGTCCTGGAAAGTTATGGCCAATACTTTGATTTTGGGAGACTGAGGTCTGAACTTCAAGTCCTGTATTCAAATCAGGACTTGCAGGGTAACAGGGGAAAGCTGTGTGATTTCTTGCTTTTTCTAAAAGACATGGAGTTGGACAGTGCAATGCCTCAGTTGTACAAACTGTTATCATTAGTGGCAACAATTGGAGTTACATCTGCGGGTGTAGAAAGGAGCTTCTCCTGTTTAAAAAGGCTTAAATCTTACACCCGCAACACAATGGGCCAAGGCCGTCTAAGCAGCCTAGCTCTGCTGGCCATTGAGAGGACAATGGTAAAGTCCCTGGAAAAGACGCCTACTTGGTACGACAGGGTCACAGACCATTTTCTTGAAAAGGAACGGAGGGCCGAATTGAGGTATAAATAAATTGACAACTATTTTGATGTAGGCCAAAAATTAGCTTCCCCTCTTTAAAAGACCAGCAGCCGCCACTGATATATATATATGTATATATATGTCATATATATATTTATTATACATTATATATTATATTATATCTATAAATAGTCTAACAGTCTAAGTAAATGAGACAAATACACACTCTGAGATAACTGAAAATTTGCTAAATGGTGTCTGTCTATCTATCGTGAAAGTAGAATGCAATTTAGTTTGACCCAGTTGGGTTGCTGTAGATAGCGTATTGTGTGACGTAATCAGCAGACGACGGACCCCAAGCCGTTCTGGAAGCCGAGCCGATGTGGTACCTACACCCATAGACATCTTATATGATAGACGGAGCATCGAATGCTACCGCCTACTGGCGCTGACGAGACGCGGGGCCGCCATCTTGGAGTGGTCATCCGCTCCACTCAGTGTAATCCGTTTGGCTGGATTTTCATGCGGTTTTTTGTTATACGTGTAGCTATGACAAAGGCCACATGGTTTGGCGTGTTTTATTATTCAATACTAATTATACCAATAGTACGGTAATGTTAAATCTTGCTTGTGAAAAGTAATCCCCCGATTCCTATTATGGATTGTCCGCCGATTTGAGCAGGAATACGCTGAACAACAGCCCGGCATCCTGTTTCTGCTGCTGTAGCTTCTCCCGGTTGACCACTCCAAGATGGCGGCCGTATTTCTCGCGTCCCAGCAGCCAATGCTCCGTCTATCTATAAGATGTCTATGCCTACACCGGTGTAAGTACCATATCGGCTCGGCTTCCAGATCGGCTCGGGGTCCGTCGTCTGCTGATTACGTTATGGTGCAGTCACACCAACCGCGTTACTCGCGTTGGATAACGCGAGTAACGCGCCTAACCTGACGCTTGACCAGTGTGTGGTGGTTCAACGCTTCCAACGCGCCAACGCAGCTAGATGAGTCCATGTCCATGCAAGTGAACGGAGCGTTCCCTCTTCGTCATAACTATCAAACCAAACATCCTTCACATTCACCGAGCAAACATTATGAAAGTAAAATGCACATTTCTCGCTAGAAATGTTTCCATAAACGCATTTAATGGCGTAACTACGTTAATATTTCCACCCAGAATAAAGAAAGATGTCGGCCGTATGCTTCTGTGCAAGCTCACTACTCTCTTCCAGTGACGTCGGGTCAAGCTCCACGCTGATTGGCTACCGCGGCTAAGCGTCACGCGTTGGAGCGTTGAAAGTTCAATTTTCTGAACTCCGGGCGTTGGTGCGTTGGGCGCGTTACTGCGTTTACGTGCGTAATTACGTACAACTGCCGCGCCTAACGCCCCCAACGCAACGCTTCAACGCGTGTACCGCGCATAGACCAATGGTTCCCTATGCAAAAATGCAGATTTTCAACGCCCCTAACGTGAGCAACGCGGTTGGTGTGGCCGTACCTTTACACAATATGATTGGCTGTACGCTTGAATGGGCGTACATTGTGATTGGCTGTACGTCGGACAGTTGTGATTGGCTGTTTTGTGCTGTAGCGCTGGCTGTAGTCATAGCAACCACGAGGCAACAGCGAGCACATGTGTGAGCGCGAGTAGGTCTATGTCTAGTTTCGGTTTGTGTTGCCAGATTGGGCATATGTCCCGTTTTTCCAGCGTAACGTTATTCAAAGTAGCCAATTCAGGCTGAAAATGTGCCCAATCTGGCAACACGGACGGCTTATCTTAACAGCCAAGATGATTCCGAGGGATGTTTTGTTTTTAGAAGAAAACTATCCATACAGATAGGTTGGGAATGGTCTATGTTCAAAATGAAAGATCATAACAGGCTCTTTAATTTAAGCCATAAAAAACCTTATTGCTGTAGATAGCTATTGTGTGACGGAATCAGCAGACGACGGACCCCGAGCCGATCTGGAAGCCGAGCCGATATGGTACTTACACCGGTGATACACCGAATTCTGCGACCCACCGGAAAGTGTGACCCCAGGGGGCGCTGTTGCATATTTTCTGCAATATGCTCGAGTTTGAAGCGTAGACAGGCATGACAAAAACATACATAAAACATAAGATCCCCCCCCCCCCCCAACCATTTACCTTTTTATTAAAGGTGCTTAATCAATACATTTGATTGATTTGATTAGCATTTTACAGACCGATACAATGGATAGGGCGTTTAGTACGGTCCTTCACCGTTGCTTCTTTACCCATAAAAAGCTAGAGGCAGTGTTAAATTACGCTGATTTACCTTTGAGCATTTCCTATTATCGGCTATTGTGTAAAATGCTGTTTAGAATTAATGTTAGAATCAAGAAAAGAAAGACCAACAGGAGATCTTATGTTTTTATGTTTTTGTTATAATGCACACGTACATGTTGCAGAAAATGTGCAACAATGCCCCCTGGGGTCACACTTTTCGGTGGGCCGCAGAATTCGGTGTAACACCGGTAATGAAAGGCTGAAAGACGGCATACCGATGTAGATAATTACTAAGGAATAAAATGTATACAAAATCTGTCTGGTACGTTATATGAAGAATACCTTTCCAAAAAGCATCGGACACATGACCCACTATGTCCTGCTCCATGTATCCAACGTTGACAACGTGACATATGGCTAAGTAGAGTTTAGATTCTCTGCCCGAGCCCGACCCGACCCGCGGACCGTGCCGGACCGATATTTCCCGATACTATCCTCGGGCCGGGCCTTTGATCGAGCGTTTTTATTTATATTTGTATCATTGGTTTATTGGCCTAATCTGAGAAGAAATCTATGCCATAAACAGAAATATTATGGGCCTTTATTACACGGGTCTTCTCAATGCCGTGGAACGCTCAGTTCACTTGCATGGGTAGTAGTCCGGTGACTTGTCAACCCAGCGTCTTGCGTTGCTAAGCGACGTCACCGTCTTTGCGGACAAATTATTTCTCTGCTGATCAACACTACGAATGCTGGTAAAGAATAAATTGTAAAAAGATTTTTTCGTTTTGGCAAGTCCGAAACAATTTCGTGATCAACGCTACGAATATTTGTTATCATTCATAGCGTTGATCAGCAGAGAAATTTTTCTTCAAAGTCTTTGACGTCGCTTGGCAACCGAATACGCTGGGGTTGAAGTTACCGGACTGCGGAGTGATACAGATGAAGTGAATCAGAGGCAAAAAAACCCACTTTCCTTGACAGTGGTCAATATGGTGGACGTGAGCATTCCACTGCATTGAGAAGAGCCGTGTAATAAACAAAAATAATTGACAGCTGAACGTTAAGAAGACCCATGCAAGTGAATGGAGCAGTCTACAGCATTAAGAAGAGCCGTGTAATAAGTAAGGGATAATGTATAGAATGGCGTTCATTATCGGGAAAATAAGCCCCGACAGGGCGAACAGGACACCGACGCGGAGCAGAGGTGTCTTGCTTCCCACGGAAGGGGGTTCATTTCGAATAATGACCGGCGACGTTCTATACATTATCCCGATTATTACACGGCTACGTGCCAAATCGAAAAAATTACTTCACATGGTGTCTTTTTACAATTTATTTGTTACCGCCAGCATTCCTAGTGTTGATCAGCAGAGAAAATAGTCCGCCAAAGACGTTGCTTATCAACCGAAGACGCTGGGGTTGAAAAGTTACCAGACTACTTGAGGAGTGTAACCAAAGAAATCATAGGCAAAAAATCCTTTGTTTTCCATGACAGCGGTCCATTATACTTGGCAACGGTGCCGGAAATTGTGAAGAGCCCATGCAAGTGAATTGAGCGTTCCACGGCATTGACAAGACCCGTGTAATAATCCATAATAAAAAAAAATGTTTTTTTATTTTTTAACCCATACTATCCTTTTGCTTTTATTTATGAGAAGCACATACAGTACTGCCACTGTATCGAGGGCAACACTTGCCTTTATCTAGAGCTGGTTTACCAGTACACAACGTTTAAAACTGAGCAAGGTCGATGCCGATAGACGGTTACGTCAAACAATAGTAAAGTAAGACATGGTTGATTATTATATATTGAGTAAAACGGTCATGTTCCATTTTTCTTGAGCGTCACTAGTAAACCATACGTCACCAACTGGCCTACTCTGTTATCAAAATCTGGCCCTAGTTGCCGAACGGAAGTAGAATCATAACGGTACGGCCACACCAACCGCGTTACTCGCGTTAGGGGCGTCCAAACTCGGCATTTTTGCATAGGGAACCATTGGTATAGGCGCGTAGACGCGTTACATGCGTTGAAGCGTCCCGTTAGGGGCGTTAAGGCCTCTACATACCTCCGGATACGGACAGTTTCGTCCGGTCCCGGAGGTGTTTCGTCTTATCTATCTATCCATCCATCCATCTATATATATATATATATATATATATATACATATATATATATATTATAATATTAATATTAATATAATATTATATATATATATATATATATTATTTGTATATACTTATATTATACTATATACCTGACATTTTTATTTTATTGTTTATTGTTATTGTTCCCACGAAACACCTCCGGGACCGGACGAAACTGTCCGTATCCGGAGGTATGTAGAGGCCTAGTCGCATAGTCAGGAATTTGGGCCGACGCACTTAAGCACGTAAGGGGGGATATTTTACCGCGCAAGGGGGGGTTATGTATCTTACGTGCTTACGTCTAAAACAGAGCATATATCGGCCTTTTTAAAGGCCTATTTATGCTCAGTTACGTAAGCGTAAGCGCAAGAGGCCCTTGCGCGCCCTTGCGCACCCCTTGCGCGACTTCTCACGTCTTGCGTGCGTCGGGCGATTTTTCTAGACTTGCGTCATTTTTTAGGTAAGCTTTTACGCGAGCCGCGCAGCCTGCAAGGCTGTGATTGGTCTGCTGGTCTGGTTACTACTTCCTGTCTGGAGTATCACATTTCCTGTTTTCATACCGCCATTTTTAAAAGCCAGAAGGCAAGGACGACCCGGCAGGCTCATATACAAAAGCATTAACGTGAAGTGAAGTTAACTTTGCTGCCAACACGTTATGTCGTTTTAAAATGTAGAGAGATATGCACATTTATACAACCCCAATGATCAACAACTTCATCACCCCTGTTCCTCTGTCTGTTGCCATCATTCACTGTGTATGGGGAGAACACGATCTGGCACATAAACAAACCAACGACTCCCACAGACAAAGACGTCATTCTCGAGGTCGTCTTCAACGAAAAACTTTACTCCACATATTACTCCACCTACTGTTCTGGCGGTAAATTGCTTGGCAACACGCGCAACACGCGCAACCTAAAAGGGAGCATGAATTGCTTTGAGTAAATTTTGCGCAACAACGTAACACCAACGCTGAAGCATGCAGCCGCCTTAAGGCCGATTTATGCTCAGTTACGTAAGCGTAAGCGCAAGCGCAAGAGGCCCTTGCGCGCCCTTGCGCGACTTCTCACGTCTTGCGTGCGTCGGGCGATTTTTCTAGACTTGCGTCATTTTTTTACGTAAGCTTTTACGCGAGCCGCGCAGCCTGCAAGGCTGTGATTGGTCTGCTGGTCTGGTTACTACTTCCTGTCTGGAGTATCACATTTCCTGTTTTCATACCGCCATTTTTAAAAGCCAGAAGGCAAGGACGACCCGGCAGGCTCATATACAAAAGCATTAACGTGAAGTGAAGTTAACTTTGCTGCCAACACGTTATGTCGTTTTAAAATGTAGAGAGATATGCACATTTATACAACCCCAATGATCAACAACTTCATCACCCCTGTTCCTCTGTCTGTTGCCATCATTCACTGTGTATGGGGAGAACACGATCTGGCACATAAACAAACCAACGACTCCCACAGACAAAGACGTCATTCTCGAGGTCGTCTTCAACGAAAAACTTTACTCCACATATTACTCCACCTACTGTTCTGGCGGTAAATTGCTTGGCAACACGCGCAACACGCGCAACCTAAAAGGGAGCATGAATTGCTTTGAGTAAATTTTGCGCAACAACGTAACACCAACGCTGAAGCATGCAGCCGCCTTTAAGGCCGATTTATGCTCAGTTACGTAAGCGTAAGCGCAAGCGCAAGAGGCCCTTGCGCGCCCTTGCGCACCCCTTGCGCGACTTCTCACGTCTTGCGTGCGTCGGGCGATCTTTCTAGACTTGCGTCATTTTTTACGTAAGCTTTTACGTGAGCCGCGCAGCCTGCAAGGCTGTGATTGGTCTGCTGGTCTGGTTACTACTTCCTGTCTGGAGTATCACATTTCCTGTTTTCATACCGCCACCTTCCACCCTATCTGGCACATAATTATGCGAACCCTTTATGCGAACCCTTCCACAGGGGCAAAGTGCTATTTTGATGCGCGACATCAAACAGCTGATGCGGGATTGTGAGCCATTTTAATGATCTTGTCACCCGATATTCGTTCTATTAGGCCTACTGGCCTTATTTGTTTTAGTGTTAGCCTATTTGAATTAATTACGTAATGTTTTGTGTTCACGTTCTATGTGAAACATAAGTGTTCATGTTCTGTGTGAAACATAAGTTCAGTAGCCTCTTTGAGTGAATGAAATTTGAAAGCGTGAGTACTGTGTAGTGAATGAAAAATGTGTGCGTGTATGGTGGGACTATTTTCTGTATTTGATAAATAAACCCCTTTTCTCAAATATTGCTGCCTACCATATAATTTATGTGGACATTATGCGCTATAGCTTAAAGCCTTTGGCTATAGGCCTACACTTAAATAATTCATTCATCTGTCAAGGCAGTAGCTGTTATATAAACATTTGATATGGATATGAATTAATGAGTTTGACGTAAACCAAATTAGGTAACTTGTGTAACATAACTAATGAATCAAAAGTCATGCTGACCAATGTATATATATTTATTGGTCAGTGCGCATACCCAATCGTAGCACATTGTACTGGTGGGGAAACACGCCAGCATCTGACAAAAAATAATCTGCCAGCTGCTCCCTGACAAGGGCCGGTTTTGGTGAGAGTCGGGAAGATATCGGATGACTCGCGAAAGGAGATCATCAAACTTTGGCACATAAACAAACCAACGACTCCCACAGACAAAGACGTCATTCTCGAGGTCGTCTTCAACGAAAAACTTTACTCCACATATTACTCCACCTACCGTTCTGGCGGTAAATTGCTTGGCAACACGCGCAACACGCGCAACCTAAAAGGGAGCATGAATTGCTTTGAGTAAATTTTGCGCAACAACGTAACACCAACGCTGAAGCGTTGCAGCCGCCATATGTGGAGTAAAGTTTTTCGTTGAAGACGACCTCGAGAATGACGTCTTTGTCTGTGGGAGTCGTTGGTTTGTTTATGTGCCAAAGTTTGATGATCTCCTTTCGCGAGTCATCCGATATCTTCCCGACTCTCACCAAAACCGGCCCTTGTCAGGGAGCAGCTGGCAGATTATGTTTTGTCAGATGCTGGCGTGTTTCCCCACCAGTACAATGTGCTACGATTGGGTATGCGCACTGACCAATAAATATATATACATTGGTCACTTGGAAGCATGACTTTTGATTCATTAGTTATCATGTTACACAAAGCCTACCTAATTTGGTTTACGTCAAACTCATTAATTCATATCCATATAAAATGTTTATACAACAGCTACTGCCTTGACAGATGAATGAATTATTTAAGTGTAGGCCTATAGCCAAAGGCTTTAAGCTATAGCGCATAATGTCCACATAAATTATATGGTAGGCAGCATTATTAGAGAAAAGGGGTTTATTTATCAAATACAGAAAATAGTCCCACCATACACGCACACATTTTTCATTCACTACACACGCTTTCAAATTTCATTCACTCAAAGAGGCTACTGAACTTATGTTTCACACAGAACATGAACACTTATGTTTCACATAGAACGTGAACACAAAACATTACGTAATTACTTCAAATAGGCTAACACTAAAACAAATAAGGCCAGTAGGCCTAATAGAACGAATATCGGGTGACAAGATCATTAAAATGGCTCACAATCCCGCATCAGCTGTTTGATGTCGCGCATCAAAATAGCACTTTTCCCCTGTGGAAGGGTTCGCATGTGCCAGATCGTGTGGTAGGTGGCGGTATGAAAACAGGAAATGTGATACTCCAGACAGGAAGTAGTAACCAGACGAGCAGACCAATCACAGCCTTGCAGGCTGCGCGGCTCGCGTAAAAGCTAACGTAAAAAATGACGCAAGTCAAGAAAAATCGCCCGACGCACGCAAGACGTGAGAAGTCGCGCAAGGGGTGCGCAAGGGCGCGCAAGGGCCTCTTGCGCTTGCGCTTACGCTTACGTAACTGAGCATAAATCGGCCTTTAGGCGCGTACATATACGCGCGTACATATACGCGCGTACATATACGCGCGTACATATACGCGCGTACATATACGCGCGTACATATACGCGCGTACATATACGCGCGTACATATACGCGCGTACATATACGCGCGTACGAGGAGTTCAAAAAATTGAACTTTTTACGCTCATACGCGCCGCAATAGCCAATCAGCGTTGAGCTTGACCCGACGTCACTGGCAGAGAGTAGTGAGCTTGGACAGAAGCATACGGCCGACATCTTTCTTTATTCTGTGTGGAAATAGTAACATAGTTACGCCATTAAATGCTTTTATGGAAACATTTTTAGCGAGAAATTGTGCATTTTACTTTCATAATGTTCGCTCGGTGAATGTGAAGGATGTTTGGTTTGATAGTTATGACGAAGAGGGAACGCTCCGTTCACTTGCATGGACAGAGTCTCTGGTTACTAAGCAACCTCAACGTCTTGGCGGACTATATATCTGCTGATCAACACTACGAATGCTGGAAACACACCAGACACACCATGTGAAGTTATTTAAGCCGATTATTGTTATTTATATCCGAGATTATTTAATCTAACCCGATCTAAACTCTATCACCCAAACACGGCGGCGTTTGGGTTTCCTACCTCGGACTCCAGCGCAGCCATGTCCATGGCAGCCACGGCCGGCAACTTTCTTTATTCTGGGTGGAAATAGTAACATAGTTACGCCATTAAATGCGTTTATGGAAACATTTCTAGCGAGAAATGTGCATTTTACTTTCATAAGGTTCGCTCGGTGAATGTGAAGGATGTTTGGTTTGATAGTTATGACGAAGAGTGAACGCTCCGTTCACTTGCATGGACAGAGTCTCTGATTGCTAAGCAACCTCAACGTCTTGGCGGACTATTTCTCTGCTGATCAACACTACGAATGCTGGAAACACACCAGACACACCATGTGAAGTTATTTAACCCGATTATTGTTATTTATATCCGAGATTATTTAATCTAACCCGATCCAAGCTCTATCATCCACCCAAACACGGCGAGAAGCCCCTGACTGCAGCCCGCAGACGGAGCCCACATGGAGGGGGCGGGCACTCAGTCCACATGGAGGGGGCCGGCCCTCCGCCCACATGGAGGGGGCGGGCACTCAGTCCACATGGAGGGGGCCGGCACTCCGCCCACATGGAGGGGGCGGATACTCATGCTGCGTTCGAGTATTCTCTGCGAACCGACTCGGATCTCGGATCTGACGCCACGCCCGTCCACATCGAGGGGGCGGCCACTCAGTTCACATTGAGGACTGGTCAAACAGCATGTGCAGCATCTGATCCCGTTTCTGACCTGAAATTACCTGAAATTAGAGTGTGCCCGCCCGAGCTAGTGATGCCTAAAACATGCAAGTAAGTGAGACTGTCAAAATGCCTATATTTAGTAATATTCATGCAATTATGTATTATGTCTTGTTAACTACTTAATCGTCTTTTAAGTTTTAGTTACACCTAGCATGTTCCCCCCAACATGCTAGGTCAATTTTCAGCATCATAAGGTTGAGTGATATAGTCATGTCATACACCGTTTGAAAGCTTAGAATCTGTCAATCAATGTCAACCATTCGGTGGAATAAATATGTTTAGTGAATATAGATCAAATATATCCTAGTGTCTTAGGTCAAAATAGCCCCCTCACCCTCCTCCTCCCTTGGTCCATTCTAACTTTATCGTAGTTGTGGATATCCTTAGCAATGAGTTGATACTTCATGTTGGGTCTTGAAATGTTCATAAGCGTCCACAAAAATCGATTATCAATATTATTTTAGTCTAATTACATTGTGTATATGCACAAGCCATCTTATACAAAGCAGCCGAAAAATAGAAAACCGAAACGCTGCAATGTTTTTTTGTAGAAAACTGCTTTTATGTTTATACTGGTTTTCTTTGACTTTTAGAGACACGTCAGTGTAATTGTGAATGGCGAGAGCCCTGAAATACAGCTGGACAGCAGCGGTCTACATCACTGCCCCTTCTGCAGATACAAAGGGTCAAAATGTGATATCGACCATCACATTAAATGCCATGCCTCGGTTAAATACAGAGGTACATTTTCTTATTTTTTTATTATTATTATTTATATTATTATTGTTATTATATATTTGTATGTATGTAATGTATGCTGTTTTTTCACCAAGGTCTGCAGAGGAGCTTTCAGGAAGCAGGAAGAGAAGACGGGAGGAAAAAAAGCTACAGGTACGTGTCATATACTGTAATGTGTGATGTTGTCTTAGAGCAATTGTGAAAGACTATAGTCTTACCACCCTCCCACCACTAATACATTTCAGGATAAAGATCTCTGCACAAAAAGGGCTAGAGTTGCTCCAACAGCATCCAGCTCTGAAGGATCAGGTCATGTATAGACTGTTAATCCAGGTGAATCCATGTAGGCCTACACATATTCAGAGTGTTTGTGAGATATGATTGATTCTATTAGGCTTCTACTTCCAAATTAAGTTGTACACATATCTCCATCAATATACAAGTTATAGCCTACTCCATGGCTGATCTATTGCGCATACTAGGGCCTACTTTTATTATTCCATTGTATTGGCCTACTCAACATTACAGACAACAATCTGTTTTATTTCCAGACAAAACTGAAGACCAGGAACTGGAACCTGGGAACCTAGTATATAATATGTGTGTAATGTTGGAGGTTGTTTGTATAGCCAGATGAAATAGTCTGATGACTAGTTGAATAGTGTTTTTTATCACTGAAAACTCATCAGTAGTAGTAGCCTTTGTTTGCATACCATTTTGTGGTTTTGGGAGGGTAGGGTGTCAAGTACAAACACAAATATTTTTTCTTTCTTCTTCAAGGAAGATTATGTTGTCCTGAAGGACACAATTCAGGCAGCAGCATGGTGCCACTTACAGTCCTTCAAGGACAGCGTTTCTCTCCCAGAGGTCATTGGGATGGAAGGTTGGGAGCAGATGGCAGCATCAACACAGCGCAAATCCCATGACGGCGGGGATGAGGAAGAAACGTGGAAACCATTCCAATTCTCATTCAGATTACATACTGACTATGAACTGTTCTGTGTGGAGATGATGGACAGGAGAAACCTGAAGGTGTTTGCCTCTTTTGAGTCAAACACCTCTCCCCCTCCCCGTCCCCCTCCCCGTGACGCCTGCGCCACACGACTCCAATGTAGTCTGATGATGCAGCATAATGGCGGCGCTTGGCAGCTATGGCGGCGGTGACGGCGATGTCGGGCGACAGAGCGTGAAGCAAGAGTGGCATCCACCTCACTGAGGAAGGCGTCAGTGTGTTCCCCCTTTGTTGTTTGACTTTGTTTGTTCTACTCTTTATTGATTTATCTTTTATGTTAATAGTTTACAATCTATTTTTTGTAGTTGTTATTTTTTAATTGTTTTGTTGAATAAAAAGACAGTTGTTAGTGCTCCTGTGATTGGTGTAACTTAATGTGCTTCACACATGTAGCTTTTCATTATGTCTATTGAGGTACATTTTTTGCCCTTAGATGTGGTCACTTCGTTATTCCTCACATTACATCTGATAAGGTCATACCTTTGGGTCCCAGTCTTCATAGTTCCCCAAATCTTATTTTGGCTCTTACTGGGCCTGTAACTCACAGACAGACAGGTACAGGAGTTCGGACACGTTGCATTGTTTACAGGCAAGGGTGGATTACCGCACGGGCACACCGGGCACATGTCCAGGGGCCCAAGGGCGGCCCTAAGCCAGAGCTTCTGTGTGAAGTCGCTGTTAGTAACTTTTAATGTTGCATTGTCAAAGCAACATTCAGTAGAGAAATACAAAAATTCAAGCGAAAACGGCAATAGTAGGGCTATTAATACTGAGTAAAAAAAAAAAAAGATCACTAGGGGGCACTATTTCACTTAGTGAATTTGAGACAGGTCACGAACAACGCACTGTGATTTAAACATTGAGCAACGGCGAACGGTAGTAACGTGAACTCTTAAGTGGAACCTTAATAGGTCCATGAGTGGAACAGTTAAGCGAAAAAAAAATAAACAAGAGAATATGTATTTGCAAGTCGTTTAGGCTATGCTTAACTTTATAATAGTTCCATGGTACGCAGCAAGAAAGATACCAAGTCACAATACTCCCGTACCATCTGTTTGTATAGTTTAATTAACAGCATGGGCTCCCGCTAGCTTAACATAGTATTACCGTTTCTTGCATTAACAAGAGCAGCAGAAATCTGCTCAATCGTCAGTGGTCGGACTGCCCGCCCCCTCCATGTGGACTGAGTGCCCGCCCCCTCCATGTGGGCGGAGGGCCGGCCCCCTCCATGTGGACTGAGTGCCCGCCCCCTCCATGTGGGCTCCGTCTGCGGGCTGCAGTCAGGGGTACTTGAACACGGCGGCGTTTGGGTTTCCTTCCTCGGATTCCTAAATCCAGCGCAGCCACAGGCTGGGGGGGGGGGGGGAGTTTTGGGCGGTCTCATCTACGCGCGTTACGCGCGTATCTGACCATTTTTGACACAAAATGGTCAAGCTTATGGCGTATGGCGAGTGGATAGTGCCAAACCTAAGGATTCCCTGGAAGAGGCGAAGGAGCAGCCTACCCTACGTCGCCGTGGGAACGTGTGAAATTTTGAATGGGATTGATTGGGACTGCAGACGAGAGACCAGCAGCGACGTCACGGCGACGGCATGGAAGATCCGCCCACCGGCGGCGGTGTCACGGCGACGTACATAAGGAAATTGTGACAAAATATACGTCTACTCTCGACGTGTGGATAAGTTCGTCGCCACTAAGACGCCTGCTACCCTACGTCGCCGTGAGAACGCCTGAACTAGAGAGAAGGCTATTTAAATATATTAAAGATTTGCGTGAGAATCGGTATCTCTCCAGCAAAAAGTCATCCGAATATAGCCGTGGTCTTACAAATCTCTCCCGGTGGATTGCACGAATAATTGGCGCTCCGGTATCAACAGGGCATGCCATTGTGAACACATGGACTCTGCGGTGAACGCAGCTTTAAATCCCCAAAACCGGGTTATGTTCCAAACTTAACCTGCACAAAACCTGGTCCGACCAGGTTTGATTCAGAGCATATGTTGCTATAGTAACTAACATACCGTGTTCATTTTGGAACGGAAACCCTAGGGTTACCGCAAACCCTGGGTTAATTTGCCCGGTTATGTGATAAAACCGGCTTTGTGGAATACCCCTCTGCATCAATCATCAAAACATTTTTGAGATCTGTTTTAAAACAGTTTGTCTTTTTGACACATAAAAACTAACGTTTTTTATAAAATGTAATCAACTTATTCATCAACAAGTCATTGGATACATTAATATCAGAAAATAATGAAGAAAAAATTATATATAGAGACTGGGAATCGATCCCCAGTCCCAACGGCGGCGGCGTGCATATCCTCTCCACACGGCGGCGGCGTAGCTTCTCCACACGTTCATTTCACACGTTGTTATCCTTCTCCAGGGAATCCTGGCACTATCCACTCGCCATAATAATTCAGACAAAATGTACGTCTACTCTCGACGTGTGGATAAGTTCGTCGCCACTAAGACGCCTGCTACCCTACGTCGCCGTGAGAACGCCTGAACTAGAGAGAAGGCTATTTAAATATATTAAAGATTTGCGTGAGAATCTGTATCTCTCCAGCAAAAAGTCATCCGGATATAGCCGTGGTCTCTCTCCCGGTGGATTGCACGAATAATTGGCGCTCCGGTATCAACAGGGCTCTCATCAAAAGGGCATGCCATTGTGAACACATGGAATCTGCGGTGAACGCAGCTTTAAATCCCCAAAACCGGGTTATGTTCCAATGGCAGCCACGGCCGGCAACTTTCTTTATTCTGGGTGGATATAGTAACATAGTTACGCCATTAAATGCGTTTATGGAAAGGATCCATAAACGCATTTCACTTGTAAACCTGCACAAAACCTGGTCCGACCAGGTTTGATTCAGAGTATATGTTGCTATAGTAACTAACATACCGTGTTCATTTTGGAACGGAAACCCTAGGGTTACCGCAAACCCTGGGTTAATTTGCCCGGTTATGTGATAAAACCGGCTTTGTGGAATACCCCTCTGCCCTATGAAGTGACATCACGCCCATACAATCATCAAAACATTTTTGAGATCTGTTTTAAAACAGTTTGTCTTTTTGACACATAAAAACTAACGTTTTTATAAAATGTCATCAACTTATTCATCAACAAGTCATTGGATAGATTAATGCCAGAAAATAATGAAGAACAAATTATATGTATAGACTGGGGATCGAACCCCAGTCCCAACGGCGGCGGCGTGCATATCCTCTCCACACGGCGGCGGCGTAGCTTCTCCACACATTCATTTCACACGTTGTTATCCTTCTCCAGGGTATCCTGGCACTATCCACTCGCCATATTCCAGGGAATCCTTAAGAGCGTCATGAGGTTTTGTTCACAAAATACGCGAAAATGTTTTCCCCATAATTTCCAGCGATGTGAACGCACCATTAGCAACCACATTTTGTGGAGATATGGAAAAAGAGCGAATCTGTCAAAGGTCAGATACTGTACTGCCATAAATAGATTTGAAGAGTACGAGTTTCCAGCGGTCTTCCCCTCCCCCTCCATACCAACTGAATCCTCTGCTGCCCTTCAGCACCACTTGTGCGGTTGAACACTGAGATGTTAATGCATGGTCCATTGTGGAGAACGGTTCAAGGTAAAATAATCGTCAGTGCCATTATTTGTTGAAATATATGTAAATAATATATAAAATAAAGCCAATGTAAAAAATAATGAGAAGAGCTACCGTTATATGTCCAGGACCGACAGATCTGATCTCGAGATCAGCAGACGCCCGCTCTTGTGGGCTTCACGAGTGTTGTTCTACACTTAATTCATCAAATTTAGTTTAGGAAAACATTTGACTGAAGGGTAAAACAAAAACGATCTCACATTTCTGCTAAACCATAATATGTTACACGTTAAGGGTCAGGCTCGCTTCAAAGTAAAAATTCTAGTTTATGCATGTGAACCTGCTCGATTCTATTGGCTGGAGCTGCATCGTAAAGGAAGCGGCCACTGGGAGGAAATATTGCATATGTGAATCAATCACGCCGTTATGTATAAATCGATGAAACTATCTTATCAATAAATAGAACATTGCATTGCTGTGAAGTGTGTTTGTGTACGGGATAGAAGATGAAACAGTTGCAGTTTTTGTTTTCTTTCCAAAATACATTTCCCATCATAAGTATTTTATTATCAAAATGCATTACATCTCTTTTGCTCCTGTACTCTTCAGAAGGGATGGGTGTGTGTGTTTGTGTGTGTGTGTGGGGGGGGGGTTAACGCTCTGCAAAGAAACCAACGGGAAAAGAAGGCTTGAATAAGTGTCCATGAACACCATAATGCAGCGCTGTTTACTTCGTTCCTCTGGGGGATGTCCAGAAACCGGCGAGAAGAACAAGTCCAGGTAATGAATTTCCACCACAGCGCAACTTGGACCCTAAAACAAATAGATCATGCATTTCACAATAAGTGTACCAGTCACCCCCCAGTCCCTACAGTTCTCTTTACAAAGTAGTACATGTATTCATACACACCGGTTGTATGGTGTCTGATTCAGTTTAAGGTGCTGGTTAATTTTGGGTCAGATCACTTTGTCCAACATTCAGTATCCATGGGTCTGAGGGTCTGAGTGGAGGGATGGGGGAGGTCTGGTGTGTGTGCCTCTAAGGCCGACCCAGTGTGTTTGTGTGCGCTGTTGGCCCATCAAATGTTAAACCTGTAGAAGATCCGGTCCACAGCGGATGTACTGAAGGTTTCTCGTTCTTGTGAGGTCGGGGAACAGAGAACACACAGAAAACAACGTCTTCAACGGTTTTCTAACCCAGGACCCTGATAGGGGAGTGGTCTTCCAACTGTCTTTACACCCAGGACCCAGGTGGGGGTGAGGTCTTCAATGACCTTCGACCCAGGTGGGGGACACTTGTAGAAAACATGAAACTGATTACAGCATTTCCTGGAAACGGAAAAACGTGATGAAGCAGCTCTTGCGTAAAAACGAGACCACAGCAGCATTTTTTTCATATATATATATATATATATATATATATATATATATATAAAAAATCCAAACCATCCCAGAGAACTCATCCGCATCTCTTTGTTGGTATACGGAATGCACAGAACTGTCAGAAAGGATAATTTCTTGTTTAAAAAAAAAAAGAAATCATATTTATATGTAAAAAATCCAAAAGGATTCAAAGAAATACAATGAGATAAACCCAACAAAATAGTTAAAGAAATAAGGTCAGATTCTCATTTGCGCCTGCATTCCAACATAGAATAGGGCTGTTATGAACAGTACACGATTTGGCGGGAAGAACAACTGTGAAAGGGTCGAGCCTCCATCACTGGAGAAAATAAAACACACCAAAGAACGGGACACTCAAACCCAACACTAACAAGGCTGCAGCACCGAGATGACAGAGGGGGAGGGCTCCGCATCTGTTCACAAACATGTTACAGTGGAAACAAAGCACTGAAGTGAAGCGACATTCAGGTTGTGAGAAACCCAGAGGGAACATGAGGGAAAGGGCTTCAGATGTGTGACGATCCCATGGAATGATCGTATCTCCTTTCCTCGTTTGACCTCTGCCCCCAATGAAGCAGCGTCTTTACTGTAGGGGAAACTGGCGGGCAAATCAAAGAGAAGTCCACTAATGAAGAAAAAATGAAGGGAATCAAAGCCCCAGAAGCCTTCTCAGGACCCAGGGGGCCGTGATCCAGGAGCAGGAACACGTCTCGAACCGTCTTTCACAACTTTGTACAAGAATCTAGCTTGTTGTGTTTTTGTTGATTTGTTTTCACTTTTTGGGCCTTAACGTAGCGTGCGCCCCGAAGGGGGAGGGGGGGGGGAGACGACGACACTGGAGGGGGATTTCAAGTTACACGCTGATTTCTTTTTTCAAAGGTCTTTTTTTTTTTTTTTTTTAACTGGCTCTTGGCACTGATTCCTTTTCAGTCTGGTCAGTGAGGAGCTCTGTGCAGGACGCATCATACATTTAACATGACACACACTGTAAGAAAATAAACGCCATGATAAGTCCTCTTAGATCTGTACATCCACCCCTCCCACCACCTTCCTGAGGAGCCACACACACACACACACACACACACACACACACACACACACACACTAAAAGCTTCCAGACTGGGTCCGTACGCCAGAGCCCTGCAGCGGCGGGTGCTGGAACTGGGCGATGGAGGGTGTGGCCCCGTGGCGTGGTGGGTAGTGTGGGGCCCCTGAGGGGGACGACGACAACAGCCGGGCGCCCGCCTGCAGCGCCCCCTGCTGTTGCTGAATAAGTCTACAGGCCTGGGAGGCCAGGTCAGTTTTTGCCTGCCCACTGCCCCTGGAACCCGGGGTGGTTGACCCCACCGCGCTGCTGCTGCTCAGCAGGCTGGCTTTCAGGTGGCTGCTGCTGCAGCTGCTGTTGCTCTGCTGGTGTAGAGCCCCGCCTGGCGGCAGGGGGTCCGACCACGAGGAGGGGTGGTGGTGCCCGGGGTAGGACGAAGGGGGGTGGTCCTGGGAGAGGCGGGAGTAGAAGCTCTGGCCCGACGACGGACTGTAGGAGCCGGAGAAGGGCGAGGGGCTGCTCTGCTGGTGGAACGAGGGGCTGTCCATCTGCCGCTGGCCCTCACACGACTGCATACAAGTGCCCAGTCAAACACGTTAGCCTGGCTGTCGTCCAGCACCATTAAAACAAACACGGTTTAAGGAGGAGACTCACCTGCTGGGAGAACACGGAGGGACTGTAGCGGGCTGGGCTCCTGCTGGGAGAGCCCCGCGGCCCCTGCGGCTCGTATCCATCTGTAAGCCAGGGAGACTTAAGGTACGGCCACACTGAACGCGTTAGAGGCCTAGAAAATCAGACTTTTTGCCATTGGTTTAGGTGCGTAGATGCATTAGACGCGCTAAAGCAGCGCGTTAGAGGCGTTTTACGCACCTAAATAACGCGGCCAACGCACCTATGAGCCCAACGCACCAACGGACGAAGTTCAAATATTGAACTTTTTACACGTGACGCTTAGCCGTGATAGCCAATCAGCCTTGAGCTTGACCCGACGTCAATGTCAGAGGGACGGAGGACACGCAGATGCAGAAAGAACATGGACAACCAAGTCATCGTTTCAGTGTGTGCTGAAACGATGAGGAGGTGGTGAAACTCACCCAGCTGTGAGCGCCTACGGAGGATGTCATGCACTAGACTAGAGTTTAGATTCTCTGCCCAAGTCCGAGCCGCGGGCCGGGTCCAGCCTATATTTCCCCACCACTATCCTCGGGCCGGGCCTTTGATCGAGTGTTTGTGTTTTTTTTTTAAATCATTGCTTTATTGGCCTAATCTGAGGAGAAATCTATGCCATAATCAGAAATATTGTAGGCCTTTATTACAGGGGTCTTCTAAGTGCCGTGGAACGCTCCGTTCACTTGCATGGCCAGTAGTCCGGTAACTTGTCAACCCCAGCGTCTTCGGTTGCTAAGCGACGTCAACGTCTTTGGCAGACTATATCTATGCTGATCAACACTACGAATGCTGGCAACGAACAAATTGTAAAAAGATACACCATGACAATGTGAAGTTATTTTTTCGGTTTGGCAAGTAGCCATGTAATAAAGCGGGATAATGTATAGAACTAGCCAGTCATTATCGAAAATAAGCCACTTCAGGGCGAAGCAAGACACCTCCGCTGGGCGCCGGAAAACCTTATTTTCCCGATAATGACCAGCTGCCCACCGTTCTATACATTATCCCTTACATATATATTTAGCAGAGTAGGCCTAATTAACTGTGGCTCGGACCAGGTCGGGCTTGATTTTCTGGGCCCGATGTAAGCTCTATCATGCGTTTGGATTTCCTACGTTCCTCGGACTCCCACAACAAATACAGCGCAGCGATAGTAGTGATGCATGTTTGTGGAGCAAAAGAAAAGTAGCGGGTTGAACCATTCTTGTAACACACAATGATCAAGCGGCAGGTTAGGCGCTCAGCGTGGCCGTACCTTTAGAGACAACCAGGTCACACACGTGAAACGGCAAACAAGAAGCAGGGGCAATGCTTACCGGCTTCCTTGTCACCGTCGGTCTTCTTCAGGATGCGGTCCACCTTCATGCCACCCCGCAGCACACGCTCCAGCACCCCTTGGCCCTCCCGGAGCCGCTCCACACTGGTGGGGACCATCCTGAGGGGCAACGGGGAGCTGGGTTAGGTCTTCAGGTCTCCTCACCAGACTAGCCATCAGTACAGCGTGTTGTTCTACAGTGGCAGTGAGGACTAATGAGTCGCCGTTATATGGCGTCAGGTATCATTAAGTGCTGTCGACTATCATCCCCAAGCTCCAATAAGACTGGCTGGCCTTTCCTGTTCATGTACGAGACGGACCGAGGAGGTTAGCATGTTTACATGATCAACACGCCCCCATACTGCTACACTGCGGGCTGGACCGAACACGCTCCACCTTCAGGGTTCCTCACCAGTGGCTGGGGCTGTGCTGCGGAGGGCTGACCTCCTCTACGTGGGGGGTGGAGGAGGAAGAGGCGTGGGCAGGGGAGGAGAAGGAGCTCAGCGGGGACGCGGGGGGCTGGAGGTGGTGATGGGGGTGGGCAGGAGGCGGAGGATGATAGGGATCCTGGCTGTAGTGGAAACCAGGTTGGTTGCCCAGGACAACCGCCAGGGAGGAAGAGGAGGAGCTGCCCGGGTCAGGCTCGCGGCCGCTGCCCTGCTTCCTCTTGCGGTACTCCAGCAGAGACACCTGGTCGGGAGAGAGGGGCCGCCGTTAGACTGCTGCTCCGCTCAGGACGACGCACGCTCATCAAGTCTCCAGCAGGAGAACGAGACGCCCTGCGACATTAGTTGTGCAAATGGCAGTCGCACATGCACCGAGACATGCCCGGCATTTGCATTTCCATTCCTCCAACAGAGCCCACATGTTTTTCTGGAAAAGGAGGTTGACATTTATGTAAATGGATGCAACCGTATCTTACTATTACCTGAGAATACTTACAGCGGTCATCTGGTTTGACAGAGGCTACGCAAAGGACAAAGCATAAATACGAGACAGCACTCCACCTAGGCAGCTGCCATTTATCTTTGTTGCAATTGTTGCAATGATGTCACCAATTTGAACCAATAAGAAAAAGGAGCCACAGTGACCCCAGAAATGACCCCGCTCTCAACTTTTCACTTGTTACTCTTTAAGCAAACTCCATAACATGGCTTTTAGTTAACACTTGATTATTTCCAAACCAAACGCATACCCAAGACAACATCAACAGAACGCTCAAATAGACACTTTGGATTTAAAACACAAACACAGTGAAGACAACAGAATGGCGACGCCCATCCCAAGTCACAGCCGAGACCGGGATTGGGGATGGGGGGGGGAAGAGAGGCTAAATGGAGCCGGTTGACCAGAGAGAAGGATATGCAGATGGATGGACGCCTGAACCCAGGCCTTCTGAAAATAAGCCCTGAGCCATGGGGTGAATGCTTTCTCCTGTTGCTCCATTCTGACCACGTTCTAGTGGTCACAATGGAATGCACCATGTTTATTTGGGAGATTCTTGTAAATAAAACGGCAAACTCTGCACATAATGTCCATAGGATGGACAGGTGCATCCCACCCTTCAAATGGTGTGTGCTATCAACGAGCAAGCCAACAGTATTTTCTTGCAATTTAGGAACAGCACATGCTACCGAACCATAATAAACATGAGCACCAACAAGGACACTTTTGGGGGATGCGTCCATGTCCGATTGGGCTGGAGCCCTGTATTACACCGTTGTACTTTGTGCAAACTTTGTTTGATCATTCTGTGAGGAAGCGGGCTGGCAGGAAAAGAGTCATGAATGGTATGTAGCAGATACAGAAGGGCGTTCAATTTACTTTCATTCGGGGCTGGAAGGCAACTAATGCGTTTACTGAATCTCACTGAAAAGAATAGTGTCCACCACAGCAAATCAAAATAAAAAACAAATGAGGGGGGGGTGGGGGGGTGTGGATGTGGCGTTTTATGCAGATGCAAAAAACAAATATTGACATGCACACTAATAGAGACGTATTTGGATAGGGAGAATATATTCACCATATTCTGTACTGGCTTGTATTGACTTCTTACAGCTATAGCCTGGTAACCGGGCCTTCCTGCCAGCAGACTAATGCCATGCTGATTGGCCCTCTGCCTTGGAAGAAAAGCAGGAAGAAAGACTTGGAAAAGGTTTCAACCATCACTCAGAGTGACGAGGAAGAGGAAGGTAAGGACAGAACAGCTATAGGAGGTATGCAGGAGGAAGAATAATATAGAGGAGCCATACATTCATAATCATTTCAGATATCCACAGAAGCACGCACACGCAAACATCTTAAATGGATCCACATTTGTAGTTCATTCCCATTCCCTGGACAACTGACCTAAGAACCTGTGATTTGGGACAAAGCTTATACAGCTGAAACTGTAACAGAGGAGGGCCTGACTGACGAGCTACAGCTTGGGCTTAATATTCCAAACGCCATGCAGGGTCACACGCTCAACCAACTTGCCTTCTTCTTCACTGGTTGGTGGCCAGTGTGGGGGGACGTGCCGCCTAGGTCCCCAGCACCGTAGTTGCTCTCGCTGTAGAGGTCCCCAGCACTGTAGTGAGACTCGCCATAGGGGGACATGCAGCCTGGCTCTCCAGGGGGGCCCTGGATGCCTGCGCCCCCAAAGGAAGGCTCCGGCGGGGAGAAGCGGCCCTCAGCCCGGGAGGGGCGCTGCTCGCCGTTCCCCACCGTGGCCAGGTTGGCGTTGAGCGGGGAGCACGTGTATATGAGGTTGAACTCTGTCCTGAACGCCGGGTCGCGGCCCGGAGGCGGGGGGGCAAGGTCCGAGGGGGGGCAGGACGGCGGGGCAAGGCCCCCCGACGCAGGGAGGCCCTGGGAATCGTTTCCGTAGGGCCCCCCGGGGAGAGAAAAGTCCTCTGAGGCGGGCGCGGGGCTGCCGGAGCTGGAGGGCAGCGAGAGGTCCTGGAAGAGGAGTTGCGGTCCGTCGGCATCGCTCCGCAAGCAGGGCTGGGGACAGAAGCACAGGGTTGGGAGGGCCCGATAGGACATGGGGGAAACAGGCGGGTTTGCTCTGTACCGAGAGGTGATGACTCAGAAGGGGGCTGTGTCGAAGAGGGCTTACCTCAGGAGATATGGACTCAGGCCGATGTACGGGAGAGGCCTCTGGGGACGATATGTTCTGCAGGGTGACCCAAAAGAAGAGGACATTCATAGATAAATGAGACGATCACACAGGGCCTCTAGGACTAGGAGGGCTAGCTGTACTTTAAACCAAGTGCAAGGCCTTTCAAAAGATACATTATGAGGTCAGTGTTGTTTAACCAGTGGATGTGACTGCGCCGTCTCAAACTGCTTAATGAAGGGTTCTGTAACCAGTGGATGTGACTGAGTTACCTCAAACTGCAGGGGCGTGTTGCAGCGGCTGGTTGGCAGCGAGGGGATGGGCGAGTAGCCCAGGCTGCTGGGCAGCAGCAGTGGGCCACAGGGCAGACCCATCAGGGGGTGCAGAGGGTCCTCGGGCAGCGGCGGTGTGATTGGCGACAGCGGGCGGGACAGGTGCTGCATGGGGAGCGGCACGGCGGCGTACTTGGCCCGGCGCTTCTTAAAGGGGGCCAGGAGCTCTGTGAGAGGGGTCCAGAGTCGAAACGAACGATCAAATAGAAAAACGAATATTAGGAGACATCATGTTTTAGAACCAAAGAATCCTGACAAACACACATGGGCTGTCTCTCACAAACCACTCACTGACTGTTATATCATCCAATCAGTTTATTCTCTTTTTGACGGGAAGCTGGTGGGTATAACGCGGGGGAGAACATACCGTGAGACGTGGGGTTGGGCGTGGATCTGCTGCTGGTGCTTTGGTGTGACGAGGTGGACTCCGAGCCGTCCTCCAGGCTGGCTGAGCAGCTCTCGTCCTCTGCCTGCTTGATCCAGCGCTTCTCGGGACAACACATTACAGCATGAGGCGTCAAGGTCACACGGTTC
Source organism: Gadus morhua (assembly GCF_902167405.1). Lineage (NCBI taxonomy): Eukaryota > Metazoa > Chordata > Actinopteri > Gadiformes > Gadidae > Gadus > Gadus morhua. The sequence continues at coordinate 22,594,532 of NC_044060.1, read as the reverse complement.
ACTGAGACATGACCACACTGGCCAAATCTAGTCCCTTCTCCTCCTGGGCCTGTCCATTCACATTACGCCAGTGTTTTACACCACTACACTAAATTGGAGCTTCCTGAAAAGGTCTCCATATTGGATTAATCTGAGGCTGCCCACCTTCTGTTGCTGTGTGGGTGAGAGAACGGATACATTTCTAAAACAAAGAGGACGCAGAGCTGTGGCGACTAAATGCCACAGTGGTCCGGTTATGACCGTGAGAGAAGGCTTGAACTGAAACAGCAATCAGGTTTTAGTATGGGCCAAGGACAGCCTCTGGTAAACGCTGTTGATGAGCCAAACGGGCGGACTACGTTTAACATACATACCGCTTTTGTTCAGTCCGAACTATGAAAACAATTGCAATAGAGATTAATTCAGAGGCAGCAGATACCAATTCCAATAAAGGACTAGAGCTAGAGTCAGCGTGCCTGACCCCAGCTTCGAGCAGGTGCTCACCTTCTTGTAGCAGCCATAGGTGCCATCCATTTGCAGCGGCCGCGGGCGGTGGCGTTCCGGGTTGAAGGGTGAGCCGAAGCGGACGTAGTGTTTGGGCGCGGTGCAGATGTAGGAGGTGTGGGACAGGCCTGGCAGCATGTTGAGGGTGGTGGCCAGCACCGTGGGGTCTGTGGTGATGCGCAGCGGCCCATCCGAGGGAACGTCCGGCTGGATCTTCTCCCCAGTGGGTCCTTTGTCGTTCAGCCACTCCGTCACCAGGTACTTAGGGGTTGAAGGGGAGTTCACATTAGACACTTGAAAAGCAGTGTGGTCCTAGTGGAAAACAATTTGGACCGAGTTGGTAAACCATCTGGACCATTATTGTGAGTCAAGAACTGTTCGATCCATTCCATATTGATCTTGCAAACAGAGTTAAAGTTGGAAAGTTCTTGGATATTCATATGTTCACTGTAATAATGCTGTTGTAAGTGGGGGCTGTAATTTTTTCACAAATTAACAAATAATTGATAGAACTGGTGAAAACAGCTAGAGACGTCCACAAAAGCAAAAACCTCAGAAGATTTCTCCCAAACCTTTTTTGTCTTTGGGTAGCGCAGGGTGCCTCTGTTGAGGCAGACCTCAGGGTCCAGGAGATGGCCGGCCCCCAGGCCGCACTCCCCCGCACTGAGCTCTGTGTTGAACGGTCCGTGGAGCCCCTCTTCCTCTGGCACTGCCGTCTGGTCCGTGGTGGCGGTGGCGGCGGCGGCAGCGGCGGCGGCGGCGGCGGCGGCCTGCTGGGCCAGGGCCTGCCTCTGGCGGCGGGCGCGCTGCGAAGAACTGGAGCGGTACCGCGAGATGCGGCTCTTGGAACGGGGCTTGCTGGAACGGGCCGGCGGGGGCTTAGTCGGAGCGGCGAGGCCAGGGGCCGAGGATGTCGGTGCCTTTTCTGGCTCGTTTTGGGGCAGTTCCTACGGAAGAAAGAGGAAAAACTCTCAGGTCAGTTGCTGGACCAAACAGGATGAACCTGATGGAGAAAGGGTTTTCACTCCAACGGACCATAACGTAGGTGGCCCGTCGGGTGCTGATGCACACGGCTGCTGTGCTTCCAGTAGAGGGGTTCACTGCTCCGTCCGCGGGGTCCAAACACTCCTCCTTAGGGTCCTCCGCTCCCATTGCTCGCCGTCGTTTCTCCATGCTGTCAAACGCCTACAAACAGGAAGACAAACACTGTTCGTAGGACCTTCTTAAACATAACAAAACAGGGATTTGAGACAAATGCTTTCCTTTCAAAAAGGTCCTCATTGTGTTGGTGTAATAAGCACCTCTGTATTTTTTGAAACCTTCACTATAGTCCAAAGTGTTACCTTTTTGCTGGAGCTGATGAGGCCATTCTCGTCCACTTCTCCCTCCTCTGCCTCTTCCTGCTTCATCTCATCCTGGAGCCCGTCCTTCATCATAATATATAGACGACTTTACAACACTATCCAAATACCACAATATTTAGAATGGGTCTTCTTAAATATCAATGTAAATGTTGTTTAAAATAAGTTTATATATTTTGTGCACCAACATGCTGACTGAGTTAGTGTGCGCGCGTGTGTGTGTGGTCGAGTGAGGACACAAGGTATAGAATGTGAGAGTCAAGATCGAGAGCACCTGATGCTCAGCCACCATCACAAGGCTTTTAATTGATAGCTAACTAGCTTTCCGAGGGAAATGCCACCTCTGTGTCGCTGGCTGCATGCAGCTCTCCGGCCTCCGGCTGCTGGCTGCCCTCGTCGGAGGTAGCCCCTGTGGCGGGGCCTTCGCCCCGCTCCTTCTTGCGGGCTTTGCGCTGTCGGGTCTCAGCCCCGGTCAGTGAAGAAGGGGCAGAGGGGGTACACGACGGGTCCTCCTTGGGGCGGAGGTTGTGCTTCTGCACAGGGCAGCTCTGGTTGCCCTTGTGGCAGGCGCAGTCCACTTTGTAGTTGCTGAGGGGGTTGGTGTCGAGGGGGGGGACAAAGTGCATGTCGGTATATGCTGTTGTTTCATTTGCTTCTGCTGAGGTAGACGATACCATAGACTCATTGAATTAATTCATCAATGACTCATTTTACTGAACCTTTTATTGTCAATATTGCTTGCTATTGATATCCTAGTTAAGCCCTCCCCCAGTGCACAGCATGAGTGTTACAAACTGTCTCAAACCAACTCAAATCACAAAGAAATAATGTTGAACAAGCAAACGCTTACTGACAAAGAAATGCAGTTTTAGGGAGCCGTGATACTGACCAGCTGTGGAACTCGTAGTCGAATGCGATGGTGACTTCGGCATCCTTGGTGATGTGCCCGAGGGCGTGTATACAAAGGTGCAGCATTCCTTCTGCCATCACATGCCGAACCTTCAGTGAAGACAAGACAGAGAAACAAATAAAGCACAGCCCTAAACAAAGTTCGAAGAATATGACCGTGGTTCATTGGAAATAAAACAAATAAATGAAGAAAGAATCTCACCTCGGCATTAGGCGTGCACGACCTCCTGATGAAGCGGGCGTCGTTGCCAAAAGTCCGCGCGTCCACACACATATCCACTTGGTCGAACTTGGAGTAGAACAGCACAAACGGGTAGGGTCTGCAGAAACAGAGTAAGAATAATGGTATGTGGCACCGGGAGAGGACTATCCTTTTGAGCATCATTTTTACTTATGAAGGTGACTTACTTCTTGAAAAAGTGCCCGTTGACCTCAAACTGTTGTTTGAGCATGACCTTTCCCCGGTACTCTATGATCAGAGTGCCAGGGTCCATGTTCTTAGACGCCCTCAAAGTCTTCCTGTGCTTTTGCACCCGCGTAACACGGCCCAGCTGGAGCTGAAACAAATTCACATTGCATTTCATAACCACACAAGAGTTGGACTATGGAAAACTCCGGCCACATATCACACAGTGAGCATCCCTCTGACAGGGCCTTCTATCAAACTTTGGATAATTGCATCTAATGGATAGAAAGGGAGTGGTCTGGCTCGGGTTAAGCCGATTTAATTTCTCAGTCATCTGGGCTTCAGATTTGGGCCTTAGGGGCAGTCTATGCAGCAACCTCCCTGAAGAAAACAAGTGTGTAGTGGGAGTTTGAGAGGTCAGCTTACCTGCATCTGGGAGCTCAACACTGCGTTGTTGCTAGCTGGCTCTGTGTGGTCGATGCTGTCCACGTCAACACTGAGATGGGTCGTCGCCGTCGTCGTCGTGTTGATCTTCGACTGTTGTGCGGTTGCTGTGGCAACGCTCTCCGTCTTTGTCTCTGCTCCGCAGTGCGACTCGAGAAGCGTCTGGACGTCTGCACTATACTGGTTGGCGTGGGCCTCGTCGTACTGGTCCGTCCACTGGCGGATCTTGGTCTCCCAGCCCTCTGCAGTGTTCTCGTCCAACACGTTGGCCTCTGTGGTCGAGTTCTGCAACAGGGGGTGAAGGAGGGCAGTGTGGTTATGACCAGTGGCTGACCACAAGTGCAACTCAGAAGGGATGGAACCAGCTAAATGCCTCAGGCTGGTTGACTAAACCAAGGTATGACTACAAAAAAATAACATTAAAGCATTCAAATCGTACCTTCATCCTCATGGACTTTCTAGAACCCTCTCTGAAGGCCTAAAAGAAAAAAAGGAAAGGAACGTTATGTGGATATACATTTACCATCAAGCCAAACATCCGGGCAAATGCCACGCACAATGGCAAGCATTGCCCAGCTTTTAAAAACATACCTTGACCTTCTTGCTCTTGGGCGTCCCGCGAGCCTTCTCGGTGCTCTTCTTCCTCTTCTTGGACTTGTTCCTCTTGATGCGGTTGACGGTGAGCGTGATGCTGGTCGGCGTGTGCTGCGTGGCCGTGTACGACACGCTGGCCGGAGACACTTCCTCATCTCCGCTCTCCGTTGCGCTGCTCTCCCCCACTACGCAGAGAAGCTAGCATGTCATCACGCTGTTTACAGAGGCACATGCCAGCCAACAAGATGAACCAACAAGAAGACGCACGCCTTACTACATCCTGGTCGCTCTTTCAACTCACCGGATATATTCTCTGGCTTCCTGTGCTGGCCGTCGGGTGCTTTCCTCCAGTACACGCCCCTGCGGATAGGGCCGGAAGAACAAGGTGAGGAGGAGACGTGGGGATAAAAGCAACCACAATACAGGCGCGGCAAAACTCTGCGCCCGGTCCAGAGATGTGCTCACCTGCAGTTGTGGCACTTGTTGAGCTGGCCGTCGGAGGTCAGGGTGCAGCGGCACCAGCTCTCAGGGTCCTCAGAGGACGAGCTGTCGCTGTCCGCAGAGTGGTCCTCGGTGCCGGCGCGCCGGCGGAAGCCATGGCCGTGAGCCACGCCGCCGTTGAGCTCCATGCGGGGAATGATGGTTTGGGAGAGCGGGGAGGCGGGTGGGGTGGGAGGAGGGGGAGCGCCATAGTTGTGATCCTGACAACACACAACGGAAGACTGTTGCATCTTCAAAGAACGGGTGTTCAGGCAAAACAAGGAAAAAGTAGGGAGGGAAACGAAAAATGGAGACGAATGAAAATGAAGGCAAAACACGCTATGTGAAACAGTGCAGCAGTGGTAACTAAAGATGCATCGTAAAGATAGATTTATCTATAGATATCTAGATCTATAGATTTAAATAGAGATATATTGTAGTTATGGCAGGTTAAATACGTATGTTTAGCTTTGTTCAAACAACACTTGTGGACAAGGAAGTAATGGATTTCATGGTCATGAGTGAGGTACTCGTTTTCTTAATTTATTTTCTTTACATTTGTCCTTTGGGTCGTGTTCCAACACAAATTCAGGACAGAGTCAAATAATTTAACCAATGACCTGTGAGCTCACCGTATAGGGCAGGCCCCGGTACCCATGGCTCTGTGCACTCCCACAGCTGTGGCTGTTGTAGTTCTTCTCATTAACCGCAGGACTTGCTTCCACTGACTCAGGGCTGAGACAAAGGCAAAGAGAATGACTTCTTCCAGACAGACACTAGGTGGAGCCACAGCCCAAAACATCTCACAGTGAGCAGAGCCATTTGGGAACCTAAAGAACCTGGCCAACATTATTCTAAAATACTATCCCTCCCCCTGAACAAAAGGTAAAAATGAAATGTTAAAAAGGGTCTTGAGGCAAATGTTTTGAGTCTGGATTGTAGGCAAGCGTGTCGAAGCCAGTTGCAATCCATAGAACCACTATAACTCAAGCGCACGGATGTTCATTACAGGCTGCTGGCGATTCCTGGTCACATAGGCCCGGCTTCACTCATGTAAAGTACATTTTGACTCCTTGTAGCAAACAAGATTAACATTATCTAGGGCTGTGGTCAACCGAGGGAAATCTTGGCTGAATTCCGACCAATTGAAAGGTTGAACAAACTGCATGAAATCTGCACTATCAATCTGCAAATAAATCGGCAGGCTATCGTCTGTGCTGTTTGGAGGCAGTGGGTATCAGATCCACTCTTGGTCCGAATATTACTGGTCCGAAGGATAAGGCTGCGATGCATGCCAGGGATGCATGCCAGGGCATGCGATGCATGCCAGGGCATGCGATGCATGCCAAATACAATACACCTTTCTTAAATGGAAAAACTGGGGAGTTTTATCTCCTGTCCTATAAGGAGCATAGTCTATTAACCATACGATTCTCAAAACGACAGAGCCTTGAATATTATTTGTACACATAATTAATGTTGTTTCTTATACAATATAGCCTATCCCTCAAAAATAAAAACACATCACCTGTATACGTCCCTCCCGCCCCTGAAGATAAGGATGACGCAGCATATCGCCCACCCAGAACCTGACATTATCATCTCTAAGAGACACAAACTAATAACGTAACAATGTCTTCATATGAATTCATATAGCCGGAAATGCTTGCATACTTCTAAATGTGTTTACCGTATAGGGCTGGGCAAATATAGTGCCCAGTTTATAGTATAAATCAATTAAGTTTAGCTTAGTCTTGGCCCGATAATATTAGTTAAGAACTTGGTAGATTGATAGTGCGTATTTTGCGCTGCTGCAGAATGCTTTCTGATCCTTTTCCTCCCTACAGGGTTCTGTTTGAATACTACGATATCAAGCAGGACTGCTGTGTGGACGCACATGTCTTTCAGACACCCTCATCCGTTCTACGGAGACTAGTAAAAAGCTTCTTCTTCCAATCATCACAAAGCAAACTGCTTTGAACACTGCACATTTTTTATAAGATTGCACGCGTGACTATTGCCGTTCACCGAAGAGAAATCGCACACAAGGAGTATTGAGGGCCTGGATCCCCGCAAAAAGAAGAACGAACATAGCTACAACGTGAAGGGTCAACATGAAGCGCTACCATGAAGCTTTACCATTAAGCGTTAACTTAAGCATTAACGTGAAGGGTTGCCCCCAAGCTAACTTACCATGAAGATTTAACTTTAAGCATTAAGGCGGAATTGTGGTTCCACGTTGCACAACGCAAGGGGGTTACGGACCCGTTACGCCCTTGCGGACCCTCCTTCCGTCGACCGCAAGGACCTGACGTGCCGCGTGCGCCTCCCAAAAATTGTAACCATGCGTCGAGGTGACGCAGCCACAAGGGCTGTGGTTGGTCTGCTAACTACACCTTTTCCGGCGTTAAGCTTTGTATGTAAAAAAAAATAAAACCATGGGAAAAGATTTGAATTTTGCATTTTCGAATATAATGTCCAGAATGGACAACTACGAACAAATAGCAGCCTATCTTCTGTTTTTGTTGCACAATGTTTGAGTCGTATTCAGCTTTCAAGTTGCTAGAATCAATATCATAATCAAAATTTCTAGTAGTAGACCAATAAATAAAGTAATAGCATGCACAGACAAAGACCAACTATTTGTTCTCTCTATACCACAGACACGCATATCGACACGTAAACCCAATGGCGCAGAACCATAAAGGTTTATGACTACGTCGAAGCGACTGTGTGGTCATTGCCTTGCGTGAACGTGGGACCATAATCAGCCTTCCAACATTAAGCGATAACTTAAGCGTCGACCTAATCGTTAACTTGAAGTGTTAACGTGAAGAGTTGCCGTGAAGGGTTGGCGTGAAGCGTTAACTTAAGCGTTAACCTAAGCGTTACCTTAAGCGTCCTTGGACTGAGATGTCTCCGCCGCTACATATTCTATCCCTGGAATATTGCTTTGATATTCCCATGAAATGTAACCCAAGCATTCCAATACTAAATTGAGATTTTAATACCTACCTAATGAACGAATATTGGAATGTTCACGAATAGCACTAATAAGGGACTTGCCTTAAAATGATCATAGGGTAGGGCTAGCCGATTAATCAAATTTTTATCGCGATTTCGAGAACAGCTGGATACATATCTGAACATTATTTTCTATTTGACCATTTTGTTTATGGGGAAATTCTCATTTACAAAGTATTTTTTGGAGAGAAATTATGAATAAATGCATCCCTATATGAGGGTTCAACCGTCAGAGAGAAAGGAAGGCAGTTTAGTTCAATATCATACAAATGCCCACATACCTGATCGACCGATTATATATTATCAATATATATTTTTTTCGTTTTCTTCGGCGTGATTTACAGACGGTTTAATAAATGTTAATTTTTTCCCCAAATTGAGACATTGTAACATTTGTTGTCATCATCATGTCATTTTTATGAAGTAAATTGAGGGAGGCTTAGCCTGGAAATCCAGACCCCCATCTAGAAAGCTGTAGGGTCTGGCAACGAGTAATGAAAATTACCCAACTCGAGGGGCGGTGTCACGTTAAAATTGTACCGGGGGCGAAAATTGTACCGGCCTACGTCATCAGTTGTTGACAAATTCCAAATCTGCCCGGCAACAGACGACGCGATCGTCTGTTGCCTGGCAACGGGCGATCGCGTCGAATGACGTAGGAAGGTTCTTGAACAATCGCAAACTTTCATGCTCGTTCATTGCACTCCTTCATTGAGCGTGACAAGACAGGTTTTTGAAACCTGCTTTAAACACTCAGTTTACTAGCTAAATTCGATTAAACAATTCAATACAAATATAAAGTAAAAACAAGTGTTATCTAGCGATCCGTTATCTGTATTATGTTATTTCGTCTTTGGAAACATGAGCCGAATGTTTTTTGAAACCTGCCCGGCAACGGACAACCCAATCAAATCAGTTGTCAAGTTGTCAACAACTGATGACGTAGGCCGGTACAATTTTCGCCCCCGGTACAATTTTAACGTGACAGCGGCACCAAGCATGCATTTGAAAATATCACTGGATAAACACAATGGATAACACTACGACCAATCAGAAGAATACAAGGGGTGACGTATCCAGACCAGCGGAGCTAACCAATAGATAAGACTCTTGCCGTATCCGGTCGGTAAAACAGCAACGCTTTTGGTCCGCCTACATTGATACATCGATGTGATTGATTAATGTTCTGGGCCAGGGGAGGGCCAGAATATACACAAGTATATTTCTCGTTCCCAGAGTGTGCTCTCGCGAGAACTCTGGATTTCCAGGGTATTATCGGCTCCAAATATGGGCTAAAGAAAATCGTTATCGGCGAATCGGCTAAGGCTGATGAAAAGAAATCGGTATCGGTATCTGCCCTAAAAAAATCCATATCGGTCGATCTCTAGTTAAGACCCTCAGACTGTTTAGAATGGTCCTTAAAACTCACAAGCATATCATGAAATGTATCAATATCGTCACATCAACATCACAATCGTGATTGTGATGACCGAGTGCAGCATTCTGTACTCACTCGGATCCAGCAGCCATATCGGAGTACGAGGTTTCAGGTGTGGTGACTCCCAGCGCGATTACTATGCTCATGACGTCCAGCGGCACGCGGGAGGGTGGGGGAGGCAGGGGAGGGAATAAAAGGAGGTATATTCAAGAAGTGTTAGGGGAGGAGGAGGAGGGGGGAGAGATGAGTGGGGGAAGGGAGGGGAGGGGGGGGGGGAAGGGGGTGGGGTTGGTTACAGGGCCCCAACTGCAGTGACTGTCCACACCAGAGGGGGGGAGCCGCTGAGCCGCCGCCCACGGCTCACGGTCATGGGGAGACCTGGAGAGGAGAGAGAAGAAGAGGGGAGACTAGAGTTAAAGAGGGGCTAACGTCATGAGGAGACTTGGAGAGGAGAGAGAAGAGAGGAGACTAGAGTTAAAGAGGGGCTCACATCATGAGGAGACCAGAGTTAAACAGGGGCTCACATCATGAGGAGACCAGAGTTAAACAGGGGCTAACGTCATGAGGAGACCAAAGTTAAACAGGGGCTAACGTCATGAGGAGACCAGAGTTAAACAGGGGCTCACGTCATGAGGAGACCAGAGTTAAACAGGGGCTCACGTCATGAGGAGACCAGAGTTAAACAGGGGCTCACGTCATGAGGAGACCAGAGTTAAACAGGGGCTAACGTCATGAGGAGACCAGAGTTAAACAGGGGCTCACGTCATGAGGAGACCAGAGTTAAACAGGGGCTCAAGAGGAGACCAGAGTTAAACAGGGGCTGACATCATGAGGAGACCAGAGTTAAACAGGGGCTCATGAGGAGACCACAGTTAAACAGGGGCTCACGTCAAGAGGAGACCAGAGTTAAACAGGGGCTCACGTCACGTCATGAGGCCTAAAAAAAAAAAAAGTTTGGTTCCTGTTGGCTGTCAGTTGAGGTCATGGGTAGGTAGGGAATTTATTTTATTTTATTTTATTTTTTTTTCCAGCGGCAGCGAATGATAGGTAGGTTGTTTTCATTTAAAAACGAGAAAATTCGCTCATCCTTGTACAGAAAGAAGAGGTGCTGTACCAAAACGTAATTATAGAGGTGCTGTACCAAAACGTAATTACATTAAAAAAAATAAACTTTTTTTTTTTTTTTTTATAAAACTCATAAAATAATTTGGGTCGCACATAAATTGACAGGGTCGGTCGGAAACCGGAACCAAACAAAAAAATGTTTTAGGCCTGGGGAGACCAGAGTTAAACAGGGGCTCATGGGGAGACCAGAGTTAAACAGGGGCTAACGTCATGAGGAGACCAGAGTTAAACAGGGGCTCACATCATGAGGAGAGCAGAGTTAAACAGGGGCACACATCATGAGGAGACCAGAGTTAAACAGGGGCTAACATCATGAGGAGACCAGAGTTAAACAGGGGCTCATGAGGAGACCAGAGTTAAACAGGGGCTCACATCATGAGGAGACCAGAGTTAAACAGGGGCTAATGTCATGAGGAGACCAGAGTTAAACAGGGGCTCACGTCATGAAGAGACCAGAGTTAAATGAGGGGACCAGAGTTCAATAAAACGTAGCAGAAGGGACAGTCATTGGAGAATCCTTGATTACTTTCACACAGACTGAAGGTGAAGGAGGGTAACATTTGTGGTTGCACACATATTTGTACCAGAAAGTATACAAAAAATAAAATAAAAAGACAGTACCTGACCATATTTAAACCATTGAACAGTTTTCCTTCTTTCTATTTTGAATTATAGCTCTGACACACACACACACACACACACACACACACACACACACACACACACACACACACACACACACACACACACACACACACACACACACACACACACACACACACACACACACACACACACTAGAATGACCCGGTACACTTAATATAACGTGTTGTTTTACCGTTTATCTCCACTGTGAAGCAGGGTGTGATTGGGTCAGTGTGATGTTTCAAACAATCTGCATAGTGCTTAGTACCTCAAAGAGGTGGTTAACCACACAATACAGTGCTGGCTTACATCAATGCTAATGGTAATCAACTGGATCATCGGTTAAATCACAAGGGAAACCCCCAATTTCACTGTGATAGAACTCAGTTTTTGCTGACTAAAATATAACATAACGGTCTATTCAGCCAAGACTGCTCACGGTTTCAACATATAGAAATCCTGTTCATCATCATGTTAGTGGATAAACAAAACTACCCGTGAACATAAAGTTGCATGGGAAATCATGCTAATAAATTGCCCATGGTTTGCCGAGTCATCCTTACAAAGAAAGAATGTCTGACGAGAAACTTCCGGTTGAAATGAATGGTGTGCATCCTGTGTTAGGCGGTCCCTGTCCACAGAGGAGTGGCAGCTGTAAGGGCAGGGGGTTATGAAGAGCCCCTCCAGTAGGGGGCTTCCTGACTTCCAGACCGCCCGGAGGGGTGAGTCATCTATGCCGTCATGTGATCCGATCTCTGGAACACTGACCCACACTCTCTCCCTCCTCGGCAGACGCAGAGCTCAAGGCTTGCAGGAGGCACAACTCGTAACAGGGTGAAAATAGGAAAAGAGAAGCTACTTCTGTGCTGCTTTCACACGCTCGGCATGGAGACTCTACGGCTTACACCAAGGTCATGTCTCGGCCGAACACATGCGCGTACGCACACAAACAGCCCCACACGCCTCCTTTCAAATGTCCCATCAGAAAAGACAAGGCTTACAGAGTTCAAATATACGGAGGAGAAAACTGTAATTATACATGTGAAAGCAACAACAATCACACATTAATGGAAGGCTTGTGGCTTACAACAATGCCTCCCAGAATGTATGACATTTGTAAGACTGCCCCATGGTTACAGATGGCCGCCGCTTTCACTATTCAGTGCCAAGGCAACCATAGCAGGGCTGGGGGATTTCCAAAAACATGGTCAAGGTCAGTAAACCCTAGCCATTGTGCAACCAGAGAATGTCACTGGCCGCTGGTAGGACCTAGCTCGAAGGGAAAATAGACATTTTAAACTGTAAAATACACGCTACTGCCCACTGGTTGACAAGCTGCTAGTACATGAGGAATCAACAAATACATGAGATTGTAATCAAGCCATATCACCAAATTGTTATCAATATGGCTATTGTTAAAATAAAGTCAAATTCTACAAATTTAGTGGTATATAACAGCCAAGATTATGCCACAAGACACATACTTAAAGTTAGGGTAGGAAATTTTGACAAACCAGAAAGAGTAAGCTAGATTGTGAAGTATATTTAATTTTTAATAATCAAGTGGTTAATATTAACCTCTTCGGGCGTCCGTCCAAAGCCACTCCCCCAAAATATATGAATAGCTTCAGGAAAAGGTATGCTAGTCTTGTGGAAGACTGCGGTCATCTGCAATGAGTGCACAGGCATATGCGTTGAGGGCAAGTGGGTAGACAGAGAGGTAGGCCACCCAATCATCCTGACCCAATGAATTGATTGGAAAACGGTCTTATTACAGGCATGCGAGAGTCACTGATCAAACATTTCTGTCAGGGCATTTGATTTATTTAACGCTGTCTCGATGCAAAGAACATTTAAACAGATATGACCAAAAAACTTTCTAAAATGAATGACCTACCCTAGCTATAAGGGCTGTTCAGAAAAAATGTAAATGAATGTATATCCTTGTGGGTAGTGGCTTCACCAAGAAACTATTTTCTTGAACCGGCTGGCGGTTTATCAGCTCCGTGGCGGCCTGGGCCCTTCCCAAAAATAGCTGCCACCGTCTGTTTGCTAAGCCACAAAAAGGGAGTTGCTGGCTGGGCCTCTGTCAAAAGGGCCAGACATTGCACTTGGGAGCCTTATTCCATAGGAAGAGAAACGCGTCTCTGTGCAGCCCCCCTCCACATCTCATCTACTTGATGGCTCGTTTCACTGGCTGTGAAAGAGGGGCTCAAGTTACTGACCGCCCCAACAACACCTATACACTTCCACTCCTAGAAGAGGTTCAGTTTGAGGACACAAACGTATCTCTAGCAGTGTCTCCATCCAATGCCCTACCATGCTATATAATGTCAATGCAAACCTCTTCCTGCAATGGTCTCATTTTAAAATCAAATCAGATCCCACCTTCAATCACACTTGGATGGAGAAAGTGTCCTTCTTTGACAGAAATAAGAGCAAGACCTTCCCTTTAGCACTGAGGCTTATCCAAGCCAACTGTGTGAATGGCAGGTAAAAGAACTGGTGAAATGGGAGATCATAAGAGGATTTTCTTTCACCACAGGCCTGGAGGACAGTTGTGTTTTTCCACTGGGAAAGCCCCTGCAGTAAGGCAGACAAAAGCTATGCATGGCTTCTGTTAGGGATGGGTCAGAACAATCCAATATTCCATTACTCGTTCACGATGGTCAAAGCCCAATGTTTACATTTGGACTGTTACAAAAACAACCCCTTTCAAATTAAAACAATTTAATGGACAAAACAAGAGTTGGTCCTCAAGCCCAATTCGTTTTTCTGTTATATTAGTCATGCACAGAAAAATAATATACAGAATGCATAAGCATAAATATTAATATATATGCATACGCAACAAACAGCCCCACTAGGCTACTGAGTGTGGAGCGGGAAGGAGTCTGACGTCACTCAACAGTGCATTGTGCAAGTTACGTAGTTAGTTTAGATTGTGCCCGGCCTGCCTAATCTCATGTCTAGGTCCCGCAGAAGTTCCAGCTGGGCAGTGGGCACACTTGAAGAATTCAAAAGACAATGAAAATGGAGGTCTGAGGCCTCTGCAGATGTGCGGAATAGATTGAAATTGCAGCTGATGTAAATAGTTAAAGGGGTAGTTCGGAATTTTGGATTGATTGACATTGGCCAGATTCCCAAGTTAGACTTGGCAGGGCTCCAGAGTGCGCCTAATTTGGGCGCACGTGCGCCTAGAATTCGGGGTAGTGCGACCAAATATTTTATTTGGGCGCACCGGTGCGACTGAAAATTTATCTGGTATAATTATTATTATTTTTTTTTTTTACAGAGCAGTCTATTCATAATATTGTAATGACCACGGAAGAGGCAGTGAATGAAGTATTGATTAGACAGCGATTTATTAGATACCTAAAATAAACCGTTGGAACACGCAAGACCGGTAACAATAGCAACGGCGGTAAACAAACCCGCGAAGCCCAATCCAGGGGCCTGTACTACGAAGCTTCGATTAGAGGGTTAGCGAGGTATGTTGAGCTGAAAGCCTGGGTTAGCTGTACCATGAAAGTCGATCTCTTTTAGCGTCGCAGTATCACCATGGTGACTTACGCTCGCAACCAAACCTGGTCGGGAGCAGCTTTTCAGGGAGTCTACCCGGAGATCGGCTACTTATATCGCCGTGCGCAGCTTCCTAGCCCCTCCTCCGATAATGGCGTCACCATTTGTGGGTGTTCTCATGGACCTCGGCGCACTTATCGTACAGGCGTCTCTCCGGGGACAGAGGGTTTTTCGGGACAGAGCCGATCCCTTGGCATTGTCTGACGATATTCGGCATTTATTTAAGGCATTTATTTAATGGTCAAAATATCATTAATCAATGGCGTAAATATCGACGGTGCAACCGGTGCAGCTGCCCGGTTGCCCCCCCCCCGTCAACAACTCAGCGCAAGGCAGGCACGGTCCAACCCCCCCACCCCCCCCCCCCCCGTTAACAACTCAAAACTTGGGTGTGCACCATAAATACGTGCTGGTGCACCCAAATTAAAAATGTAGGCGCACCAGTGCACCCAAGGAAAAAGTTAGTCTGGAGCCCTGCTTGGTCTTCTTTGTCATTTGGGACAGTTTAACACATTTCATTCACCCGAGGCAAATCAACTATAAAGCCAGACTGTCGATGTAAATGTCTTGTTGATAGAATAATGTTAGAAATAAAACCAACCTTGCATAGCATTGCATTTTGAGGGACTTGCTGTGTCTCAGCAGATGTGTTAATTCCTGGTATTAGGCTACGGCAGCGGCGGACCGATCTAGGTAAAATTCCACTGCTGCTGAGAAAGTAGTCCCTCAAAATGCGATGATTCATGCGATGCGAGGTTAGTTTTATTTCTAACATTCTATCAACACAGACATTTACACCTATAGTCTGCCGTTATAATTGATTTACCTTGGGTGTTCTGTGGAGTAGGGATGGGGATAGGGATGCAAATTATCGAGTAATTAATTAATCGATAGTTGTTTCATCTTATCGATCGATGATCGATTAATTGATAAGCGGCAATTCTTCTGCGAAGCTGAATTTCCTTCTGAATGCGACACATTTAGGTGGTAATTCAACGAAGTCGTTTAGTTGTTGTACTTTAAAATACTTCCACATATTTTGCATTTGGCGTCTTTGTCGTCATTAACCAACTTAAAGTGGCTCCATACTGCACTCCGTTTTGCCCTCTTCATCATGTCAGTGTCCCGCTTTTCGTTTGTCTTGTCCTGCCGGGTTCCAATACCCGTACTGTCCGTACTTACTACCCCAAATTTGAGTACGCAGTACTCCAATTCAGATCCGGCGAAAAGAAGTATACTTCAAGGACCCGGATGCCGTACTCAAAACGGGCTAATCGTTAAGTGTGGATCGAAGGACACTCCCCTTACTCAACGGCAGCCTTCTTAGCTACGTAGCAGAAGAGGCGGAGCCAGGCTGAGCCAAAGTCGGCGCATTTTCCACATAGCCTGCATTAATAGAGTCATTTTGTAGTTTTTATAGTTTTTATAGCTTTTTATAGCTGCTAGGCGTAAAGAGTTCACCGTTCAAAGCGGGATGTTTATTGCGGGGGAGGAGCCACGGCGGCAGTCGTGATCGTAATTTCCGGTTAGTGCACCACGGAGTAGCCTACTCGATTTGGAACAGCACTCACATCTGAAAAATTAACGTAGTAGCCAGTGCGGATAGTATACTTCCTTTAAGTATACTCATGGAAGTACGGGTACTGGAACACGGCCCTGCTTTGCTTGTGTTCCCGCTTGTGTTCCCGCGTGTGCGTCAAGTACGTCAAGTGCGCCCTCACGTGGACGGTTGGGGAATTACAGGTTAAAATGCGATTAATTGCAAGTAATTTATTTTAATCGAGTAATCTCTTATCGACAATTAATCGATAATCGATTTATTGTTTGCATCCCTAGATGGGGATCATTAATATTTATTG
Organism: Gadus morhua; assembly: GCF_902167405.1. NCBI lineage: Eukaryota > Metazoa > Chordata > Actinopteri > Gadiformes > Gadidae > Gadus > Gadus morhua. The sequence goes on along the minus strand of NC_044060.1, from coordinate 22,578,182 downwards.
ATATTAGGGGTGCAACGGATCACAAAACTCACGGTTCAGATCGTGTCACGGTTTTTGAGTCACGGGTCGGATCATTTTCGGATCAACAACAACAAAAAAAGTTAACAAGACAAATGTAACTTTAAATAAAATGTTTAAATGTGTAAAAACAAAATAAAGTGAAAAATTAGGAATAGACCTGCTTCCTTTAAGCATATTAAATATCTAAAAAATTGCTTGTGTCCACATTAAAAAAAAAGAAAAAAAGAAAAGTGCAATCTGAGGCATTATTCCTTCTTATTTTTTAACATGGATAGTAAATCAAATAAAATAAAAACTGTGTCCAAAGGAAGCACAGCAGACCTGGATTTACAACTTCAAATTCAGGATGTCTGCATTGCCTGGGGTATGTCCCGATGTATGATAGAGAAATTGCTGTGTTTTATTTGGGCATTTTGTATATCCATTGGTTTTTGTTGGAAAACTCATTGCTCGTTGACCGGAAACAGAAAGGGGGGCTGGTTGTAGTCTTTTCGCTTGGATCTAGCCCTTGTGTTGATACGGAGAACCGAGAGAAAAGACTACAACCAAACAAACGGTCAATTTCCGGTCCAGTTTCATTGGGATTTACGAAACGGCAAGTCAAAGACGACAGAAAGTCTATTTTGCTACGATACTTGATTAGGAACATCAACGAACACCACTAACCACTCGGTGAGTTGCACATTTCTGAAAACGAACGTTTAGGGTGGTTTTAAGGACAGGTTTGTGAATGCCCAAAGCAGGCCTTCTGAAGCAGGCAGGGGCGAATCGAAATGAGCCAAATACCTGAGACAGGACCAATAGTCAACATTTCGGTGTGTCAACCACTATATTTCATCCTAGACAAACCAGAGAGGGGGCTCAATGAGCTAAATAACGGAATTTTCCTTTAAAACATGCGCTGATCACGTGAACGCACAACATTTCTTCTCCTTTTTTTTTTTTTTTTTTTTTTTTAATCAGCCGATCCGCGGATTACTTGCGTCCCGAAGCGTGTCGAGTCTTTATCGATACCACTAACGATGCTTTTCTATTAATTGGTGGAAATACGATGCGTTTTTATTGATGAGGAAAATATTTAGAAAATAAATAACTTTATTTTAAATTAAATATGTAATTCTTAATAAATATTGACATCAGTATTTTTAATTATAGATACTAAAACGATTAGAATACTATACAACTTTATTTGTAATACAGAAACATGAGTAATACAGTATTGCTCATGTTTCTCCCCTAAAACTCAATTTCCCGTTTCTTTATGTTACATTTGAACGCATCATGATAACAGTCAGCTCAGTTTACTGAGCAAACCTCAACACATCATCACGCAGGACATCTGAAACTTTTAGTTTTTAAGATAACTAGCTTGTATGCTGCTGATTACAACACCGATTTCACAATTGGATTACCGTATTTTCCGCACTATAAGGTGCACCGGAGTATAAACCGCAGCAGCTAAATTGAATGATGTGTACATATATAAGCCGCACTGGACTATAAGCCGCAGGTGTTTTAATGTTGAATTACCATTAGGGCTGGCCCGAATGCCATTTTTCAGGCTTCGAATACTCGTTGGTTTTTCCGAGCGAATATTCGAATACTCGTTCCAGAAAAAAAACACCATCAAAAACAACAATAATTAGGGATGCAAACAATTAATCGATTATCGATTAATTGTCGATAAGAGATTACTCGATTAAAATAAATTACTTGCAATTAATCGCGTTTTTAACCCGTAATTCCCCACTAGTCCACGTGAGGGCGCGCTTGACGCCAGACGTACTTGAAGCACATGCGGGAACGAGCGGGAACGCAAGCGCAGGACAAGACAAACGAAAAGCGGGACACACTGACACGATGAAGAGGGCAAAACGGAGTGCAGTATGGAGCCATATCAAATTGATTAATGACGATAAAGACGCCAAATGTACAATATGTGGTAATATTCTGAAGTACAACAACTCCACTACTTCGTTAAATTATCACCTTAATGTGTCGCATTCAGCCGTGCTACAAGCAGCCGCGAGTGGTTCTCAATCGCAGCCTACAATCCCCACTGCGTTTGGACGAAGGGTATGTGGCTCCATAAAATCAGAGGGCATTACCCAGCGGATCTGTGACATGGTTACTACACACCTGCTGCCGATAAATGTGGTTGACGGACAAGGATTTCGAGAGGTACTAAAGTACATCGAGCCAGGGTACAAAATCCCCTAAAGAACAACCATAACCATCCGCGTGGAAGCAAGCTACGTGAGGAAGAAGGCAGAGTTGAAGATACAACTTGCAACCGCGAATGTGGCCCTCACAACAGACTGTTGGACTTCCTTAACTACAGAAAGCTACATCACAGTTACATGCCACTACATTGAACCGGACTGGCAGTTAATGTCAGCAGTCCTAGAGAGCATGCCAGTGAGGCATACGGCCAGGGCTCCAGAGTGCGCCTAATTTGGGCGCACATGCGCCTAGAATTCGGGGTAGTGCGACCAAATATTTTATTTGGGCGCACCGGTGCGACTGAAAATGTATCTGGTATAATTATTATTATTTATTTTTTTACAGAGCAGTCTATTCATAATATTGTAATAACCACGGAAGAGGCAGTGAATGAAGTATTGATTAGACAGCGATTTATTATACACCAATAAACCGTTGGAACACGCAAGACCGGTAACAGCTGCCCGGGTTGCCCCCCCCCCTCCCCCTCAACAACTCAAAACTTGGGTGCACCATAAATACGTGCTGGTGCACCCAAATTAAAAATTTAGGCGCACCAGTGCACCCAAGGAAAAAGTTAGTCTGGAGCCCTGCATACGGCTGACAATTTAGCTGACAAGTTAAATCAGGCTGTGGATATATGGGGACTCAGCGGCCGTGTAGTTGCTTGTGTACACGACAATGCTAGGAATATCGTCTCGGCAAACAGTCCCACACGAGTCAATTGGCTCTCAGTTCCATGTTTCGCCCACACTCTGCAGCTGGCCATTAACGACGGTTTCGCTACCTACATTAACCGAGTCATTGTAGCTGCTAGCAGACTCGTGCAACACTTCAATCATGGCAATCCAGCAAACAAAGCGCTCGCAGCAAAACAGAAAGAAATGCAGCTACCGTCTCATAAACTCATCCAATCCTGTAAAACCAGGTGGAATTCAGCCAGTGATATGTTTAACAGACTAACGGAGCAGCGGTGGCCCGTATCTGCTGTACTGTCAGACCGCACAGTGACCAAACTCAGACGCGAGGACGCTGGAGCTGAAAGATGAATATTGGCAAATGATGGAGGATGTGGCGCCAGTGCTGGAAACACTCAAGTGTGCAACCAGTGCCACCGTCATGTCTAGTGAGACTGAGGTGTCCATATCAGACACGTATCCCATCACCTTCAGCCTGATCAACGTGCATCTCAAGACAGACGAGGGAGACCGCAGCAAAGTGGGGGAATTCAAAACCAGAGTGCGCACTTCACTGGGTGAAAGGATGAAGGTAAGCTAAATCCATTAATTTAAATATTGCAGATATTTCTAACTATGCATTGCACACAAAGCACATTGTTTGACAATTGTAGTTTTTCACTGCTTCTACTTGCTATCTTATCTAATTAATATTAATAATTAATATCAAGCAATCTATTAATGATTAATAGTGGTTCATTCATTAAATGATAAAAGACATCATATTAAAAACAAATGATGATTAAAAACTAAATCACATTTAAATCATATTTAAATCTAATTTATTATCTTTTTCTTCACAGATCGATTCTGATGGCCTGATGTCAACACCACCAATGCTAGCCACCATGCTGGATCCTAGGCACAAGCACCTGGGATTTCTGACCCCACCAAGGAGGATTGGAGCTCATGCCAAACTGCTTGAAGTGCTGGCAGAAGCAGAAGCAGAAGCCCGACGTGGGAGCTCCACATCAGCAGATGCCGCTTGGGACCAGCAAGAGGTGGTCGATGCAGTGCCAGTCCAGAGAGCTGTGCTTCAGAGACACAGTGCTTATAGTTTACTCATGGGTGAAAACTATACCACCAGGAGCACCGATGACATAGAAAAAGAAGTGGACAGCTTTCTGAAAGATCCGCCACCACTCCTTGATTCCAGTCCCACAGCATGGTGGAAGGTCAATGAAGGAAGGTTTCCAAGGCTGGCAAACCTGGCACGAAAGTACTTGGCCATACCAGGCACGTCAGTCCCTTCTGAGCGTGTATTCTCAGCAGCTGGCCGAACTGTTAACAGGCTGCGCACACGACTTACTCCTGAGCATGTTGATATGCTGATCTTCTTGAACAAAAATAGATAGGTCTATCTATGCGATGAGGAGCACTAGGGATGTTTTTGTTGACTACAGTTCGGTCCTGGTTATAGTTAATGTTATTGTGATATTGTCCCATTTCCCAGTTTAAGTGGGATTATAACCAAAATGAATAAATCTTTGATTAAGGAATATGATTTGCATTTTTTCTTTATCATAAGGAAGATAGCATTTTATTTTACGTATACAGAAGATAGAATCTATTCAGAGGGAAATTCAGCTTCTCAGCAGAATTGCTGCTTATCGATTAATCGATCATCGATCGATAAGTTAAAACAACTATCGATTAATGAATTACTTGATCATTTGCATCCCTATTAATAATCCCTATATACTCACTGGAACCGAGTATCTGCATATTAGTAGGACTAAGTAGGTTGAAGCGAACAGCTGTTCCAAAATCAGCTGTCCTCCGCCATCTCAGCCTTTACGGGAGCTTTTCAATTCATCCTGGAACGTGCATCTTTTCAGAGAATTTGTACAATAAATCCATAACAAATACAGAATATTGATTGTCTTACGTGTCCATATTATATCCATTATATTGACCGGGTATTCCCAAGACGCTAACGCTCTGCAGCAAGCCAGTCACAGTTGATTGGCACGGCGCTGTACAGCGAACGTAAACAAACAACTAAGCTAAGTTGTTTGTATTTCGCTAAGCATTACTTTTCCTCCTGAGATCCCGCTAATGTTGTGTTATAAAGCAAAGGGAAACAAGATATCTATTCTTCCTCCACCTCTCTCGCTTCTCTGCTTGGTGTTGCTGACGCTTATAGTTTGCCTCTCTCGCTCTGGTAATGTCACGTACGTGAAAAAAAAAAAACGAAGCTCTGAATACTGATTTAAGCTTCGAATACAAATTTTCCGAACGAGTATTCGAATAATTCGGGCCAGCCCTATTACCATATGTAAGGGTTCGTGCACAGAGGGGATTGTCGGGAAAGAGATGGCTGTCTCGCTCTCGTAATGTCTGTTTTGCTCTCGTTCTGTCTCTCGTTCTGTCACTCTCGGTTCCACTTTTACGCGCTACCTGTCTCACTCTTTTCCGGCCTCCAGCTTTTCCTGCTGGAGCCCGCCGCTTAAAGGTGGGGGGGTGCGGACCGGTCATAGAGCCCATAGAGTTAAAGTTGATGGACTGTAACCTGTAAAATCCATAGATTAAGGAGGTCCCCTAGTGGCCGTTAGCTGTAAAAATCCATAGATTAGCCGCACCGTTATACAAGCCACAGAATCGAAAAGGCGCGGCTTATAGTCCGAAAATTACGGTACCATTTTTAACTGACGGGACTAGTGACAATGTCTGTGTGTGCGATTACCGCTCGTACTTTGAGTGGATGATTAAGACGGGCCTGTCTGTTGTGCGACAGGAGAAGGAAGAGACAGTCTTTTCAACTCGGAGACCGTCGAAAGAACTAAATTTGGCCTTTATTTGATGCACAAGGCTAATATGCTTGGCCATTGAGGTTGTGTTCTCCCCTTTACAATAAATTATTTTCGCCCATTCAGCCATCCTCACGAGCAAAGTTAACTGCCAGACTTCACTTGTAATTAGGGATGCAAATTATCGAGTAATTCATTAATCGATAGTTGTTTCATCTTATCGATCGATGATCGATTAATTGATAAGCGGCAATTCTGTGAAGCTGAATTTCCTTCTGAATGTGACACATCTCATCTCATCTCATCGTCATCCGCTTATCCGGGGTCGGGTCGCGGGGGGAGCAGCTCTAGCAGGGGGCCCCAGACTTCCCTTTCCCGGGCCACATTGACCAGCTCTGACGGGGGGATCCCGAGGCGTTCCCAGGCCAGTGTTGAGATATAATCTCTCCACCTAGTCCTGGGTCTTCCCCGAGGTCTCCTCCCCACTGGACGTGCCTGAAACACCTCCCAAGGGAGGCGCCCAGTGGGCATCCTTGCCAGATACCCGAACCACCTCAGGCCTAAAAAAAAAAAAGTTTGGTTCCTGTTGGTTGTCAGTTGAGGTCATGGGTAGGTAGGGAATTTATTTTATTTTTTTATTTTATTTTTTCCAGCGGCAGCGAATGATAGGTAGGTTGTTTTCATTTAAAAACGAGAAAATTCGCTCATCCTTGTACAGAATGAAGAGGTGCTGTACCAAAACGTAATTATAGAGGTGCTGTACCAAAACGTAATTACATAAAATAAAAAAAAAGTTTTTTTTTTTTTATAAAACTCATAAAAAATTTGGGTCGCACATAAATTTACAGGGTCGGTCGGAAACCGGAAACCAAACAAAAAAATTTTTTAGGCATCAGCTGACTCCTTTCTAAGTAAAGGAGCAGCGACACATTTGAATGTGACACATTTAGGTGGTAATTCAACGATGTCGTTTAGTTGTTGTACTTTAAAATACTTCCACATATTGTGCATTTGGCGTCTTTGTCGTCATTAACTTAAAGTGGCTCCATACTGCACTCCGTTTTGCCGTCTTCATCGTGTCAGTGTCCCGCTTTTCGTTTGTCTTGTGCTGCTTCGCTTGTGTTCCCGCTTATGTTCCCGCGTGTGCGTCAAGTACGTCTGACGTCAAGTGTGCCCTCACGTGGACGGTTGGGGAATTACGGGTTAAAAACGCGATTAATTGCAAGTAATTTATTTTAATCGAGTAATCTCTTATCGACAATTAATCCATAATCGATTAATTGTTTGCATCCCTACTTGTAATAGCTCATTGCTTAAAATTCCATTCAAAAACATTGGTAGACAAGCTGCAGTGATTGGATTGATTTGATTTAGATGCCGTGACGTGACGCGACTCGAGGGACACAACATTACGTTACAGGACCTACGGGACAAAAAAAAAAAATGAACGACGGGACACAATAGTGGTATCGATAAGCCCAAAGGTTAATGATTTTCGGATTTTTGAAAAAAGTTGAACCGGGTCCTTGATAGAACCGATCCCAATCACTGTTTCATTAGCCTGTTGCCGTGTGCTAGCCTAGCACGAGTGAACTCTACAACTAGAGGAACTGAATGAAATGTGTTGAAAACTGTCTCCAATGATAAAGAACACCAAGGCTAACTTGGGAATCAGGCCCTATGTCCAAAATTCCGAACTACTCCTTTAACGTATTATAGACTTTAAACCAGTGGTTTTCAAACTGTGGGGCGCACCCCCCCTGGGGGGCGCCAGAGTTCTTCAGGGGGGGGCGCGACGTGAGAAAAAAATAAACCCCAAAAAACCACTGAAAGTCGATTCAAATCATCAGTCGTACTTCAACTGTAGAAGTAACATAACTAAATCAATTTTCAACCGTTTATCTTCGTGCAAACCATTTAACAAATCTACTCACTTGTATCTTCAATAATATCTAAACAGAATTTTGATATCATTTAAAATTTCTTCAGAATCACAGTTTTAGTTTCATACCGCTTCGTTTACAGCTGTTTTCATTGAAGACGTCAGCCCATTCTGATACACCTACTTCTAGACATCTTAACTCATTCATTTTTCAACCGTTTACGATCTTTCAAACCATTAAACAAATCTACACACTTGTATCTTCAATACTATCGAAACGCATTTAAACGATAGCATTTATACTTTTTTCAGAATCGGAGTTTTAGTTTCAAACCGGCATCGTTTTCAGTTGCTTATAATAATTTAGGTCACCATAGCAACGCCGGTAAACAAACCCCGCCGAATAGTTGAATCTCTGGACTGAAAAGGCAGATCTGATTCGACTCAGAAAATTCAGAGTCGGGGACCCTGAATGAATCTGTGTAAACTGGCAGTTTACACCGATTAAGATGTTCAAATGTATTTAAAAAAGGTTAAGCTAAAACATGCTTAGATAAAGTTGTTAAATTGTGTTAAGAAATGTGTTTAAAAACGCACAAAGATGTAATGTTTCAAAAATATGTTTAAAAAATATGTTTCAAAGATATGTTTCAAATGTTTTAAAATTATGATCAGAGATGTTTAAAATGTGTAAAATAATTAAGATAGCTTTCAAAACACAGGTATTTAGAACATTGGGGGGGGGGGGGCTCAGCTGAATTTTTTTCTCTGAGGGGGGGCTCACTCTCTCACACTTTGAAAACCCCTGCTTTAAACCTATAGAACCCCATTTTGGTCTTCCCACGTCACTCGTGCTGAGTAACGGGGATATTCGGGTGGACATTCTGCAAGAGAAACATCCCTAACTGCACCGCAGGGCGCAGACTCCAGAGACCTGATTCAGATGCAACCATTTTAGATTTTGATGGTACAATAATAATCTGAGGAATAAGGAGGAAAGGTTTCACGATTATTATACAATCAATTATTTCACAACACTATGGAACATGACATTTGATTAGGGCTGTATCAACGAATTCATAAAATCGATAAAAATCGATTACTAAAAGCGTTGGCAACGAATTTGGTCATCGAATCGTTGAGTCGCGCGATTAATACGTCACCGTAGGCGCGGCACTGTTTACAGCCAGCCGCCGACAGGTTGGTTCATGGTTCATGCAAGCCCACAGCGAGCTTTAGCGTGAGCGACCACAGCTTTTATTTCGGTCATATCTTAACACTGGACTCTAGGCCTAGATAAAGTGTTGTACCTTCACTGGCTTTGGGTTAAAAAAAACTCCTTCAACTCAGTATCCGTCTAGTCCAACCAACAACTCTGCAGCTGTTGCTGCTGCTTTAGACGGTGTGCAGACAGGCTCGGAGTCGGCACCGCGTGCAACAACAGTCTTTCAAAGCAGCGGTAGTAATCACTCAACCGGACGGTGTAGAAAGTCCCGTCAGTTAAAAATAGTAATCCAGTTTTTAAATCCATGTTAAAATCGGCAGGATATAGAGCTAGTTAGGTAAAAAAAAAAAGTCTCAAACAGTGTTAATGTGATGTGTTCAGGTCGGCTCAGTAATATGATTGATGTGTTCAAATGAAAAAAAAAAAAAGATCTGTCATCTGAGAGAAATTAAGATGATTGAATTCCTTTTTAACCGTTAGTATTTACCGGTTAAAGATCTTATCGGTTAACCGATAAGACATCCCTTATAAACTGTATATTTATAAATGTATACCATACATTTTATGTTTTTTTTGTGCTATCCCATTTATGTTTTTTTATCATTTAATATTACTTTTAATAGTTCCGGGACGTTGGAGCAATAACCTGGTGTTTTTACACTTCAGCCTGCACTGTGAATTTGAATTAATGTTTTGGATAAAGATGCAGCAATTACAAATGTTTCTTTTTTTATCCGATTCATCAATTAATCGAAAAAATAATCGACCGATTAATCGTTTATTAAAATAATCGTTATTTGCAGCCCTACATTTGTTCATAGATTCTATTGTGTTTTATCTCCAAATCATTTATATATTTTCTTAATCTTTAAAAAAACAATCATGTGCCACCTGAGAAAATCCTTTCTATTACTTGTTGTTTGTTTCCAGTTTAGAGAAAAATTAAAGAATGGGATTGAGAACATCTCTTATGCAGGTGTTATTAGAGGTCCCATTGCATGCTACTTTATGGATGCTTTTAAACCGGCATTAGTGGGCCCCTAATACAGCATTTGAAGACGTTCAAGAAATTGAACTGTGAGCCAGTCCAACAATGAGCTTTCCACAAACGTACTGTTTTTTAGAGGCTACTAAAAGGGGAACAATTAGCCCGACCAGACCCGCTAATCATGCCCATCCCTAATCGGCGCTACTAGCAATCGATAACTTGCACTGCAGGACTCAATAAATATAAAAGGTTGCATTTGATAATGTTTAACAAGAGTTAGGTAGAGGGGGATGAAAAGGACGCAGTCTTCTTCACTAGACTATAGAGGTCGAGCCATCTCTTGTCTTTTTGACCTGTGCAATTGTATCGGAATAAGCAGCATATTCACATCGCGGCTGATGAAAATGGTTCTCTCAGCATTTTGATATACACCGTCTTAAACAACCCTGGTTGTACTCCAACCCTGATGCCCACAGCCGTTTTTGGGTGGTAACAAAACTTTAATGTTTAATAACTGCAGTTATTAAACCCCTTTTAAAAAAGCGGAGCCTAGATACCCTTCATAAGTAAAATCATTGAGGAAGTTGTCCTCCAGCAACTTCATTTCCTGGCATCAACTGGTTGCTAAACCACCTTCCAATCAGGATTTCAAACCCTATACAGCACCAAGACCGAAAAAAATTCTCCTTATTAAAGTTTAAGCGACATCCGTCTTAACACAGACTCTGGCAAAACCTCAATGCTAACGCTACTAGACCTCAGTGCTGCATTCGACACTGTAGACCATACAATACAGGGGTCCAGACTGCGACCAAATGGTCGCATATTGCGACCAAAATTTGAGAGGGTGCGACCGAATTTTCCATCTGTTCCACCAGTAATTACGCCCTTTTTTTTTTTACACGTGAAACGTGGAAGGGGCGCGTCAATGAATCCGGAATGTTTAGCAGGCCAATAAGTGTAAGAAGGATAGGGAATGGCCACTGTAAGTGGTTAATGTGTCGAGGGGGAGGGTCCTACAGATTAACGAGCGCGCATAAACGTCTGTGCGAAGGAGAAAGATTTCACACAACCTGCTACGTGCGTTTACAATGAGCAAGCAAACTATAGCAAACCGCATCCGACCTGTGTTCCGACAGTAGCCCGACCAGACCCGCTATAAATTGATATCGACACCCGCCCCGCACCCGATGGAAAATTAGAAACATTAGATGGGAATTACACTATCTGGTGTTTGCCTTGGTGCTTTAGATTGTTGTGCAAAAAAAGCACATCATCCACTGTTGACGGTTTTAGTTGACTCCTCCGCTCCTGATTAACATATCCAGCACCGGTAAAGTCCGCAATCGCAAAACCCGCGCCCGACCCGCGCTGTTCAGGCGTCCGACCCAACTTGTTTCATCCAAATTGTGCGGGTCACCCGAACCAGTGCAGGACTCTGCTTCAGGTGCCATAAAGGGCTTTTCACACGGGAGGCGTTTGTCGGGCCTGATAAAATGCATTCTCAATGGAGAGGCGAGCGGGCAGAGAGGAGGCTCAGCATCCTGTCAAGCGGCACGACAAGCGGGCGCACTCCCGTGAAACTGTAGCTTCCATACTTGTCGAACGCATGCATGCTCAAACATGGAAACCGTTGGGATAGATGAGAATCACAATAAAATGTGACACTGAATTTGAAACAGCACATTGTAATTTCTGCATCCATTATCAAAATAGTTATTAGTAATACAGTGAAAATTGGTAGAGATGTGAATATTTGGTTGGCATGTTTGGAGCCCTGCAATACTTTTGGACAGGTAAGAAAACTGGGTGGGGTTTTCAGGCAGTCTTAAATTGGTTTAGGTCCTACCTACAAAATAAGAACAACTTTGTTTCCATTGGCGACTTTGTATCGGAATCAACCAACTTGACATGTGGAGTCCCACAAGGTTCAATCTTGGGACCCTCTGTATTCAACATCTACATGCTCCCACTAGGGCAAATCATGCAAAATAACAATATTGACCATCATTGCTATGCCGATGACACGCAAATCTATGTATCGCTATCACAAACTGACTATCGTCCCATAGATCTGCTGTGCCAGTGCATTGAGCAAGTCAAAGACTGGATGTGCAGAAATGTCCTTCAACTAAATGAGGACAAAACTGAGATAATTGTATCACTAAAACGGAAAGGCTTAAAGTAACCAAACACCTTCACTCTCTGTCCCTGAAAACCTCAATCAAAGCCAGAAATCTAGGGGTTATCATGGATTCAGATTTACATTGCGACGGTCACATCAAATCATTTAGAAAAACTGCATATTATCACCTTAAAAATGCAACAAGACTTAGAGGGCTCATGTCAACCGAAGACTTACAAAAACTTGTACATGCCTTTATCACTAGTAAGCTTGATTACTGCAATGGTCTCCTTACAGGTCTCCCAAAAAAAACGAAGGAAACATCAGCTTGTTCAGAATGCTGCTGCTAGAGTCCTAACAAAGACCAACAAATTTGAACATATTACACTAATTCTTAAATCGTTACATTGGCCTCCTGTAGGTCAGATAATTGATTTTAAAATCATGTTGCAATGCTAACCTATAAATCCCCACATGGTTTAGGGCCAAAATATTTAACTGATGATTCCACTACATAAGCCTTCTAGAACACTAAGATCTTCTGAGACCAATCTGTTAATTATCCCCATAGTAAAAACGAACCATGGCAAAGCAGTATTTATTTACCATGCAACAAATAGCTGTAACAAACTCCCTGACTTGCCCCAACTCTGACCACTTTTAAAACAAGACTGAAAACTTTTATATTTGCTTTAGCTTTTTGAAATCTTAAATACCGTATTTTCCGCACTATAAAGGCGCACCAGAGTATAAGCCGCAGCAGCTAAATTGAATGATGTTTACATATATAAGCCGCACTGGAGCCCGCCGCTTAAAAATCCATAGATTTAGGAGGCCCCCTGGTGGCCGTTAGCTATAAAATTCAAAGATTAGCCGCACCGTTATATAAGCTGCAGAATCGCAAAATGGGAAAAAAGGCGCGGCTTATAGTCCAAAAATTACGGTACATCGCAAAAAATAGGCCTTTTTAACCTTACCTTTATTTTCTACTTTTTAAATACATTGCACTTTGTAAAATGCTCTATTTTTTCTACTTTGCCTTTATTTTCTATTTTGATTAAAAAAATTGCACGTTTTCTTTTCTATTAATTAATTTTTAATTAATTTTATTGTATGACAATGTTTATATGTGAAGCACTTTGAGTCTGCCTTGTGTATGAGAAGTTTTACACAAATAAAGTTGCCTCGCCTTGCCCTCAGCAATTGTTTAGCTAATCTAAGTAAGCACCCCTAACACAAACAAGGGAGGAATCGTTTTCGTTCCATTTGCAGTCTGCAGGTTGCTTCAGCAATCTTCTGTGTGTTTAAACTTCCTCACTGTGCAATTGGGGGTGTAACAGTACACAAAAGTCACGTTAGGGTACGTACCTTGGTTTTGAAGTCACGGTACGTAACAGGACGGTAGGGTTCATAGTTAAGGGGAACATTTAAAAACTAGAACTGCAAGCAGTTATGCAGGGGTCCAAGAAGTGTGCATTTCGCCGGCACAACGCGACAAGAAATGTGCGTTTCGCCGGCACAACGCGAAGCATGTGTTCAAAACGCTACCCTGAACCTCTGGATACAAAGGATTTGACTGTGGTAGGAGTAGCGAGAAGTCAGTGTAGCGTTCTCGTGGCGAAATTTTGTAGAAGATATACAATTTCCTCGTTTATTGCGCCCCCTAATGTCGAAATTTTCCGAAATTGTTATCGAATGACATTAAGGTTAGCACCAACATGTGTGTACAATTTGGACCCGATCCGATGTCTAATTTTTGATTTTTTTGGATTTTGGATTTTCCACGTCTAATTTTGCTCATAAACCAATATTCAAAACGCTACCGTTTCGTCGTCGAAGGTCGGATCAAAAAACTGTCCGACGATTTCTTTGCGTGTGCGTCTGAAGATGTCGTGTGCAAAGTTTGGTGTCGATTGGTCAAGAAATGTGGGAGGAGTAGGGAAAAAACAGTTTTGCGGTTTTCGCGATTTAGCGAAAAATATTCATCGACGCAAATGGGCGTGGCCTAGGCCAAAAGATGCAGCAGACTCCAGTGCATCTGTGTGTACAAGTTTTTGGACTGTGGGAGGTTCGATGTGGGAGTTATAGCCCCAAACGCGTATTCCTTGGTATAGCGCCACCTAGGGACCGGCGTGTCTGGATTTTGTTATCCGAGTAGCGGTGCCGATTCTGGATCTAGTCATGCAATTGGCGCGTGTGCACCATTTACGGTTTGGGCTGTGGTACCACTTCTAAGGCGTACGAAATAATAATAATAATCCTTACAAAAACAATAGGGATCCAACCTGTTGGCAACCTGTTGGCTTGGACCCAGGGATCCAACCTGTTGGCAACCTGTTGGCTTGGGCCCCTAAAAACTGCTTGTTTGTCAACAACGGAGAATGGCCGTATATCAGCTGCAATGAAAACACCCATAAACTTGATAATGGCATTTGCATTTCTGAATTCCGAGAAAGGGGTTATTGAAATAGTGTTGTGAGCTGGGTTTGCACAGGTAGTTTTTTTCACAGCAACAGTGATAGTAACAACTGGATGGTGCCTTTTAAAATACGTGTGCATGATAAAGTGACTGTTAGTAGACACCAAGCCCTCTCCGTAGCCGGAGAGCCTGTCGGAGACCCTCTCCGTAGCTTACGTGCGCATCCAATATTTTTTAACTATCCGTTGACAACAAGGACCTATTGGTCGACACAACAGAGACGGCAAGGGCTGTGATTGGTCCTCTAACAAAATAATTTCCGGAATCAATTCTCCGGTTTGACTTTGCACCTTCATTTCTTTGTGCATGGTTTACTTTGCACCGTAGGGAGCAATAAAACACCAAATAAGATTTGAAAAGCATCGGAAGTTTACACTGCTTACATGGTTTGTAGTCAACATATAAGATCGATCGGGCGGCGAATTGCATTGCGTATCCGACATCCCAACGGAGAGCTGCTGAGGGGTCTCCGTAGTTACGGAGTTGGAGTAGAATACTTTGGCTAAATGGTCCGGGGGGAACTCCAACTTCCGCATTGCAAAACAAGCCTTTACATTTGCCATATTAACGCTATGAACGCCACATTTACGCACCGCGGTAAACCTGTGTAACCACACCAAAGCGCCTGTACCGTGACCGTTCGGTACAAATACGTGTATCGTTACACCCGTACAACCGTTCCTCATAGAAAAATAATGTACGAATGTCAATGAGAATGAGACCAGAAACACTTGGTGTAGCTAAGCCTTTAAGGTTAATAATGAAACCGGTTAATCCCTACAGACCTAGACCTGAGTGACGTCACCCAACAGACGTAGACCGGATGTCCCCCAACAGACATAGACAGGATGTCAACCTACAGACCTAGACGTCACCCTACAGACCTAGACCTGACGTCACCCTGCAGACCTAGACCTGACGTCACTCTGCAGACCTAGACTTGACGTCACCCTACAGAACTAGACCTGATGTCACTCTGCAGACCTAGACCTGATGTCACTCTCCAGATCAAGACCTGACGTCACCCTACAGACCTAGACCTGAAGTCACTCTCCAGACCTAGACCTGACGTCACCCTACAGACCTAGAACTGACGTCACCCTACAGACCTAGACCTGACGTCACCCTACAGACCTAGACCTGACGTCACCCTATAGACCTAGACCTGACGTCACCCTACAGACCTAGACCTGACGTCACCCTATAGACCTAGACCTGACGTCACCCTACAGACCTAGAACTGACGTCACCCTACAGACCTAGACCTGACGTCACCCTACAGACCTAGACCTGACGTCACCCTATAGACCTAGACCTGACGTCACCCTACAGACCTAGACCTGACGTCACCCTACAGACCTAGACCTGACGTCACCCTATAGACCTAGACCTGATGTTAGGGATGGGCGATATGGCCTAAAATCCATATTGCGATATACATTGCAACCTATTGCGATGACGATATATATATCAAGATATATAAATCATAATAGAACCATTTCAGAACAGGTTACATAGACTCTAAGGAAAGCCAAACTGCTAAATGTATAAAACAATAGAAAGAAACTTAGTATGTCGTTTTGAGAACATTTATTGTGCAAAACTGTAATCATACAACATAATGTTGTAGCTGCAGAGACTTTAACAAAGAAAAAAATCTTCTGTGTAATGACGTATACTTCTCTTAATTAAATTACAACTGGTGGTGTTCTTGTTAATAAAGAAACCGATACTGTGAATTAGGGAAATACGTCCAGTATTAGGCATGGCTATTTTAAATAAAGAAAAATCTTCCAAGTGTGTGCACAGATACTTGATATTAAAACATAAAAGTGCAAAGTGAACGCATACAATTTTAAAATGAACATGAAATGAGCGCAATCACCAGCTCCTCCGTTTCGCTTTCAGCCATATTTGCTTAGATGACGATGATGCGTTGAAGCCGGTTGCAGCTCATGGCTCTTTAAATTTCGCGGGTCGCGAATGATGCGTTGCAGCCGGTTGCAGCTTGTGGCTCTTTAAATTTTGCGGGTCGCGGACGATGCGTTGCAGCCGGTTGCAGCTCGTGGCTCTATAAATTTCGCGGGTCGCGGATGATGCGATGCAGCGGGCTGCAGCTCGTGGCTCTTTTTAAATTTCGCGGGTCGCGGACGATGCGTTGCAGAGGGTTGCAGCTCGTAGCTCTATCCATGAGCTACCATTCCTCCCTAACGTCACTCTGCAGATCTAGACCTGACGTCACCCTACAGACCTAGACCTGACGTCACCCTATAGACCTAGACCTGACATCACTCTGCAGACATAGACCTGACGTCACCCTACAGACCTAGACCTGACGAGTGTTTAGAAATTCAAACTTGTGTATTCGCGCAGTCAAACTTGTGTATTCGCGCAAGCACAGCCAATGCTGCGAAAACGGTCCATGCTGTGGAATTGATGGTGCTGTTGCACATTTGTCATAGGCACACAAAGTAAATTTAGCATCACAAGCAGCTCTCACATTATTATTTACACTGGCTGCCTGGTTCAAATATAAAGTTGTTTATAATACACTGAATATTTGTGTAAATGGTTCATATATGGGATTTTGATAACCTATTCCAGGTTCTCTCTCTATCCCAAATGATTTTATCATTTAGCTGCTGATCTGATTTTGTCATGTCCTTTCATTACATTCCCTTCACCTACAGTACTTATTTGACTTCTGTACAAAAACGATATAATGTTAGCCTGACTGTTAGTCATGTTTGATAAAAAATACATATGTAACTGCTTTAGGGTCAATTCTTAATGTAAACCTTAATATTTTAAATAATGCACTAGGTTAGAGGGTTCCTAATGCTGTACAATTTACAGCATTAGTTACTTAAGAATCTATCGTCGTTTGGAATATCACATGCCTACAGCTCAGCGATGTAGTTGTTTCTAACGATCTACTGTAGAACGGCATATATTGAACACACTGGGCTGGAGGGTTTGGCGGAGGCTGCTCTAATTTCTTGCGACGCTGTCCCTTTTCGCAATGCTTCACTAGAAACGGGCGTAGCTTTCTTAGCTTTTCTGACTGCGAACACAGCCACAAAGTCGAGAATAGATTCTTGTCTTGAATCTGCGGATATGCTAGCACTAGTGTCAGTTGGTTTGAGGAGGCAAGCTTTGGTAGCACAGATCTTTTCATTGTTCTTCACAGACTAAGTGGTTAATGTATTTTTACGGGTCGAATCAATATGTTGACAAAATTTGCTTGAATTAGCTCGAGTTAAGGTTGAATGTTTTAGAGGACTCTGACATGTTTCTCAAGGAAGTGACCAGTTCTGAGGGGTTGAGGGTACAGGCATATTTGTAAGGCCAATTAGGATTAAAAGAGAATTAGGGTTAGGGTCATATTTGTAGCCTTCTATTTGCTTCCTGTGAGGTGGCACAAGCATTTTATACAGAAATACAAGCGCGTTGAGCATCGACACTTTAAAGGCTGAAGGTCTGGTACGTTATGATTCTAAGTAGTCAACCAAGATGGCGATGTCCTATTGTCACTTTTTTATAGCTAGTTTTGCACATGCAGAAACAAGTTGGAACTGAATCATAGAGACAAATTAATTCAGCGAAAACTACAATATATTAAACAATCAATATGCAAAGGAAGCATATACAAAGCGTATTCTCTATTCGCGCAACACACCACCGACTCTTTGTTACGTCAGTGCCCATGAAACTTGTGCCATTTACGGCTTCTCTCACCAGCTCAGACCGGGGGTCCGGCTACAGTAGACAGCGCTGATGAGACGTCTAGGTTACAAGAAACCCTCTGCTTCATATTTTAGGAGCCATGTTGACATTAAAGTACTATGACTGTAACTATATTGTCAACACTTTGTTGACGCCGTTTAGAGACATTATATTGAAAATCCAGGGATTTGTGAATAAGGTCAAGAAATACAAAGAAATCACTGGGAGAATGAGGCCCGCTGAAATGCAGGCTGGTTATTGCATGCTATACCGAGGTTCAACAAAAGCTATTTCTTTGACATTACTGTCTCAGTGACAACTAGTGGTGGAACGGATCACGGATCAACCCTCACGGTTCGGTAAGCAAGTGATCCGTGGATCGGCTGACTATGAAAAAATAAAGAATTGTGTGTTCACGTGATAGGCACATATTGAAAATACAATTCCGGTATTTAGCACATTGAGCCCCCTGGTTCGTCTAGGATGAAATATAGTGATTGATACCGAGATATTGACTATTGGTCCTGTCTCGGGTATTTTGCTCGTTTAGAATCGCCCCTGCCTGCTTCAGAATGGCTGGCTATGGGCCTTCACAAACCTGTCCTTAAAACAACCCTAAACGTTCGTTTTCAGAAATGTGCAACTCAAACAACACACTCAAATGTGTGTTGTTTGTTGATGTGCCTAATCAAGTATCGTAGCGATATACAGTTTCTGTTGTGTTTTATCTGGCAGTTCGTAAATCCCATTGAAACGGAAAGGGGACTGTTTATGTTTGGTTGCAGTCTTGGTCGCTCGGTTCTCCGCATCAACAGTATGGCTAGAACTAGGGATGTGAAGAATGTGTCGACTCAACGGTCGATTCTCGACTCGTGCTCTAAACGACTCTAAAAATAGAAATCGATTAATCGGGTTTTTTTTAACTTTTTTACCCATTTCTGCTTTCAAAATAACCAATTAAAAAATTATCAAAATACAATAAATCCTTCTCTTTTTTTCCAAATGGGAGACGTAGCTGTGTTGTTTTTCTAACGGTCACTTCTGTTCTGCTACACCGCTACGTCTCCCAAGAGCGATCTCTTCCTTTGTCCTTTCATGACAATGGCATCTTCACTTAAAAGTCCGGTGTGGGATAGTTTCATGAAGATTGATGACAGAACAGTTCAGTGTAAATTATGCCTCATTTTGCGTACCATTCGTCCACAACCGTGATGTTGAATCACCTGGCAAGGAGGCATCCCAAGCCTTCCAGCCAGCAAGGCAGCATCGCAAACTTTACGGTGAGATCCTGTGATAGCCGCCGGGCTGAAAGAATCAGCGGGTTGCTAGCTAAGATGACCGGGGGTCCGGCTACAGTAGACAGCGCTGATGAGACGTCTAGGTATGCCGGAGATATGCTGCCCATGAGCGTAGTAGAGGGGACTGAGTTACGCAATCTGATTTCATTTCTCGAGCCAACCTACACAGTGCCATGTCGCCAAACGATGACTGTGAGGCTGGAGAAAATGTACCGCGAAGCAGCAGCCTCCCTCCGCGAGATCCTGTCCTCAGCTTACAAAGTTGCTATCACCACTGATGCCTGGACAGCTTTGACGACTGAGTCGTACGTGAATTTTCGTTTACAAATATTTATTTAAGAACGAAAATATCTGTTTTAGTGGGTGTAGCCTCTGTTAAATTAAATGGTTTTATGTCCGACTTAAACAATTTCGTTGCAAATAGGAGGCGCGCATTATCAACTGCCGTTCCTAATTAAAACAACGCCGACACATTTTGCCTATTGGGAATTTACAGGTTCACAATCCTGCTCTTTGATATTTTGTTTATCATCATTTTTATATCAACTTAACTTCATAAAAAAAATGCATTATTGGTGTGCTCCTGATAGCAACCTTTGAAATAGGACGGGTGGGCCAACTGGGCCGCTGTCTTAAAGGAATGCGCAGATCCTTTGAGCTCTGCAACTGCTGCAGACGCGGGCCGAAAAAAAGAGAAGAAATCGATCGATTTTTCGATTTATGCCTCCTACACGTCGACTCACAGAAAACGAGTCGTTTAACATCCCTAGCTAGAACCGAGCGAAAAGACTACAACCAGTCCCTCTTTCCGTTTCCGGTCAACGAACAATGAGTTGTCCAACAGAAATCAATGGATTTACAAAATGCATAATAAAACATGACAGAAATTGTATTTCGCTACGATACTTAAAAAAAAAATATTTAAAGTTGTAAATCCAGGTCTCCTGTTCTTCCTTTGGACACAGTTTTTTATTTTTTTAATTTACCATCCATGTTAAAAAGAAGAAATAATGCAGATTGCACTTTATTCTGTTTTAAAATCAGTGTTTCCCCTACATGCACCTAGCAGCGGCCGCTGCTGAAATATGACCGCCGCTGCTGAATTTCTTTTAACAAGGGGAGAGGAGAGCTTCAGCTTACCTCTTTAAATTAGGAATGTCATATTATTTTGCGCTACGCAAAATAATACAACATTCCCTGCGCTACGGACGCTGGATATGCGCTTCATATCCAGTTCAATTCACACACTTGTGAGTAAAGCATACAAGCAGAGAGGAGAGCTCCTTCTTAACTTTAAAAAACGAATGTTATACTATTTTGCGTTACAAACGCTTCATATCCAAGTCAATTCACACACCTGTGAGTAAAGTATATAAACGGAAAGGAACTTCCATAAAGTTGGAAATAAATGGAAATAAATCTGCAAACGCAGATTCTGAGTTTGCGGTTCAATAGATCAGTGAAACATCGTTGCGACACAATTGAGTGTAGTAATCTAGAGAAACAGCTACCACATTGTTTTCATCCAAATGAGCCGTCTTTAGCGAACGGTGAATTGCATTGGCCTCTATGAGCTGTCGGCTTTCAGCCGCGAGCTTAGGGACCGTCTGCAAAGTGCAAAACTGAAAACGACCACAATGGTAAGATTTCAATAGCGTCGCCATTGTTGACTCTAGAGCCCCAAAACGTGTTCCATAGAGGTATGGCCTCTTTATGGTCCTACTACAACCTTTAGTTTTGAAAAATATATCTGATTATTTTTGAGGATTTTCTATTTAGCAAGAATTTCAATAGCGTCGCCATTATTGACTCTAGGGCCCCAAAACTAGTTCCATAGAGGCATGCCCTCTTTGTGGTCCTACTACAACCTTTAGTTTTGAAGTAGATATCTCTTATATTTGAGGATTTTTTATTTAGGAACAATTTCATTAGCGTTGCCATTATTGACTCTAGATTCCAAAAAAGTTGTCCATACAGGCATGGGCTCTTTATGGTCTTACTGCAACCTTTAGTTTTGAAAAATACATAGGGTGGTTGTTGATATATTTTTTGTTGAATAAATGTAAATAATTGTTTTAAAGATTATACCTGCAATACGTTCAATCTCTCCATATTTCCCCTGCTCATTACTGTGCACAAATGTACTGTATGTACACCCTTCTGTTTCCGGCAGACACATAGAAACCTCCCGGCAGGGTGCACATTGCGAGCACAAAAAAAAACAAAAAAACATTTTACCTCCGCTGCTGCAACTAAATACTATTACAATTCCATCCTTTTAAGATATTATTTAAACATTGGATGGACCTCTTGAGTTAAAGGAGAAACCCAGTGTAAAATGGATCTGAGATATGTTTGGTATGATATCGAGTTGGAATGTTCATTTGGGAGCAAAAAAGACGCATAGTGACGCATTCTTAAGTAGGCTCTTTTTAGCCGATTAAACGCTATACACTTGAAACGATAGGGGCATGTATCATGGTAAAAACTAA
Source organism: Gadus morhua (assembly GCF_902167405.1). NCBI lineage: Eukaryota > Metazoa > Chordata > Actinopteri > Gadiformes > Gadidae > Gadus > Gadus morhua. Next base: position 22,556,236 of record NC_044060.1, on the reverse strand, counting down.
ATCGTTATTTTAAACCAATTACAAAGCTATAAGTAGCCTGACACATCTTTGGAATCATAATAAGGGTCTTAACATATAAAAGGAGGCATTGATAACTTTGTAAGTGTACAGATTGTTTACTAAAAAGGACATTTATACACACAATACCATCAGTAGTTCACCCGTCGACGCCATCTTGTCTTTAAGACTCCATAGTTGGATTGGCGAACACAGAGCTTGTGACATACTTCAACAACACGCAAGCTCTGTGTTCGTCAATCTACTCATCGAGTCGGCTAAAAACAGCCAACTTAAGAATGCCTTTATATGCACTTTTTTGCTCCCAAACTAACATTCCAACTCATACCAAACATATCACAGATCCTTTTACACCGGATTTCTCCTTTAACGGAGACATTATGGTGTTTTCCCAGCAAGTAAACATAGTATTTGAGTTCCAGAAAACATGTTTTTGAGGCTGTTTGCTGGAAATGGCTTTTAAGAAAATAAATCTTGCCTACCACTATTCCCCTCTGGTTCAGTCCCTTCAGAATGCGCTATTTCTGGTGTCTGTAGCTTTAATGCAAATGAGCTGCTGCTGACCAATGAGCTGTCAGACTGAACAACAGCATGGAGGAGAAGGGATTGTTGTCGTTTGCGGACTCCTGGAGCTCTATATCTATATAATAATAATATTATTATATATGGGTATTTATATAATATCTTATATCACGGCCAAAAGCTATGTGTGCCTCGGATGATAATATGAATCATTAAGACTGCGTCTGACATCTCTGACTCTTCCACAACAAGTAAAGTCTCGTAGTGGGGGATATATCGGCCATGGTTGAGAAAAATTGGGGGAACGGGAACTTTGGCCTCGACCCTCTGAAGTCCGCCGAGCTCCCCGCGCCGGAGCTGCCAGAGCTGCCGCGCACGGTTTTGCCCGTTGCACGCCAATGGGCAATACCAGCCTGCTAATAAAACAGTCTTACCCACTCCACAGTACACCCGAGGTAAATCAATTATAACGCCAAACTATAGAGATGTAAATGTCTGTGATGATAGAATAATGTTAGAAATAAAGCTAACCTCGCATGGCATGAATCATCGCATTTTGAGGGACTATTTTCTCAGCAGCAGCGGAATTTAATCTAGGTATCAATCTGCCGCTGCCGTAGCCTACTAACAAGAATATAACGCTGCCGCTGAGACACAGCGAATCCCTCAAAATGCAATGCAAAGTTGGTTTTATTTCTAACATTATTCTATCAACACAGACATTCACATCGACCATCTGGCATTATAGGGGGATTATTTTTTTATCAACACGGCGGATGCGCGCGCAGAATGATGGCAAAAATACAATTTGTTTGACCGGTTTCCATGGTTATCTCCGTGTGGTTGCGGTGTTAATTAGCGATTTTGTCAGCTTACTGTTACATTAAACTATAATCAGAAAACGCGGCTATATGCTATAGACCCTATAGTATCTGTGGTATAAAGGCACGGACGAATTTGAAATTATAAATGTGTACACTTTATGTTGAAGTATAGACCGTCGCGATTCCCATTGAAACGAATGGTGCAGTGAATATTGTTTAAAACGAGAGCTGGTAAGTTGTGAAAAATGAATTAAACTTATAACGGCGCATCTTGTGCATAATAGTTTGAGTCAGGTGATCGGCTCCTGCAATCTGCAAATTTTAAGTTGATCGATCACTGATCACATGTTTAGGGCGCATATCGACCGATAAGGATCGGTGGCAGATCAACTGGTGCATCACCAGTATTTCCAAGCTTCTTTTGCAGAATATGCATGCGCATATTCTGCAAAGCAGGACAATGAAAATATCTGGGTTTTTGCAGTCACACACGTTTTTAAAGTAATATTTTGAATAGCGCAAAGAACTTTGTTCAGAAGGAGGATCCATGTGTTCCGATAGCTAAAATAGCCTTAATATCAGCATAGGAAAAAACAATTGTAGGACCCTTTGATCTGGATGTTTTGAGAGGGGGGTTTCGGTTACATCATGACTTTTGCGAAACAAGTCAAAGAGACCATCTAAGACGGCAAAGTCCTCTTAGAAACTAAATATATCGACCCTAACAGTGATGTTGCTAGGTACGCGTCCTGCGTCCCTGACGCATTAAAATCTGAAAGGACGCACTAAACTCACTATCCATGCGTCCCGGGGACGCATCTCATTTTCCCCATGAAAAACGATACATTGTGAACATTAAACAACTCGTGTTTAATCACAGTAACTGGCCAAAGAAACCTTCTTGTGAGCAGATCGGACAAGCGCTGTTTCAACCCACTGCGCATCTACTTGGCGCAGACGTGATCCCCTGTACAAAGTATCGCGACATGCTAATTTAGCCGCTACCAAAACAAATAGCTCGTCACCGCTGATTTCATTTCAACAATTAAAAATACGAACTTCATAGTAAATAAACCCACGTTTCCACTGCTCGATGCTGTGCTCATTCGTGTCGAATGAGCAAATCAAACAGGATTTTTTTGCAATCCTTCTGATTGAATATATGTACATTTATGACAAAATCGTGAGGACTAGGCTTGTGACACACACACACACACACACACACACACACACAAATGTGGCGCTCGCGCGGTAATAGCTCATTGGCGCCACCTAGTGATCATTATGTGCAAATGCACAGCCTCTCATTAAAATGACTTAGGGGTCATTTGACCCCTCTTGCGGCGCTAGGAGTAAGTAAAAATGGCCCGGCGTTTCTAGTGTTAAACATGAACGGTTGAGTACTCCAGCTCTAACCATATCATACCACCATCAAGGAGTTTAACACTATTAATTTAATTTAAGAAATAGAATAATAATAAAAAAGAAACACATTTTTTAAACTGGGGAATCGACTCGGGACCCATTGAATTTCTCAGGGACCCACCCAACTCGCCACCTGTGGGTCCCGGGGACTCACTACATTGAAAACCTATCAACATCACTGCCCTAACCATGAATTCAGAACAGAGCAATACAGGGATTATTATGAGTCTTCGTATAAACTGTTACAAGAACAAGCAACAGCACCTTGTTACCAGAGAATGGCTCCTTAAACCACATAAGTAGTGCAAACGATCAGCAGATTCAATTTATTTAGGACTTGGTCGCTGTGCGCCTAGCCTGACAACCCCCTAGAAAAGCTAAGAAAGCTACGCCCGTTTCTACTTAGGCATTGCTAACAGGGGGAGCGTTGTCCAAATATGAGAGCAGCCTGTGGCAAAATCACCTGCCCCATGTGTTAGGGTTTCTACTAAGGCTGGGACAACGCGTCAACGTAATCGATGACGTCGACGCAAAAATTACGTTGACGCGAAAAATGCGCGTCGATTCGAAAAACCAAAAACAAAGATGGCGGCGCCGGAGCGTAGTAGCAACGCGAGTGGCTCCTCAGACTTTCATTAGTGCAAGGCGCCACGCACTCGTTCCTCTAAAGTATGGGAATTCTTTAATGTAAAAGGAAAGGAAAGGATTCCGTGATATGTCGTCTTTGCAAAATGGAGATTGCTTTCCATTCTAGCACCACGGCAATGCACCAGCACCTGAAGAGGCGCCACCCGGGAGCAGCTGCAGATGACCGAGCACCGTAGTATTCTAAGAATGCACTTTGCACTTTTATTTTGGATTTTAAAGGCAATAAACATGCATTGTAATGTTAAGGAATTCATGTTTTTTTCATCAAGTCAATTAATGGGGAGATAATCGAATCGAAATCGAATCGGACTGAAAAAATGAATCGGTAGATTAATCGATGCAACGAAAAAATAATCGCTAGATTAATCGTTTAAATAATAATCATTTATCCCAGCGCTAGTTTCTACAGAACATTGTTCTAATCATCGTCATTGCTGATATTCCCAATGATGAGCTATTGTGGTGATTTAGAGCAATGCATCCAACAGCTTTCTTGCCTGTCGATCTAACTGACAATGGTTCAATAGCTCCATATAGTGTATTATAGTTATAGTATGTTGTGCGCATCATGAAAATATACTGTTATATCTTATTAAATTGTTTTAAATGAAGTTTTATTAATTCACAGAATTTCTCTGTCTTTCTGATAAAATAAGTAAGGGTGCACTGAAATTAAAATTCTTGGCCGAAACCGAAAAGGAGGAAACCAAGGCCGAAAACCGAAAGAAATTATGCCAATTATTAGTACCATTTAGGGTTGCCGAGGTATACGGTATTACCGGTGTTGAGGCCAACACAGATTACTCTGTGTTGCACACCGGCAACACAGAGTTCTTTATTATTTTTTTTCCAGAAATAAAAAAAAAAATCGCCGTCATCTTTTGGCCTATTTGATTACAAATAGGCCGTTTTATTTTTGATGCGTTTGTATTCGAAAGATTTTTTTTTCAATGAATAATCGTGGTAAATAATCGTGATATCAATATTGATCAAAATAATCGTGATAATCATTTTGGCAATAATCGTGCAGCCCTAGTTTGTATCAATACTTTCTTATGAAAAAAGTATTGATACAAACTAGGGCTGCACGATTCGCGCCGGACTCACGCAGTCAGTAAAAACAAGGTCGTTTTTACCCAAGTTTCTGCCTTTCTGACTGCGACTTGCTGCTTTGACCTCTACCAATCAGGTTTTAGAGAACATCACAGCACTGAAACAGCCCTCATAAAGGTAGTAAATGACATTCGCACAAACAACGATGCAGGTAAAACCACAGTCCTTATGCTTTTAGATCTTAGTGCAGCTTTCGATACTGTTGACCACCATATTCTCTTACATAGACTGGAACACTTGGTGGGCCTCTCTGGAACTGTTCTTAGCTGGTTGAGGTCTTATCTAGAAAATATAAGTTTTTACGTCGCTATTGGGAATTTTAAGTCAGAACCTATGCCCTTATCCTGTGGCGTCCCTCAGGGATCGATTCTCGGCCCTCTTCTGTTTAACTTATACATGCTCCCCCTTGGCGCGCTCATCAAACAGCATTCCATCTCTTATCACTCCTATGCTGATGATACCCAAATCTATCCGTCTTTATCTCCTGATGATCTCTCCCCCATGGACTCTCTCTATCAGTGTTTCACTGATATCAACACCTGGATGTCCCAAAATTTCTTACAGCTAAACACTGAAAAAACAGGAGGTGATAACTTTTGGTAAGGAGAACCAAAGAAATAAGCTTGCTGCTCAACTTAATACAAAGGGTTTTAAGGCAGTTGATTCTGTTAGAAACCTAGGAGTGATTCTTGACAGTGACCTAACTTTTAGCAGCCACATCAAGTCAGTCACTAAATCTGCCTTTTATCACTTAAAAAATATTTCTAAACTGAAAAAATGTTTTTCATATGTCGACCAAGAAAAACGTATTCATGCCTTTATTCAGGGCTCCAGAGTGCGCCTAATTTGGGCGCACATGCGCCTACAATTCGGAGTAGTGCGACCAAATATTTTATTTGAGCGCACCGGTGCGACTGGAAATGTATCTGGTATTATTATTAGGGATGGGCATTTGAAGAAATTTCCTTGATCGAGCATCGCTAGAGTTATCGATCAATTATCGATTAATCATTAACTTTTTTCTATAGGCTATATTGAAATTCCCGACAATACAAAATGCAGCATGTTTTTATCAATGAAATCTTTATTCCAACAATAATGTATGGGCCAACATTAATACAATACAGTTAACTTGGACTAACTTAAAATAATAAATACAGGCATTATAGGCCTATGAGGCGCTCGTAAAGTCCGAACAATGCGCCTACAGGGGCTCTTAAAGGTTTGGAAACGATTCAACAAGACTAAATCTGTAGCCTATTCCAATTACAATAAGTAGCCAACTTATCGGATAACAATATTCAAACAAAGGCAGTAGGCTGCCTTTGTCTGCCTTAAGTGTGCATTAAACTGTATAACTGTTTTGAAAAAAAGGCAGACATATAATGCCTATAGGCTGCAGCCGGCGCGCGGAAAAGGCTCGCAACAAAAAGATGAGCCACCCATTTACAAACAATTGCATGAACTAGTCTATCTAAAAGAAATACCTTATTGAACACATATAAGGCTGAACTTGTTGCTAAAATATCACAGTTTTGGCAAAATGAAACGACTCCAAGAGGCACCAAGCCGAAAGAAAAGCGGAGCGAGAGACAACACGTTAAGAAAAAATAGAGCGACTCACATACGGTGGTGACTGTCCCTACTGTCCATAGCATACAGTAACTCCAGCCTACATATTTTTGTTTAGGAATATAAGCATGCTCGGGGGTCAGACGCGAACGCAGCCTTGTAACTGTCAGTCCAGCAGCAGAAAACACCCGCTCTGACGGGACCGAAGTTGCGGGGATGCAGAGGTATTGTCGCGCTAACTTTGACAGCCTGGGGAACCTTCTTCCATTCACTTTCCACCAGTCGGCAGGGTTATATTCAATTAAATACTTCAAGACTCACAGTATGCAACACAACGTCCTTTTGATCGATAACAATATAAATTGATCGACGCATTTCTTAACGATCAATTATCGAGCATCGATTAATTATGCCCATCCCTAATTATTATTTTTTTTTTTTACAGAGCAGTCCATTCATAATATTGTAATGACCACGGAAGAGGCAGTGAATGAAGTATTGATTTGACAGCGATTTATTAGATACCTAATAAACCGTTGGAACACGCAAGACCGGTAACAATAGCAACGCCGGTAAACAAACCCGCAAAGCCCAATCCAGGGGCCTGTCCTACGAAGCTCGATTAGAGGGTTAGCGAGGTATGTTGAGCTGAAAGCCTGGGTTAGCTGTACCATGAAAGTCGATCTCTTTAAGCGTCGCTGTATCACCATGGTGACTTAAGCTCGCAACCAAACCTGGTCGGGAGCAGCTTTTCAGCGAGTCCACCCGGAGATCGGCATGCGCAGCTTTCTAGCCCCTCCTCCGATAATGGCGTCACCATTTGTGGGTGTTCCCATGGACCTCGGCGCACTTATCGTACAGGCGTCTCTCCGGAGACAGAGGGTTTTTCGGGACAGAACCGATCCCTTGACGATATTCTTTATGAGAGATACAGATTCGGCATTTATTTAAGCCATTTATTTAATGGTCAAAATATTATTAATCAGTGGCGTAAATATCGACGGTTCAACCGGTGCAGCTGCCCGCCCCCCCCCCCCCCCCGTCAACAACTCAGCGCAAGGCAGGCACGGCCCAACGCCCCCCCCCCCCCCCCCCCCCCCTCAACAACTCACAACTTGGGTGCACCATAAATACGTGCTGGTGCACCCAAATTAAAAATGTAGGCGCACCAGTGCACCCAAGGAAAAAGTTAGTCTGGGGCCCTGCCTTTATTAATAGTAGGGTCGACTACTGCAATGGTCTTTTCACCGGCCTACCTCAAAAAAACATTAAACACCTTCAAATTATTCAAAACGCTGCAGCCAGGTTACTTACACAAACAAAGAAAAGAGATCATATAACACCTGTACTAAGGTTCCTACACTGGTTACCAGTATCTTTAGAATTTATTTTAAAGTTTTATTACTTGCTTTTAAATGTCTTCAAAACCAGGGACCCCTTTATCTTAAAAATATGCTCAGAATCTACTGCCCTACCAGATCTCTTAGATCTGGAGAGCTTCTTATGCTGGTTCAACCCTCTGCCCGTACTAAGCAGGGTGAGGCTGCTTTTAGTAACAATGTGTGGAACCAACTACCTCTGGACATTAAAACAGCCCCCACTGTTGCCACTTTTAAAACCAAACTAAAAACGAAATTGTTCAGAGATGCCTTTAATTAACATGTTCTCCATGATTGTATGTTTTTACTTACATTACTACATTTTAATTTTAACTCTTATTATTCTTATCTACTTGCTACCATTATTGCTTTTGTAACTTCTATTTTGTTTGTAAGGACCATCCTTTTTTTTGACTTGTGAAGCACATTGGGTTGCCTTGTTGTATGAAATGGGCTATACAAATAAACCTGCCTTGCCTTGCCTTGCAGTCGCAGACAGGTGTACAGGGAGCACTTGGTTTGCTTTGCAGCAGAGGTAGAGCGTTTACTGCATGGGCGGGGCGATAAAAATTCGATATATTGTGCAGCCCTAATACAAACCTAATAGATAGGCGACCAAATAAAGCGTTGGAACACACAAGACCGGTAACCATAGCAACGCCGGTAAACAAACCCCGCAAAGCCCAATCCCTACGAGAGCTTCCCGCGCTACGGCCATCCGGAGGCACACAGAGCTTCCGGCCGTGATATTATACATAAATTATAATATACTATTATATATAGAACGTTATAAGATGCTGTCACTGAGAATTGGCGCGCTGCCAGACGCTGTCACCGAGTGTGAGAGGAGAGTTGACAGAAGATGACGGTTGACCTAGTTTATAATAGTAATACCGGTGTTGACAGGAGTGTATTACTCGGTGTGAAAATGTCCACACCGCGGCAATCCTTGAGGTAGTGCTGGGTTAATTAATAGATTTTCTGAATAAAAAATCGATCTTCATTTGAATTAGTGATGGGAGTGATTAATCGATTGTCGATCATTGATCGTAAAGAATTTTGTCGATCAGGTGATATTTTAATCGATCTAAAGGAGGTTGTGTTGCATAGTGTGAGAACGGAAGAGCCAAGCCGTTGCTTGGCTTTTCCTTGTTTCTTATTGAAATACCGATTTTGTCTTTTTGAATTGTTTCCAAACGTTAGAGGTTCATTGTTCGGCTTTTACGAGTGCCGCATAGGCCTACATTTATTATTTACAAGTAGTTGTTCACTTAAACTGGTTTGTATGATTATTGTTGGCACCAAGTTCTTGTTCTTTAACACAGATTGTCTTTTTATTGTTTCCCGTATTAAGAGTGCATTGTTCGGCTTTTACAAGCACCACGTAATAGAGATGCTTGGGTGAGCTGTAGTGTGTGCACTCCACACCCGCTGCTTAATATCAATATCCACCCGCCATCCATCAAAATCAATGTTTTTTTCAAGAATTGATACCCGCAGGATCATAATTCATAGGGTGACCACTGACCAGGGACTTTGCCGATTTTGAGTTGCGTGTCCGAGTACCGAAAACGGTTGGCACGATAAAATGTCCCAGTTTCCACTAGGGATGGGCATGATTAATCGACGATTGACTAATTGATCGTTAATAATTTCGTTGATTACGTAAATTAAACTAATGCAGTGTGCAATTAAACATTTTACCACACGGGGGCAATATTTAAATGTGCTGCTCCTCCCACGCAATAAACATCCCGCTCTGAACGGTGAACTCTTTACGCCTAGCAGCTATAAAAAGCTATAAAAACTATAAAAAGACTATTAATGCAGGCTATGTGGAAAATGCGCCGACTTTGGCTCAGCCTGGCTCCGCCCTCTTCCGCTACATAGCTAAGATTGCTGCCGTTGAGAACGAAAAGTGTACATCGCCACACACTTCGCGATTTGACCGTTTTCATTACACTTATTTTCGCCCGATCTGAATCGGAGCGCCCTACATACTCAAACTTAGACTAGTGAGTACGGATGAGCATGGATATTGGAACACGGCGATGTAATCATGAAGCGGATGAGGCCACGGCGAAGTCTGGTGTGGGACCATAATGATTTAAAAAATGACTTCTTGGGGAGCACTATAGGCCTACCACTCAAGGCGAGGTTAACATCGAAGCAGAAATAAAGAACTTTCTGAGCCCCTGGATTGTCGAAAGTTGTTCCCCCGCCGGGAACGTCGGTCCGCTCAGAGCGGGTGTTATCGGCGGCTGGACTGACAGTAACCAGGCTGCGGTCGCGTCTGACCCCAGAGCATGTCAACATGCTACTCTTTCTGAACAAAAATCCGTAGACTGGTTGGTTAAAGGCCCACCATGCAACTTCGGGAATTTCTTCGCTGTTTTCTTGGTTTTGGCACGCACATTTCTCTACACAGCGCCCCTACAGCTTTGTAGTTGATATTTTACAACACTGTCGTAACAACTCGTTGACGACCCTTCCCCATGCACTTCTACGCGAGCCATGTGCATTTGTTTTCAAAGAAGCCGGCGAATGCGTGGAGCCATGTCCGAAGTAGATGTTCATAAAGTGTAGGCAAGGTTATACATAAAAGGGTGTATTTGTATTGCAATAAACATAAATCCATCCTTTTTTATAGTTGACGGGGAGAATTTATATCCTAGATTATAATTGTTTTATCTTAGGTTGAACAGAACAATCAGTGTAAGAGGTTTGGCCAACATAATAATCTAAATAAACAAGAACCTGGATTCGGGGATTCAGTCTGTATCTGGGGGACGAGACAGACGAACAGCAAAACACCCATGGAAACAAAGATGTTTATATGGTTGCAACCAAGCAAGCTAGAAACATACAGGGCTCACAACAAAACGGTCGAGAAAACAATTTTTACAGGGCTCACAACAAAATGGTTGAGCAAACACATTTGTACAGAGACTATCAACATCAAGAATACCACGAAGACAAAGGCCACCCAAGGGTACTTTCAATTTCAAAAGCAACACGGCCGAGTCGGCGTCTGATTTGCAGTCTTCTTTTTCTTTCAGTTCACGCTATTCCTGAAAAGCTTGCCCAACGTTTACTCGTGTCTGGCCTCTCTGCCGGTCAGTCTCCCTTTTCTCTTCTTCTGTTCCTCCGACATTGGGCTTCTCTGTCTCTCGGCTGATCTATGATGAATATAACAATCCCTAGTGATTTGTGTTTATATCGAGCCGGTTCCGTGTTTGGGGGTCTGTGCCGTAAAGCAATTCGTTACTTCGCGAGACCCGAGACTCCCGCGAGAGTGGGCGGCGGGTCGCCGGTAGGGCTGTCAACGAATATTCGAAGTTCGAATATTCGTTCGAAAAGTATCCAAAAACGCGAATTCGAACGTGAAAATTTATATTCGAATGTGAAAAAACACTTCCGCGGTACAAGCGCCTCTATCTGCTTTGTGAATGAGCCTCTGTCTGTTTCCCTCATAATATTCGAATGTGAAAAACACTCCCGCGGTACAAGTGTAACAGACTAGTATTGTGAAGAGCGAATGTATTTTATCCCCTCGGGGTTTCCGTACTTGGATATAGGTATTCCAGCTCGGCTATGCCATTCAATAAGCATCCGAAGTAGAGCTCAGGGAGCTAGTAGTCTGGCTGGTGAAAGCTGCTATAACGCAATGTTCTCGGCAAAGTCCGAGACAGCTTTTTTTTCATGAATCCGAACGGTGCGTAGTGCTGGCCCTTTCGCTGGCATGGTGGAAGACGTAGGCGACATGCATATTTTTCTTTATCGATTTTAATAGGCCTTATCGATAAATGGTAACTTGGTAAGCAAAGCAAGGAACGTTACCACTAGCATACTTTGTAACATTCAGAAGCGGGCGTCTTCTTCAGATTACTATAGTTTGCGCGCTTGCAGGTGTGGTGGTGAAATGCAAGCGATACAAAGTTGTGGCTTTTCATGATTAGGCCTCCACGTTACTGGGCTGTTTATAGGATATATATATATCCCGCTAATTTGAACCATGGTTTTGTCGCATTATTGACATATTGACGGCAACTGCGTAAAATAGGCAACCAGATATTCGAATAGTTCGAATTCATGATTTTTTTCCAAACGAACATTCGAATGTCATTTTTGAGCGATTTTGACAGCCCTAGTCGCCGGCAGAAACATATTCCTTTTCTCCGCCAAGATGCGCAAGGGTGAGTCGAAACAACGAACAATCGAACAAAAATGTATAATAGAACCATCGCAATGACTCTTAGCCTGTTATATTAAGGTAAATCAAGCCAAAAAAGTTGCATAGTTCCCCTTTCACTCGTGTCTGATCTCTTTTCTGGTCCATTCTTCTTTTGTTCCGTCGACGGTCGCCTCTTGGGTCCCTTATCAGTCGATTGATCCATGATGAATGCAACAATTGCCTCGTAACTGGCTGTTTATATCTAGCCGGTGCCATGTTTGGGTGTGTGTCTGTGCCGTAAAGCATTTGCGAAACTACAATCTGACTAGATTTTCGAGGATACTTCCGCTGCGTCACATCCGGATTGTGTCGGTCCGAACAGAGCAAGTTGCATATGCGCTTTTTCACTGGAGAGGCGACATGGGTAAATGACACACCCACCAATCGACCAAGAAATGGATGCAGAACCATCAGCATAACTCTCAACCTGCATACTTAATGTAATTTTAGCTAAAAAAGTTGCATAGTGGGCCTTTAAGTTACAACATGATTGTAGGGCTGGGCGATATGGACTAAAAAGAAATCCCAGATTTTTTTCACAAAAAATCGGATTTCCGATTTAAATCGATTTAAATAAAAAGGCATTATGGCGAGCCCTGCCATTGTAAACATTGTAACCTGTAACATAACATAAAATGTAAAATATATAAAATATAAAATAAAATATTTCTGTAAACATAAAATATTACTAATGATAAGGGGTAGTTCTGATAAAGTGGCAACATAACATTCAAACTTTCGGGGGAGGGCTGAGCCCATTCCGAACTACGGGAGCTGAGAGGGAAGCGTTGGCGGATGATGAAGAGAAAACCAATTTTCATTAAATAGTCGACGTGAGCTACACACTCGAGTTAATCGATAAAATCGGTTCATCGCCCAGCCCTACATGATTGTTTTTTTGATATTATTATTGGGAAGAAACTAGGGTTGTGTTTATTTTTAGTTATGTTTATGAGCACCGGCTTCGAGCTGCATGCTCCGTTGCTTAGAGCAGAGTAGCCAGCGTTCACGCTAGACTTTTTCTTGGGCGGACAAATGTCCGACACTATTCCAGAATATCGGACATTTGGAATATCTTCCGGACGTTATTCACTAATAATTAAATAATCACCAAAAGTCCACATTTAAACGACAAACGACACAAACTAAGTTGCTTCAATAAATGCCATTTATTAAATTAGCCTAGGCAAAAAAAACATAACAGCCATTCTCTGCAAAATGGGTAAACGGGGAACTTTCGGCGCAACTTCATGGCATGGAAGTGCTCCGCTGCTCGCGAAAAGTTGAAGTCCCAAGGCTCGATATGCGCATCAGCCTCGTCACCTTTTCCTCAGCTAGGCGGTTTCTGATAGATGTTTTAATCCTGTTTTGGAGAGAAAAGGCTTGTTCCGCAGGAACACTGGACACGGGGATTGTACTGGCGATTTTGGCCAGCTTTGCCCAGTCGGGAAAGATTTGTGCGTTCACACCAAACGCGACGGGGCGACAAGATCCCATACAAAGTGAACGTAGAGACGCGTATCGGGCGAATTCTTCGCGAGAGAAAACCAGCGAAAGTTAGATTTGTCGCGCCACACTTTCGCCGTGCACAGGCGAGCGCGTTCACGAGGATTTGTGCCACGACAAATTCGCTCGAGTTGAAATACTTTGACGCGAATTTCGCGTGATGACAGCCAGTCAGCGTTCAACAGCGAGGCCACTGAGTGACATGTGTATGCATGTGCGGGTGCACTGCGCGCGTTCATGAATGCACGTTCGTGTTTGTCTCCCTGGTGAGCTCGGCCAGGAACTGCTACTGGTTTTCATATGCTACTGATTAATTCATACATAAATGCAAACTTCTTTCTTTTTTTTCTCGGACATGTGGGCCGTTTACATTTTATTATACCGGCCATATCGCATATCGGTGTTCGCGTTCTGCGCATGCTCGAGATCTTGCGGCCAGGGAACGTGAGCGGGAAGTAGGAGACGGTATTCGTGTTGTTGTCGCCATAGACAAATAAAAATTCTTATTTCTTTATAAATATTTAATTATTTCTTTATATGTTTATGGTTGTCGCCGTCAGAAAACGAGAAACAGCGTTTTATTTAAAAAGATGACCCAAAAGATGGAGAAAGATGGACGAAGCCGGTGTCGTCAACATGCATTCAGTACACACTACGCTTCGATTTCACCGGAGGCTGAATTAAAAGTACATGTTTTCCTAAACGTTGATCATCAACAAGGTTGTAAAGAAGTAACTTCTGGCATATCTGTCAAAACAATTTTTTTTCTTCTGACGTGTATACAATCTTTATTCATTCATTGCGCCGCGATCGAACTGATGGGGAAATTCTATGATATTATGAATCTTAAGACTGTCGGGTTCTCAGACTCTGGTAGTTCCACAACAAAGGCTCATCTTGGGGGTTATCTCGGCCATGGTGGAGAAGGAATTGGGGGAAAGGAACTTCAGCTTGGACTCCCTGAAGTCCAGATTGAAACGCTACATGGAGGAGAAAGGGAATGTTGACGTATGCGGGACAGCTGTCAGTTAACTTCAGGTCTATCTCATTACTCCGACGTTCCATTGGTCCGACCTCTCGGTCGTCTGCGGACTCCTCCGGCTGGACTCCTCCCACTGCTCCGCCGCCGGAGAAGTCTGCATACAACCGAGAGGTCGGAACCAGCGTTCACGTTAGCCGGGTATAGCCGGACATTGGCCGATTGGACGCACGCATGGCCGCACGCATGGCCGGTATAATAAAATGTAAACGGCCCACATGTCCGGGAAAAAAAAGAAAGTAGTTCGCATTCATGTATGAATTAATCAATAGCATATGAAAACCAGTAGCAGTTCCTGGCCGAGCTCACCAGGGAGGCAAACACGAACGTGCATTCATTAGGGGTGTAACGATACATCGATGTAGATCGATACATCGATTGATTGGCGAACGATCCAGCTGCATCGATGCAACGCCCAAACATCGATGCATATCGCTGTATTACACGCTTTTATTATTATATATCTCCTTTCGCGCGTGTTTGTGAAACTATTTCTGCGCAAAGCGCCAAGCCGCTCGTATCCATTCACCGGTTAAGTGAGGCAACAGCGAGCACATGTGTGAGCGTGAGGATGTCTAGTTTCGTTTTGTGTTGCCAGATTGGGCATACGTCCCGTTTTTCCAGCCTAACGTGATTAAAAGTAGCCAAATCGGGCTGAAAAATGTGCCCAATCTGGCAACACGGACGGCTTATCTTAACAGCCAAGATGATTCCGAGGGATGTTTTGTTTTTAGAAGAAAACTATCCACACAGATCGGTTGGGAATGGTCTACGTTCAAAATGAAAGATCATTACAGGCTCTTTAATTTAAGCCATAAAAAACCTTTGGCACTTAAATGCAATTATGTGGCACTTTATTATTTGCATTAAAAATGGATTGTTTTTGTTTTAAATATCCGGAAGAGCAAAGAAATAAAATGATGAAATTATAATTAAGTTGATGTGAGTTGATGTGATTGTAAGAGGCTGTGTTAAATGGGCATATGATATCGTCTCATATCGATCGCATGCCCCTGAATCAAAATCGTATCGCGGCAGACTTTTGATATCGGCAAATATCGTATCGTTGTCCAATGAATCGATATAATATCGTATCGTGATGAAACCAGAGATTTACACCCCTAGCATTCATGAACGCGCGCGGTGCACCCGCACATGCATACACATGTCACTCAGTGGCCACGCTGTTGAACGCTGATTGGCTGTCATCACGCGAAATTCGCGTCAAAGTTGAAATATTTCAATTTGAGCGAATTTGTCGCGGCACAAATCCTTGTGAAGGCGCTTGACTGTGCACGGCGAAAGTGTGGCACGACAAATCAAAACTTGTCGCCGGTTTTCTCTTGCGAAAAATTTGCCCGATACGCGTCTCTACTAGGGTTGCCGCGGTGTGGAGATTTTCACACCGAGTAATACGCTTGTGTCAACACCGGTATTACCGGTATAAACGGTATTCGGTTCGGTTCTCGCAAATTTCACACGATACTTTGTCGTGTCAGCCTATTCGTGTTCACTCCCTGAAGTCCAGATTGAACAGCAAAACGGAGGAGAAAGGGATTGTTGCGGATGAGGATTCCCGGAGCTCGATAATATCACTCACCTTGGTGGTTATCTCAACCATGGTTGAGAATGAATTGGTGTTCACAAGATAGCCCCTCCTACTCAGGTATTCTTCAAAACACTTGAGCGACACTTGTACTCACAACGAGCACAGACAATTCTGCGATTAGGTCCGTGCTGTGGAATTGATGGCACTGTTGCACATTGGCTGTTTCGCACACACACTGAATATTGCCTCACAAGCAGCTCCCCCCGTATTTATTTACACTTGGTGCCTGGTTAACAATTAAAGTTAGAATAATATAAATAATACACTGAAAATATGTTTACATGGTTCACATATAGGATTTTTTAAGCTATTCAAGGTTCTCTCTCTATTCCAGGGTGCTGCTCATATCTGTTTGTTGTTGATGAGGGTGTCCGAGAGCGGGTTCGGCAATGCATGTTGATGTGTGGGGCTGCGTCTGAGCAGCGCTTCATTTCCGTGTCCCAGTGGAGATTAAGCTCAGTCTAACTCCACTTTGTGTGGAGCCATTCATGTATAACCCTGCTTGTTGAAATGCTCATACATAACGACGGTACTAACAAACCATCATAAAGTTACTATTGCTCGTGAGTCGTAACTCGCCCTCCCCTCCTTCTCAAAGATTTTTTTTTTTATTATTTATGAAACGGATTGATGTTTACTTTATTTTCCTATATTTTTCACCTCTTCTATTTCTTGGACCGTGCCTGCCTTGCGCTGAGTTGTTGACGGGGGGGGGGGGGCAACCGGGCAGCTGCACCGGTTGCACCGTCGATATTTTACGCCATTGTTTAATAATATTTTGACCATTAAATAAATGCCTTAAATAAATGCCGAATCTGTATCTCATAAAGAATAACGTCACACAATGCCAAGGGATCGGTTCTGTCCCGAAAAACCCTCTGTCTCCGGAGAGACGCCTGTACGATAAGTGCGCCGAGGTCTATGGGAACACCCACAAATGGTGACGCAATTATCGGAGGAGGGGCTAGGAAACTGCGCACGCCGATATAAGTAGCCGATCTCCGGGTAGACTCGCTGAAAAGCTCCTCCCGACCAGGTTTGGTTGCGAGCGTAAGTCACCATGGTGATACAGCGACGCTTAAAGAGATCGACTTTCATGGTACAGCTAACCCAGGCTTTCAGCTCAACATACCTCGCTAACCCTCAAATCGAGCTTCGTAGTACAGGCCCCTGGATTGGGTTTCGGGGGTTTGTTTACCGGCGTTGCTATTGTTACCGGTCTTGCGTGTTCCAACGGTTTATTAGGTATCTAATAAATCGCTGTCTAATCAATACTTCATTCACTGCCTCTTCCGTGGTCATTACAATATTATGAATAGACTGCTCTGTAAAAAAAATAAATAATAATAATTATACCAGATACATTTTCAGTCGCACCGGTGCGCCCAAATAAAATATTTGGTCGCACTACCCCGAATTCTAGGCGCATGTGCGCCCAAATTTTTGATAAAAATAAAAAATAAAGTACATTGTTCTTAAATTCTTGCTATAAAGGTCTGGTGGAATGTTAGAAAAAGTTCAGTATTAAATACATATTTTGTATCAAATTTGCAATTGATTTTTTATATTGAAGAGCAAGCCAAAATAGTTTATAAAGGAAATTTAATTGTTTGATTTATGCAATGGCAGTGATGTTGATAGGTTTTCAATGTAGTGAGTAGGGATCGACCGATATATCGGTTGGCCGATATTATCGGCCGATATTCGCGTTTTTTACGTGTATCGGTATCGGCCGATACGCGGCCGATTTTCGCCGATTTTTTTTACTTGTTCTACCTCACCTGTTTTTACTATTTGTTAAAAATAGTTTTTTATATTGTTCAATAAATGTTCCTTTTTTTTAATTGAGACTTGTAACATTTGTTATCAGTGTAATTTTTATGATTGAGGGAGCAAAAAAAGAAAAAAAAAAAAAAAAGAAAAAAAAAAGTAGTATCGGCTCTAAATATCGGTATCGGCGTATCGGCGTATCGGCTAAGGCTGATGAAAAAATATCGGTATCGTATCGGCCCTAAAAAATCCGTATCGGTCGATCCCTAGTAGTGAGTCCCCGGGACCCACAGGTGGCGAGTAGGGTGGGTCCCTGAGAAATTCAATGGGTCCCGACTCCCCAGTTTAAAAAATGTGTTTCTTTTTTATTAGGGGTCCAAGCCAACAGGTCAGGTTGGATCCCTATTGTTTTTGTAGTGTTTGTTATTATTCCCCCGTAGAAGTGGGACCACAGCCCAAACCGTAAATGGTGCACACACGCCAATTGCATGACTAGATCCAGGTACGTGAGATGACGGCAGACGACCAAATCCAGACACGCCGGTCACTAGGTGGCGCTATACCAAGGAATACGCGTTTGGGGCTATAACTCCCACACCGAACCTCCCACATTCAAAACCTTGTACACACATATTCACTGGAGTCTGCTGCATCTTTTGGCATAGGCCACGCCCATTTGCGTCTAGAATTTTTTTTCGCAGCAAAATCGCGAAAACCGCAAAACTGTTTTTTCCCTACTCCTCCCACATTTCTTGACCAATCGACACCAAACTTTGCACACGACATCTTCAGACGCACACGCAAAGAATGCATGAAACACTTTTTTGATGCGGCCTTTGACGACGAAACGGTAGCGTTTTGACTATTGGTTTATTAGCTAAATTAGACGTGGAATATCAAAAATCCAAAGAAATCCAAAATTATACATCGGATCGAGTCCAAATTTTACACACATGTTGGTGTTAACCTTAATGTCGTTCGATAAAAAATTCGGAAAAATTCGCCATTAGGGGGCGCAATAAACGAGGAAATTGTATATCTTCTACAAAATTTCGCTGCGAAAACGCTACACTGACTTCTCGCTACGCCTACCACAGTCAAATCCTTTGTATCCACAGGTTCAGGGTAGCGTTTTGAACACATGCTTCGCGTTGTGCCGGCGAAACGCACATTTCTTGTCGCGTTGTGCCGGCGAAATGCACACTTCTTGGACCCCTGCATAACTGCTTGCAGTTCTAGTTATTATTCTATTTCTTAAATTAAATTAATAGTGTTAAACTCCTTGATGGTGGTATGATATGGTTAGAGCTGGAGTACTCAACCGTTCATGTTTAACACTAGAAACGCCGGGCCATTTTTACTTACTCCTAGCGCCGCAAGAGGGGTCAAATGACCCCTAAGTCATTTTAATGAGGCTGTGCATTTGCACATAATGATCACTAGGTGGCGCCAATGAGCTATTACCGCGCGAGCGCCACATATTTGTGTGTGTGTGTGTGTGTGTGTGTGTGTGTGTGTGTGTGTGTGTGTGTGTGTGTGTGTGTGTGTGTGTGTCACAAGCCTAGTCCTCACGATTTTGTCATAAATGTACATATATTCAATCAGAAGGATTGCAAAAAAATCCTGTTTGATTTGCTCATTCGACACGAATGAGCACAGCATCGAGCAGTGGAAACGTGGGTTTATTTACTATGAAGTTCGTATTTTTAATTGTTGAAATTAAATCAGCGGTGACGAGCTAGTTGTTTTGGTAGCGGCTAAATTAGCATGTCGCGATACTTTGTACAGGGGATCACGTCTGCGCCGAGTAGATGCGCAGAGGGTTGAAACAGCGCTTGTCCGATCTGCTCACAAGAAGGTTTCTTTGGCCAGTTACTGTGATTAAACACGAGTTGTTTAATGTTCACAATGTATCGTTTTTCATGGGGAAAATGAGATGCGTCCCTGGGACGCATGGATAGTGAGTTTAGTGCGTCCTTTCAGATTTTAATGCGTCAGGGACGCAGGACGCGTACCTAGCAACATCACTGCAATGGTGAAAAATTAAAGCATAATAAATGAAAAACAGCAAAAGCCACATTCTGTATTAGGTTTTGGCCAACTGTTTCAGTATATTCGGTTTCGGTTTCGGCCGAGAATTTTCATTTCGGTGCATCCCTAGATGAGTCCCATAGGTTTTGTCCCTATCCACAGCCCTACACTATAATGTGGTTGCATGGCCCACTCAAACAAACAGTTCCACAGTGGACATTGCAGAAGCCTAGTGTGGGCTTATTTAATGGATGTCGGTGTAGTTACAATACACTAGAATGTGGTTGCATGACCCACTCCAATAGTAACATAGCAGAAATTGTCTTACTGGCATGGGCTGCCTGCTCAAATTAATCACATGACTTACAGCTGTCTGGTCTATCCAGCCTGACTACTGCATCTCTCTCCCTCTAGTCCAACCCACCTGAAAACAGAATTCCACCGTCTGCAGCAGATGTTTCTCTAGCGAGGCCGACAAGGAAATACACAGCTCGAATCCAAACCAGACCAGACTGAGTTGCAGGCCATTTTAAATTACATAGAAGAAGCAGAAAGGAGACCTGAACACAGTTTGATGCAGCAGGTCTAGCCGGAAGTGGTTTGCATGGATGCAGAGCAGCGCTCTCCGTGTCCAGCAGCAGACACGGCGAGCGCCCTTCTGACGACTGGGAGAGCCGCAGCCTTGCATTAACACAACAATGTCCAGCTGCTTGAATGGACCAGGACCAGGCCCGGGATGAAAGCCACACAATTGGGGACAAAGGGCTGGGTTCCGGGAGGGTTGGGGGCAAGGGGGGGGAAAGAGAGCCAGAGAGAGAAAGAGAGGTCGACAGAAGGGCCAGCAGGACACAAAAATCAATCATTTGTTCCACAGCAAACAAACCAGCCAGTGTGTGTGTGAGGCGACCAGTAACCTAGAAGTGGATGAGCATGTGGGTGGGGACGAAACCTGACCAGCCCTATCTGGCTTGCTGTGTCTCTGGACAACACTGAAATAAGCAATAGGCACAACATTTGCTTCAATAACAATTCAAGACAATACAGCCACTGTTAGGCTTCAAACCGGTTTTCTCTATCCAGCCAAACGCTGATGATAAATTAGTACTGTAATGTTGCTTTTGGGAATAAAATGGCATCAATTTCCCTTTTAAATTTTGCTGATCCTTTTGCAATCTAATGACTCATTACCCTTTTGGAAGTGTAATGGAAAATGACAATCAGACAATCAATAGACACTAAGAAAATTATGCAATTAATGCAGTGGCTCAGTTCTTACCAAGAAATGTCTTAAGCCGCTACTATAGTTGACTGAATATGACCAGGAATTATAGGGATCCTCATACAAAACATAGAACTGCATACATAATCGTAACCATCTTAATTCCTCCCTCTCTCTCTCGCTCGTTGTGTTGCATCACAGAGCAAAGCCATAGAAATGTGCAAGCAACCATCTTTGTCTCAGTGTCTATTTATACATCTATGGCTTTCCCCAGACTGTTCCCGCCAGGGGATGTCTAGCAATGAGAATTAGCCTCTAATCTTAAAGCTAAACTTAACCATGTCCTCTGCCTTAATACGTACCATTAGCTATGTTCATATCCTAGAAAAGAAAGCATGACTGCCCGTACGGGAAATGTGGGTAAGAGAAAAACAACACTTGAATTACTTGTGTGTACATTTGTAAAACATTTTCTGATCTAGGGTTGGAGATTATTACAGCTAAATAGGTAGAAGCTAGTTTTTTCAAGATAAGCAATATATTATTTGAGAAATGCCAGGCTTACATGTAAGCTCACACTTTGGCCCAACAGACCTCTGCCTCTCACCCCGTGATCCGTCGCTGCATGACAAAACACCTTTACATAACACTTCCATTTCCTCCTTTTGCCTGACGAGTACAAGCGTAAGACAGAAGCTGTGTTCGAAATCGTTCCGTATCACGGATATAGTGCACTATAGGGTGCTCGCCATTTTGTAGTTGTGTTCAAATTCTCAGTGATTAATTTCATGCACTATATAGTGCACTTAAAACACCCAAAATTTGAGTGTACATTCGATGCTCCCTACATGTTACTCCCGTATACCACAATGCCATGCGGTCGTGTTTTTCCAGAGGAGAAAAAGAAGCTGAATAACCGCAAAAATGAATACATTTAATGATGGAGTCTCCGGCTTTCGTTTAGAAATGTCAACAATTTATTCGGGATATAACATTAAGCATTCAAAATGAATAGAAAAAAAACCGTGATCAAGGAAATGCAACATTCAACATCAATACAACCTTCAGCTTTCCTCGTGAGTGCCCGGTTTGTTTACATGATGTGGGCG
Source organism: Gadus morhua (assembly GCF_902167405.1). Classification (NCBI taxonomy): domain Eukaryota; kingdom Metazoa; phylum Chordata; class Actinopteri; order Gadiformes; family Gadidae; genus Gadus; species Gadus morhua. The sequence goes on along the minus strand of NC_044060.1, from coordinate 22,534,218 downwards.
CATCTGTTTACGTCACACAAATTGCTGGCGCGATTACTGACGGAAATTACGTTTAGAAATGTTCAGCGTAGTGTCCGAATTCTGGTTTGTTCTTTTCCTATATAGTGCACTATATCATGAATACTACATAGGGAATAGTGATTGAGTGAACAGGGAACGATTTCGAAACACAGCTAGAGACATAAGGCCCAGCCCTGCCTCCAAATTCAAGCTAGAGATGTATGCCGTTTTCTAGTGCTAGTGTTTGATCAGTCACACCCAATCCTTTAAACTGCACACACACGGTGACCATTTTGAATTTTTATATCATTAACTTACTGCAGCAGGGTCCTAAGTTTACTTCTTGAATTCGCTCCTGTATGTGAAAAAGTCTACAGGCCAAGAAATTGTTTTGATATGTTAGCCATATAGATTTACTAGCTAAAAGGTAATTAAAGAATGCATCATTTGAGGTGTAAGAAATATTACCTACAAATATTTAATACATTTTAGACATTAGAATCTCTCATTTTCATTTCAAGAGACCTCACCATGACCTATAATACAATGCAAATAAGTTCAGGATGGGGATTTTCTGAATACTGCCTTTTTTTTTAATATCTAATAAATAATGTACACTGCCTTTGTCACAATATGGCTAAAAGTTATCTTGGACAACATTTTAGTTTCATGTTAAAAAAAAACAACCCAAAAACTTAACATGGAGATGTGAAAGGGATAGGTGTTGAGCAGGACAAAATGGCTGAGTGGTTCTTTTCACCACTATTCCTCATTTGCTCCCCTTCCTTTTCTCTCCCTCAACTACTCACTCTTTTCCTCCAACTGACAACACCCTTTGAGCAAACACGCTGAGTATTATGCCAATAGCATTTCTGACTTGGTTCTACCTGACCCTTGGTGCATTCTGGCAATGTGCTTGTTTATGTATGAGGTGAACGGAGAGCGAGAGGCTAAACCTAAAATGGCTTCCATATGTTTAGAACAAGGTAAAGAAAGAGCCATTTTATTTGGATAATTCTTTTTCTAAGCAGAAGGTAGAGCGTAGCTCCCACTACACCATGAGACCAAGGAGAGAACATGGAAGTATGAGAAAAAGACTAAGGCAGAGAGGAGCTTATTACGTAGCCCGCCTGTCCCTCTCTGCCCCAGCCTTTTTTTTTTCCCAGCCTCCTCCTTCTACACTATTCTCCCAAGAAGCCTTGCTGTTCGGCACATAAAGAATAAGCCCGCAGAGCACCCTGCAACACGGCTCCCTGAACGCTGAGGCAGTGCCGAGGAACGGACGCGCCCCATTGGACCCGCTCCAGCATGACCAGGCCAATAGGAATCGGGCAGAGGGACGGGCGTCACACACTAGCTTGTTTTTTAACCTCATTGTGCAAGAAGACAAGCACGACACAAATGCAGGAGGTAGAAGCTGGGATCAAGATGTTTTTTTCAAATATGCAAATAGAAATACAAAATTCTAGAACCCTCCCCTCCACCACAGACACACTCCTGGTCATTACCAATACTCAAAGACACTATGAGCAACCTTTCAGACAAATCTAAAGGGCTTAAATATATCATGAACGAGGTCAACCAATAACAATATTAAGGGAAGTTAAATAATACCCAATGAATCAAAAATATGATTCATTATTATTATTATTTTGTCATTTGTCATTTTGTCCTTAGCCTCACAATTGTGGATTTGCGACGTTGTCTTTAAGACTTGCATAATCACAGCACACACGCACACCAAAACCGTCCCAATTAACATGTCAATAGGTACACCTGCTTTTTCTGGGTAATGATACAGCATGGCATCAGCATGCAAATGGGAAAGAGCGAAACAGGGCAGCTTTCTCCTCTTCCCATTGCTAACAGCAATCCCTCTCAAAAACGGTCTCACTCCACCCTCAAAACTGTCTGTGGCCAGCTAAGATCCTGTCTTCCTCCTCTGGAAACGGGCCAGCATCCTGCTTCATTTCCTCTCCAGGAGGTGCTCACGCACATACACACATTTAAGGCCTGTGTTGCAACAGTGAGTAATTGGTATCAGGTCTCTAATGATTTGGCTAAACAAAATGAACCAAAACTGGATCAATGCAATGGGTATTTCCTAACTAGTGATCGTATGTGGGTGAGAGATCAAGAGAGTCAGAGGGACTAAGAATCTTTCCTTAGCAACAGAACCAGGCCAGACAAACATGGCCCGTCTGCAAATTCCTTTGATTTTTTGAGAGGCCCGGATATAAGGGACAGGAGGAACCCCTAGCCATTTAGACTTAAGATCAACCCCTGGATGTTCACTAACCCTTTAACCTAGGTAAAAAAACAGGTTTGTTTGGCTGCTGCTTTTGATATTCCCTCACCCCTTAACCTAGGTAAAAAAAACAGGTTTGTTTGGCTGCTGTTTTCTGCCTTTATTTTCTGAGTGGAGGAAGTAACAACAAAAGCAAACCCCAACTAGCCTCACACTGCATTGACGATATTTTCCCAGGGTATAGCAAGTTGGGCTGAGTAAGAAAGCTCAGCATTGTGTGCCCTGCCCATGTCCCAAATTCTCCTAGCATTTCTTAGAGAGGACTGTGTACTTGTCTTTGTCTCGGGTAAAGAGCCCAGCGTTTGTTCTAGATAACAAGAGGGGTCAGGCAGGGGGGTTGGGGAACTGGGGGGGGGTTGGGGAACTGGGGGGGGGGGGGGGGTTCTGTTGGTCAAGTTGGCAGGCTGCAGTGAACAGAGGCTATTAAAAGATGTAAAACATATTCGAAGAATGTGGGTTCTAACCAATGAAAAACATACTGGCTTAATCGCATATGGCTACATGCAGAATCCACGGGATCCACCTTTCGTACCGACGGACCTCTTTCTCACAGCAGGTCGAAACTACAGAAACGCAGAAGAAACGAAAACGCGCTGATAATACTGTTGAGCATGTTTAGACGATTCATGTACACCCATAAGCGACAATGAACACGTATCAAACTTGTGTCTACAATAAACGTATTACATTTTCCAACTAAGAAAACGGTCGACGAAATGTGACCAGCTTCCTGAATGTGTGGGATTCGAGCTCGCTGGAAAATAACACTTGACACGTCAGACATAAGTCGGACAGAAAGCGTCCGTCGTGTGGAGGTCGTCGCACAGTCAGCCAGGCAGAGAACAACACGTCTCCCTCCTCGTCCCGGGCGGAGGACGCTGGGTCTGAGCTCAGCAATGCGAACACAGCGCAGGCGGCCATTAGTGCGGTTAAGGTGTGGGTGAATTCCACCACTAACATGCGGACGAGAGAAGATTCCAAAACACGAACACGTTTTAAAGATGAAGCAATGAATTTAAACGTCTTACACGAAACAGGAAATACCTCTTCTGCGTTTTGCTACATGCATAAATAACAAAATACAGTAAAGTGGTGTATTGCTGTGCTCCTAACGTGTTTGCATCGGGATATTCTCGAGAAACAATGTCAGTTATTCACACGTTCAAATAAAAGATGGAGGCTAAAAAAGGAAGAACCAAACACTGATGTTGAGCGCCAGAGGTGGGGGTTGGGAGGTGGAGAACAGCAAGTCACTACTCAGATCTGCTCTTATTGATCCCACACTAAAACACAGCGTTTCATTCGCTCTCCTCGCCAGGAGAAGTCCAGTGTGTCGCCACTGCCAGATGGATCTGGTTGTAAACAGTAGCCTCACTTACACGGTGCAAATATTCTATGTAGAACAATTGTATTTTCTATTTTGAATGCAAGTTATAAATAAACGCATCAGTCCACTAACCAAGTCGTACAATGACGTGTTGTGAAACCGCCTTCATCGTGTTACAATTACATGGAAACATCCAAAAAGTTAGACCCATGTCTGCTATCATGTTGTGTTGATTGAGCTGAATAGGGCTGGGCTGTTCTAACATAAGTCTGCTAGCATGTTGTATGGATTGAGCCGAATAAGCCTGCTCTTTACTACCCCACGTCTGCTAACATGTTGTGGGGCTGGGGGGGGGGGGGGGGGGGGGGTAAGGCTGCTCTTTACTAACCCAATAGTGAACAACATCCAGTCCAAACCCTCTGATCGTTACCTGGCCTTATGCTACTAGCTAATCACAGAAGTTCATGTCGACTCCATTTATTGTCAAAAGATAACCATCATATGATATGAGCCTCATATCATGCACTCATATTAAATAGTCCAAACGTATACGTTGGGCATGCTATAGTTGATCAACCCCCGCCCCCCCCCCCAAAAAAAAAAACAACCCAGCTGTAACGTTGAGTTACATGAACAGCACCGAGACAAACACTTAAAATAGAGGAGACAGAATGACGTTAGACAGGGTCATTCCTTGTGTGTATATCCAGAGAAATAATGTGGGAATATTACCTTCAATTGATTAACTTCTTCAATGAAACTCCAAAAAACAGTTGCATAATAGCGTTATAAGCTTAGGAGGAATAGGAGCCGACATGGAAACAATTAGGAGTATTGAGCTAGTTCATGGCTGGAGCAACAAGGACTAGGAAACATCACACGAGGAGCTGATCAGAAACCAATTGAAGATCAATTCAGAGAGCCACTGCAGCCTGGTGTCCTACAGGAACATTATTAACCAACATAGGAAGGACGAGCCCAGGGTACTGGCTAAAGAACGTACATGAAGTCACCTAGCTAGCTAGTGTTTAGCTGGTTTACTTTACAACAGGGATGGTATCTTGTATATATGTTAAAGGTGACATATAAGTGGTATAAACATATAGTAACACAGAGTAAAGCACTCACCTAAAGAGACATTCCCACCAGTGCAAACACGTTAATCGAATCAACAGCCAGAGGAGCCTTCGGGTATTCCAACATCAATGCTCCAGCCCAGCAGGCCCGTGGCTCGACCTCGGTGTCTCCTATATCCCTTGCCTTTAAAAGTAGCTCCCTCTCCAGGGGTAGGAAACAAACTTCTCAATGTCTTCCACGCATGGCCATAAAGTTAAATCCCCTGTCCCGGTCAGGTACAGTTAATCCATTGAGTGTCTGTTATAGGTCCCGGTTGCCTGATCCATTTATGTTAGTGTTTGGTATATATACAGTCGGTATTATTAAGGGTATATGCTGCTCTATGTGTTCTGGGCTCTGACTCTTTCTCGGGTCCTTACGTTTGCGTCGGCGCCCATCCCCCTCCTCACCGGCATCGACCGCGGGTCCAACCAAACTGACACACAACCAAGCCACGGGGTTTCCCGGTGACCAAGCAGGGGCTTCTTTGGTGGGTGGGCGTTGCGTGGATATCATACCCCTCGCATCCCATTGGTCAGAGGTGTGTTGGTAATAAGTCAAATAAAAAGTAAGGAACGTCATTGGTCCGCTAGACAACTGCATGTGTTGGTAGTCTAGTACGCAGAGAGGCGCGGGCGCCATATGAAGCGGAGCTTCGTGTCCTTCGCAGTACGTGTGATTGAGCCATTTGGAGGAGGAGAACAGTACAACTGTGGATGCGTTCGGAAGTAGTTGTACATGGATTTGTTTCACATTTTGGGAATGTCGTTATTAAATGCAATTACCCTGGAACTAATTTTATCTCAGTAGTGGAATAATGTTTTTGTTTGATTTGAGGTTGTATTATCCATATGGAAGATTCTGTAGTGGCAGACGTCAGCTACACGGGGTCTCTGGGGCCCGGTTCCAGGGACACGGGTCAGGCCCAGTAGAATGAAGGGAGTAGGAGGGGACGCTCCTGTATGGTCTGGTAAGGGATGGGGCAGGGGAAATGACCAGTAGGTTACATATTTTCACGAAGGTCCCTCCTCGTTTACTCAATCCTTCCCAAATCTTTGTATTCAAGGATATTAATGAACAAATTCGCGTTGGGAAGCAGAAGTGTCAACTATAACTTTATTAGGCTATGAAGAATAGCTGTAGTTTCGAGGTGTTCAAATGTTACTAGCTTTTTTATATTATTATTTTTGATCACGTTAACGTCATATATTGGCTTAAAGCGTGATTGGATTCTTGTCAGGTCACGGGACCTGGGAGCCGGATTGTGAATGGCTGAGGTGGTCAACGTCATTTGTTGCGGTGTTCGGACGAAGAAAATAGCCGCATTGTACATTTGCTAGATTACGTCTGATAAGGGTTCATATAAAAAAAAATCCGTATGGATTGTGATCACTTAAATATAATAAAATGAACAGGCTTGTAGGCCCTAAACGTAGGTTTACTAGAGCCCCCAGAGACAAGAGATGTCATGGGGTCTCTTCTACACACCTTCCCAGGTCTGGAGCAGCTTGAATTTAGATATAGCAGTGGTTTATGGTCAAGCAGGTTCTGGAAAGGTCGCATGATTCAAAGCGATCGATCATGGCCGTCTCTCCTAACCATTACAATGGGTGCGTGGTCGCAGCGTAGCTTCAGAAATAAAAGGCCTACATCGTCGTTTAAGGTCTACATAGTAATTTAAGGCCTACCTAGTCGTATAAGGTCTACCTATTCATATAAGGCCTACCTATTCATATAAGGCCTACCTATTCATATAAGGCCTACCTCGTACCTAGTCGTATAATGGTGGTTTCCTGGATCCTCGGACGCCAGTCTTCCGAGTTGCAACGTAATTTCCGGTCTCGGAGCATTTATAGCATTCCCGTTCGTCTTCGTGATTGTGTCATGAAATTGGCTAGTAGTTGTTTATTGTTTGCTACATTAGCCTCTTTAGCAAACCAGCCCGAAAACAAACACAACTTTACATTGTACTGCACATTAAAATGACCAACGTGGTACAAATACAAAGAAAATACATATCTTCACAGTCGCAGCAAATTTTGTTGAGTGTCATCGCTGCTCTGGGTCTACTCAGAATTCCGAGGGATGAAGACAAAAAGGGGCGTGCCTCCGAGAAATGTTGCAAGAAAGCTGGGAGATTTTCGAACTTCGGAAGGCTGGCGTCCCGAGAATTCAGGGACAAACCATAAGGCCTACTTCGTCTTATAATACCTAGTCATATAAGTCCTACCTCGTACCTAGTCATATAAGGTCTACCTCATCATTCCACACCGTTCCTTAATCTCCTGAAATCAACTAACCATAACCATTAACTGGTTAATGTTGGATTTGGAAAACAAATCACTCAGTTTAAATGTTTTAATTGCTGTATTTAATAGTCAGTCTTCTGCAAAAAAAACCTTAAATAATAGGTTGCTATTACACAGGGTAGTCAATGTTTTAGTGTGGAGCCTACATACGAGGGGGAACATTTAAGTTTTCAAAGCGTCTTATACCGCATGCATGAGTGCCATGTTTAATGTCAAATCGGTTTAACCCCGTCCAACACTAAATATCGTTTCCCTTTGTTGCCAGACAGAACAGACAAACGTTTTTCCATGCCATTATGGAGCGATACATGTTCTCTGTTAATCACTCAAGTGACAACACATTCTGCATCTTGTTTGCTCGAGTCTGAAGCAATGCGGACAAACAATTGTAAACCATTATCCACGATAATAAACCATCCAATGCAGGACGACCATTTTCTAGCTTTTTTTTTTTTTGTAGGCCTATATGTGGTCCTGCAAATATAGGAAAGTAAATCAACTATACCAGACAAAATTAAATGTGGGCCCAGCTACTGTACAGAACATCAAGGACAGCACATCACATATACAATATATGGCGGTAACAGATATGTAAACAGAAACACAGCATTTTAAACAACGTGACCATTTCTATGGGGCACAAATCTTTGGGCAAACCATTGCATACCATATACATTTTAAACATCAAAAATTACCCTCTTTGTGGGGTTAATATGTCATACCCTTATTCTAGCATTTATTTCATGAAGCTTGAATGAGCTTTCATCAGCTGCAACACTAGACAAGATGGTGTGGATTATATTAACACATAAGACTTTTTTTCTGTAACCCTTCGATAATCGACAATTGTGTGCCAGAGCATGCAAAGTTCCAAAGCAAACAATCTTACTTCCACATTATATCGTCACCCATCTTTAGGCTGCAGTGGTTGAACTCATCTGAGGCATTTCCTAGATCATATGCATTAGCATATAATGTTATCTAAAGATGGCTCTGGGGCCACCATGTGACAATGATACATTGTGACAGGAAAAGTAACAACTTCCTGTGGTGTTATCATTGCTTTTTTGTAGGGGGTCCAATTCATTTCTATGTGCCTTCTAAACGTTTACATATTGTGGCTCGAGCAAGCAGCTAACACAAAAATGGTTGCGTTTTGGGTGGTCTGGTGTTGGGAAATGTCTTGTTGACGCAGCGCCTTCGTCTGCGAAACATACCCTTCTTCTTGTGATTGCTGCCCTCTGTTGGTCGCAGATGTAGCACTGCATATAGCTATGCTGTTCCACAGAGGGTAGCCAATTCCTTAGAGCAGTTTCAAACTCCCAGTAACATTATTGACCATCTCATCCTCGCCCATTATGGCCAGGACAGTGCGTGATCCGGACTCCACCTGCCCAAAACATAAAAAGTTTAACGGCCTTGGAAATAATGTATTATGTAGTATGTATTTTCTTTATTTAGGACACATTTTTATGACTTCTGTCAAGTTAATTGTGTTAAGTGTAGGAGCCTGGACCAATGTCATTTTTCCAAATCTGACCAACAGATAACACAAATCCTGGAACCATTTATGACGCAAGTGGTTAAACTTTACTTTAACAGAAAACAGTAGGCCCCTCAGAGGCTAGATGCCAATATATTTTCCATGCGTTTTTGGACGCGGCCTAAAAGTTGCAGTGGTCACTCACCTGGGTAAGCCCTGCATCCTGCACCAGGTAAGTAGGCAGGCTGAGGCTCATGGCCAGGGCTTGCAGCTCCAACAAGTGAGCCATGTTGGTGCCTTGGACCACCACTTTCTTGGCCCTGGGATAAACAATGAGGACAAACTTAATCAATTGGACATTTCTGAAAAACAACAATGAGCCCAAAAAAATCCACATAGGGCTTGGAGATTTTTTCTATCTAATCGATTAATTGGCATTTTTATGATTTGGCTGGGCCAAATCGCCATGCCCTAAATCCATTTTAAAAGACTGAAGAGCAAACATTGACACATATCCAATAAAAAAAAAAATATATATATAATTAAATCAGTAAATAAATATCTATCTATATCTATAGCTATATCTTTCAGATTTCTAACAGTAACACATCATTCTTACCCACTATGGTCCCATTTCCATGCCATCTCTCTCCAGCTGTTCTTGCCTTGCAGAGCCTGATACAGACCAACGGCTGCATGGCCCACCTGGGCCGCTACCTGAGGAACACCACACAAAGAAACAACTGTAACCCCTACTCCCTGTTGTCATGATGCATACAGAGATATAGAAAAGTTCCATTTGAATTTGGTATCCGCAAGTATGGGGTCTACTCTGACCAACCCTGTAATAGATATACAAGCAACATCGAAACCAAAGGAAAATAAATAAAAGTGAGCCCTTCAGTGTTGGTTTGGCCATGAATCACAGAGCCTTCCACTACAGTAAGCTCCCGCACAGCATCCAGCAGGACTGACCTTTCCCACGCCCATGGCGAGGTCCATGTTCACTACGAACACCATCTTGAAGGCGAGGTCATCATCGCCCTCCTCCTGGGAGACCAAACAGACACAAGAGGGGAGGAGAAGGGCTCAGCAGCGGTCGGACCCGGCCCAGTGTTACCCGTGTCACATGGTGAACCTGCGGGGACTAAGGCTATGGTAAGGGCACCTCGTTCTCCAGCTTGTTGAAGTAGTACATGGCTGCCTCCTCGGCAGACACGTTTCTGGTGTGCAGGAGGGCCTAGGAAGAAGAAAACAGATTCAAGTTAAACCCATCTACAGCACAATGAGAACAACAGGTATGGGAAGAAGCCACTGGCCCGCTGGGATTACAATCGCCTGGCCTGGTAAATAAACACTTTGCTTCAGTTTTACATGCGTTTTTGCATGGCAAATCTTTGCAGATGTAAACACCAATACTTTGTAATAAAATGCTACTGTCGAAGGTTCCTGCCCATTTCTTAAGATTGTAAGGCATTCAGGATGCATCTTTCCCAAAAAAAACATTCAAATAAAGTAATTTACTCCATGCTATATCTCCAAAAGTGAATTGAAACATGTATTATTATTAATTTATAATTCCCGTTTTGGAACATTTTATGTAGATGGTCCAATTACACTATATTATGTCCATGGCCCGGCATTAGGGAGACTAGGATCTGAATCCCCATACCGGGGTGCCCTCACCTGCTTGGCGGCCTCCTCGGGGATGTCCAGCTCCCGGAGCTGCTGGAGGTAGACTGGATTGACCTCCTGAGCGCCGGCATCAGGGCCTGATGGCTCCAAGGGCTCCATGCTGGGCTGTGGCATACAAAAACAACACATCATTACTTAACGGTAATGACAGCTCAAACCAGAAACCAGCTAACACTGAATATAGTAATGCATTTATATCGAATGAAAGTTATTTTTATATAGGTATAAGGCTTACCTCTGCCTTAGAGCGGAACATTAAAATATGAACTGACCACTTATGCTTCCTTGAGTTAAATGTCATTATCCAACACGACACATTCAAGCACATCTACTGCATTAGTAACGGTCTGTCTCTACTCCCAAGGGTAGAAGTATAGTAGTATAATATAGGACGATACTAAAGATCCACTGGGGCTAAAAAAAAGTACATCTTTAGTAGTTCACCTTTAGCACCTGTTTCCGAGCTGATGGAGAGGTAGTGGGAGTAGCTGAGGCTAAGCTGGGTAGCGGAGGCTATGCTAGGAGGTAGCAGAGGCTATGCTAGGAGGTAGCGGAGGCTATGCTAGGAGGTAGCGGAGGCTAAGCTGGGTAGCGGAGGCTATGCTGGGTAGCGGAGGCTATGCTAGGTAGCGGAGGCTATGCTAGGTAGCTGAGGCTATGCTAGGTAGCTGTAGAAATGGAGGTAGGTTCTACCTGAGCTAGGCAGCTAACGTGCTAGCAGGAATCCTCCAACACCAAACACAGATCTTCTCAAAGTGCTCCTATGGCGACAGCACGTTCAGATCTCTAAACGAGTACAGTCCACTGGAGGATGACAGTGCTTACTCCATTTTGGCAATCAAATTGTGATTTCCCTACCGGATACCATCATTGTAGATGCCTAGTAGTTTCCGTTCCGTGCGTCAATGTAGCCCTGAACACATCTCATCGACACCCAAGTTCCCGACCCTAACCGAAGCCGACCAAAACGCACATTCTCCACAAAACACCAATTGAAACATTTTGTTTCATGAATACTTTATTACATCGCCTTCGACAAATTTCGCTTTTATTAAACATGATATATCACTACAGTAACATTATTAAACCATTATGTACAATGATATTAACATAAGGTAAGAAAACTCCTTTAAACTGCTCTTTGCAGAGCCTGCTCTACATAGCTGAATTTATACAGTCTAACAACAGTTAGAATCTTCCCTCAGATGGCCTGCCTCAAAAGTTTTAGGCTTCAGAACTATATGACAGCAAAAAACATTTCTACAAAATTAGTTGATGTTTGTTAGATAGGCCTACTGTAGTGATAACCTATTGGTAACATTCAGACATTCTTGGGCTGAGACACCTATAGAGCATTTGGAGATGCATACGCAACACTAGAGGCTCATTATAAATTTATATAATTTTACAAATTTTTACCTTTTTCCCAATCAGGGGTCTTTGACATGAATTAGATGGACAGAGATTAAGCCAATCTCTATTTGGTCACTAAAATGTCAAGAGTGCATCACAGCTTTTGACATCAGGCAGACATACAGGAGGTATGAGCAGGCATACAGAAGGTATAATCAGGCATACAGGAGGTTTGGCAGGCATCAGCTCCACATGTGTTAGACTTCTGTTGGCACGGAGCAGTGGATGTTCTCTCATGTTGTCAGCAATTGATCACAATTTCAAATAAGAAAGTGATTTCAAACAGATGCTTTGTGAGATGAACATAGTACCATTAAACGGGGCTATAACATGCTGCGTAACAGCAGTGTTGTCTCCGCGTAATCACAGAAAAAATAAATTAAAATACAAGACACACTCCAGCACATAAAGCAAGAGTTTGGCAATCTTCAGGGAGATGTTTCAAACAAAGCGAGGAACTTCAGAATGTTTTGAAATGGACACAGCGTAAGCAGTACAGCATTTAGAACATTTTCTTCTTTAAAATTGTGAAAAAAAGGAATGTGAAAATGTTTTTACAAAATTAAAAGACTCAAATAAAAACAGTTACACAATAAAAACACCTTAATGAAACATTGACTTCCCCTCTAAGATCCTCTCCAGTGATGTTTACCTTTAAGGTAACAAGGGCAGAGTCCCACTCCAGGACCCTCACACAAGGGGTTGAGAACCAAACACACGCTAGCCAAAGGACCAGGGGTTCAAAGACATGTGTTAAAGGGGCACATTGTTAAAAAAAGAAATGAATGAAAAATTTACAACGGTTGTTTGTGTGATTTTCCAGCATTTGGCGATGTTTATACCAGCCTGTGTTATTTTAGGAGGACTGGTATGGCTATAGAAATGGTAAATGTGGATGAGGTAAAAAAAGAAAAATACAACCACTTCTGCTGAGGTGCCTTAGCCCATGGGTTGAGGTAGAGCGGCAATAACACATTGAACTCCTCGTAGATGTAAAGGAGCTCGTCTTGTTCACCTACAGAAACTGGCCTTTTTAAATAATAAAATTCTGTTCTCGAATTTGTTTAACCTTGTATAAACAGTAATGGACAAAACACTTAAATAATATGGCCAAGTTTACTTTCGTGGTGGAAATCGACCCACCATAACATCTCCAAAATATACGGTGTTACAACTGGACAAATGTCATGCCTTCATTGGTTTCCCATGAAGGCATCATGACATCACAGGCTGATTAAAAAGGGGAAGGTGTGTGTTACTGCATCTACACACATCAAGCGGACATCGGAAACCAATAACACACAGGCCAATACACTAATGCAATGCGAAAGGAGAGGGAATTTTTTTCCATCCTACACAAATAAGCACAAAATGTTTGTTACAAATAAAAGAAAGAGTAGTTCTTAATTCAAAATAAATGTATGACCATCACTGAACAGAGGACACACACACACACACACACACACACACACACACACACACACACACACACACACACACACACACACACACACACACACACACACACACACACACACACACGAGAGAATATGGGGGCGGGGCTAGTATGAGAGTATCAGAGTCCTTAGTGCCGGTCCAACAGTCCCATCCAAGAAAGTCTGTCTGTCGGTGTATCTCTCCTCCCTCTCGGGCTCTCGGCCCCTGCAGATGCATGCTCCTGAGCCGGTGGTGGATGGAGGTCTAGGTCCAGATCCTGGAGGGGCTGCAGCTCAGCCCAACGGCTCACAGGTCTGTCACCTTGTTTTCAACCGCCGCAGCGATCTGCTGCAGCCGGTAGCCCAGCTGCATCTTCTGGGCCGTGGGGTCTTCCTCCAGGGCCGTGATGATCTGAGGTGGACGTCAACACAGGTCAGAGGAGCACAACCTCCACCAACAGGTAAAAGGAAGTGTTTTAGGGGACACACACACACACACAAACACACACACACGAGCAGCCCACCTGGTCGTAGTACTTGTTGATGTACTTGTACAGCTCATGGAGGGCTACAAGGTAATTCAACTCTCCCGAGTAATTCTGTGAGGTGGGGAACCACATGAGCATGAGACCCATTTCATTATAGACTTCATCATGTTCATCATTTCTATGCGTTTTTCTTAAGTAGAGACCCTTATGTAAAGACAGTTCTGCTCACCCTGGACAGTTCGGCCAGTGCAGAGTTCATCTCCTGGTCGCTGGCGGAGATGGTCTGCCTGATGTCGGCGTAGTACCTGCGGTGCGGGAACAAACCAGGCAGCCGTTGAACACTGCTGTACTTTGGACTGGGATGACACAAATACTAATGTAGCTTCATGCAATACCCCCCCCCCCCCACAATAAGTATTCGCAAACTGACAAACCTTTCTACCATCTGCTTGTAACGGGGAATGTCTCTGGCATACAGCAGCTTGTTGATGGGTGAATCCTGGTGGTGTGGACGGAGGCCCAAGAGGAGACACAGGAGAGGGAACACAGTGAGAATAAGCACACGGCTTACAGCACAACTAGGATTCAGCCCCAGGGGGTGAACCCAAGCCCCAGGGGGTTCAGCTCCAGCTCACCCGTCCCAGCTTGTGTTCAGCGACGGTGCAGGAGTCCATGAAGGTCTGTGCGATGACAGAGAGCACCGCATCCACGTGGTCCGAGGCCTGCACATCAAAGATGAACTGGGGGTTCTTCACTATGTTGATCCAGAAACGCAGCGGTAGGCTGGAGGGAAAGAGGGAGGCAGGAAGGAAAGTGGTTAACATGTGATGTATTGAAATGTTTGGTGAAATGCAGAGCCCGCAGAGTCCCGGGTCAGTAAAGGTGGTCCCTGTTGGTCTTCCAGAAGTGGATGGTCTCAGGTGTGGTGTGTACCTGTTGGTCTACCAGATGTGGATGGTCTCAGGTGTGGTGTGTACCTGTTGGTCTTCCAGATGTGGATGGTCTCAGGTGTGGTGTGTACCTGTTGGTCTTCCAGATGTGGATGGTCTCAGGTGTGTTGTGTACCTGTTGGTCTTCCAGATGTGTATGGTCTCAGGTGTGGTGTGTACCTGTTGGTCTACCAGATGTGGATGGTCTCAGGTGTGGTGTGTACCTGTTGGTCTTCCAGATGTGGATGGTCTCAGGTGTGGTGTGTACCTGTTGGTCTACCAGATGTGGATGGTCTCAGGTGTGGTGTGTACCTGTTGGTCTTCCAGATGTGGATGGTCTCTGGGTCTGTGATGCCGTGGTGGGCCGCCTGGTCGTCCAGCAGGTCAAAGAAGTACTTGACGGCGAGCGGGACAGGCCGGCTGGTGCTCAGGATCACGGTGAACAGGTCGTCCACAAACTTCTGAAGCGTTCCCTGTGAGACCGCGGAACAAAGCGCAGATTCAGATGATCTTGGTTTGGTTTTGGTTTGACACGTGGATCCGGAAAAGATGATTGGTGATTGGTTTAGCTGTCTGTGGGTGTAGGTCTTACGCGCATACCAGAGTTTGATTGACATATTTAAAGCCAATCGTTTGGGAGAATCTTAGACAATAGACACGGTGGCCGGACTACCCCGACTGCTCACAGTAAGCCGGAAGGCCGGATTGTTCTATTAACGGCATTCCGGAAAGGTAAGAATTAGAAGAAAAAAACATTGCGTGTTTGTATCCCTTCGAAAATCAACAGCCCATGAGAGCAGCCAGTAAAGAGGCCCAGTAAAGCCAATCTTCATGGCCCAGTAAAGCCAACCTTCATGGCCCAGTAAGGCCAACCTTCATGGCCCAGTAAAGCCAACCTTCATGGCCCAGTAAAGCCAACCTTCATGGCCCAGTAAAGCCTACCTACATGTAGGGCTACTCGATTATGGGAAAAATCATAATCACGATTATTTTGGTCAATATTGAAATCAGGATTTTTCAAAACGATTATTTTTTTAGTTTAAAAATATGTTGCATTTATTCAGCATGTCTCCCCCAAAACAATACGTAGTAACTAAGAACTTAGAAATGTCGCCTTAAAAAAATTCACAAAATGATCAAAAAGAAAATGTTCCAATCCAAAATGATAAACAGATGTGTCCACCTGTTCGGCCCTTTCTATAAAAAAAATAAATAAAATAAAATAAATCATTATGTTAATTTTGTGATAGTTTGACGCTAAAATCGAAATCGCGATCAAAATACGATTAATCGCCCAGCCCTACCTTCATGGAGAGCAGGCGGGTCAGGTATATCTCTGGGATGGCCTTGGCCCGCTCCCTCTCCCTCAGGCTGCCCCGCCGGTGCTTTGGCAGCTCCGGCTCCTCGCCCGCCTTCACCAGGTGCCACAGCCGCACCCCCCCCTCGTCCGCATCCTCCAGCATGGGGGTCTCTGGCGGGAAGATGGACAAGCATCACACACCCAGCGTCGCTCTACTCAACACAGTATGATTGTGTTGGCATATGTTATTTTCAATTCAGCCATTAATGATGTGTCATCATGGGATAAAAACATGATGGATGGGTTCCTCTTCTGTATCTTGTACCGGGGCCCAGGTAGAAGACTGAGCTAGTGAAGGTAAGTCTACTCGACGTGCCCTGGTACATTAAAGCATAGACCTATACACATAGAAGACGTATTGACTGCTGCGCCTGTTGCTTGACTATCACAGAGATCACACGGCTCTCCTGGGGACCTACTCTCTCCCGCCACGTAGTCATGGTTGTCGTGGTGAATGTGTTTGCTGTGGCGTGGAACCAGCACCACAGTCGCACCGTCCGGGACCTGATGAGCAAACAACAACACAACTAGCATTACAACTACACACCAAATGAGACAAAAGTGCATTGTGTGTGTACACTTGTGCACGTATGGGCAGTGCATTACAGTGATGCACACGGACCTTGTAGTGTTGGAGTGTGTTCAGGCGTTTCCAGTTGCCCTGGACAACGGACGTGAGGTCCTCGTCCGACAGGATGAGGTGACCGGCCACACCAGACCGCCATTCTGAAACCAAACAGTCTGATGAGCTGGGACCAGTGGAGTGGAGTGAGTGAGTGAGTGAGTGAAGTGAGTGAAGTGAGGTGTGAATGAGTGAGGTGTGAGTGAGTGAGGTGTGAGTGAGTGAGGTGTGAGTGAGTGAGGTGTGAGTGAGTGAGGTGAGAGTGAGTGAGGTGAGAATGAGTGAGGTGTGAGTGAGTGAGGTGTGAGTGAGGTGTGAGTGAGTGAGGTGTGAGTGAGGTGTGAGTGAGTGAGGTGTGAGTGAGGTGTGAGTGAGTGAGTGAGTGAGTGAGTGAGTGAGTGAGTGAGTGAGTGAGTGAGTGAGTGAGTGAGTGAGTGAGTGAGTGAGTGAGGGGACCTCACCCAGGTCCAGTGAGTCCACATGGGGCCGCTGGGAGTAGGTGGTGCCCTTGTAGACCTGCTCCAGCAGCTTCTCCTTCACCTGGCTGATGGTGTCGATGTCCAGCACCTTGGAGGGCAGCGGCTGGCTCTCGTTCACCCCTCCGCCCTGGGTCAACACGTTGAGATTCTGGGGGGAGACGAAGCAGCCGGTCACAGCCGGTTTCGAGGTTAGTGCCCTGGCCTCTGAACCAGTCAGGGTTGGGAAAGGGTGACCAAGAGGGTTGTAGTCATAGTAACCATTGGTTAGGGCTTTGCGATATGGACAAAATCTCCTATCACGATATGGTTCAATTCATATTTTCATGACGATATGAGTCATTTCATGTCTCCATAACGAACGTATCACGATATGAGTCATTTCATATCCCCATAACGATACGTCTCAAGATATGATTCATTTCATATCTCCATAACGATATGAGTCATTTCATGTCTCCATAACGGTATGTATCACGATATGAGTCATTTCATATCTCCATAACAATATGCATCACGATATGAGTCATTTCATATCTCCATAACGGTATGTATCACAATATGAGTCATTTCATATCTCCATAACGATATGTATCGCGGTATGGGTCAATTCATATCTCCATAACGATATGTATCACGATATGAGTCATTTAGAATCTCCTCAACGATATGCATCACGATATGGGTTATTTTCTGTCAATTCCCAGAATAACCACATGCATCATGACTACTTTTTAATAATCCTATCCCATAAATAGAAATGAAAGGTTTTCTCTTTTCTCCTTTTGTTTGGAAGTGACATTGGCAGAACTGAATAGCCAGTACTGTTCGTAAATCTCCAGAAGACATCCAATCAACAACTGAGTACTATGTTACTGGGCAGCTCCACAGCGTCGTTGTTAGCGTGTCAGTTGACCGGCTGATTAGCTGGAATTCAAACACTAACAAAAATTGTCTTCTAGAAGGGGGGGGGGGAGCGTGTCACAAGCAATAGCAACTTTGTGATTGTTTGTTAGTACCGTCGTTGTGTATGAGCGCTTTAACGGGCGGTGTTCTACATGAAAGGCTCCACACAAAGTGGAGGTAGACTGAGCTCAATCCCCACTGGGACACGGAAATCAGAATGAAGCGCTGCTCAGACGCAGCCCCACACATCCACCCACAGCCTATAAAGTATAAAATGAGCCACTACCTCTCTCCGGCTCTTACAGAGATAGCTACGGCACCTCTGCGGCAGACACACCGTGGTGCATGCAAAAGAAAGAAAACGTCAACCAAAGGGGGAGACCAGTATACATGTTCCGGAATATGGTAAAGAGGAATGAAGAAGTGGTAGAGTTTGGCTGCTGGTTGTTATGCAGTGGCTGCCCATGCCAGATTCCTGCCTGATGGCCGGCAGCAGGCGTTCAGTGTGAGACCTGATGATATTTATCAACGTGTCTCACCAGAGTCTTGTACTCCACGTCTTCCCGCAGCAGTCTGTTGTCGTTTAGTGTGTATTTGGCCTTGCCCGTCACAGCGTCCACAGGCCCCTTGTCCACCTGGTGCTTGATGGCCCGAAACAGCATGTAGAGAGACTCACCCGCCGAATCCTGCACACACACACACACACACACACACACACACACACACACACACACACACACACACACACACACACACACACACACACACACACACACACACACACACACACACACACACACACACACACACACACAGCATGTAGAGAGAATCCCCAGCAGAGTCACCAACAAAGGGTAACAAAGGATGTGGCTCTCACAAAAACTAAATTAAAAAACTCAAAATCTGTTGACCAACATGACCACCTTGTTCCCAACTCTGAACTCTATGCTGATGAGGTGAACCCTGCGCATCGTTCCTTTACCCCACAGAACTCACCCTAAGGAGGGTATCGGGCCTGTGTCTTACTAAAGGACTCACCTCAGGAAGGCATCAGGCCTGAGTCTTAAGAACTCATCCTCAGAAAGGCATCAGGCCTGAGTCTGAAGAACTCACCCTCAGGAAGGCATCAGGCCTGAGTCTGAATAACTCACCCTCAGGAAGGCATCAGGCCTGAGTCTGAAGAACTCACCCTCAGGAAGGCATACAGGCCTGAGTCTGAAGAACTCACCCTAAGGAAGGCATCAGGCCTGAGTCTGAAGAACTCATCCTCAGGAAGGCATCAGGCCTGAGTCTGAAGAACTCATCCTCAGGAAGGCATCAGGCCTGAGTCTGAAGAACTCATCCTCAGCAAGGTATCAGGCCTGAGTCTGAAGAACTCACCCTCAGGAAGGCATACAGGCAGATTGACATCCAGTTGGTCAGCAACTTTTCCACCACTGTCTCCGTTCTAACGTGAGGGCAGAGAGAGAAGACAAGCAGGTTAAGTTTGGCAAAAGCAAATCAAATAGTACAGTCTAAATGTTTCAGGGTATTATATCCTGAGGCCTGCTGCTGGCCCATGACGCCAAATGATTCTTTACCAATACGGCCTGAAACTTTTAATGGTGTGCAATAGTCATTATTATAATAAACTCAAAATTTTTGACAATCACAATCACTGATTAATACGTGATTACAATGTTCTCTAATAGAAAACGCATAAACATTTCCATTTAATGAACTGCTAATTAGGACAATTGTAAAAGCTTGATCACATTGTTAAAGCCATACATCATTGCGTAAACATGAAACTACCAAGACAGCCCTGCAGCCCCCCGCTAACAAGGTTTCCTCCTAGCTCCTTTAAATCAAGTCGGAAGACTTTTCTGTTTCCCATTTAACCTGTAATTTCTATTTTATCCAAATGTTATATTTCTATTCATATTTTTTTTTCACATTTCTAACATACGTTCTAGACTAGATGCTTATTAATCTTGCTGTATTTCATGACCATGTAAAGCACTTTGAGCGGCCTTGTGTCTAAATTGTGCTATATAAATAAACTTGCCTTACCATCTGTTAGGATGCATTTGAAAAGGCCACAGGACCCACCCACCCACCCACCCACCCACACACACAACACACACCTGCGCAGCATGAGTTTGGGGTTCTTGGCCACGTATTGCTCCACCAGGTCGTTGAGCAGGGTCTTCAGGATGTCCGTGAAGTACTCCAGCTTGCCGTGCAGAGCCACGGTGAGCAGGGAGGCCACATAGGCGCGGTCCCTGGGAGAGAAGGTCCTCTGGCCCTCAAGGGTGTGGATGAACTGGTGAGAGAGCGGAGAAAAAGAACCTGTGTCATTCAGGACTCAGAAACAGGATCATTGGTACAGCACGCGGCCGCATTCTTAGACAGAGTCTTTTCCCCCGTGCAGAGGAGCGCAACGTGAAGCGTTCCATATCCTGATGATACCATTCATTCTGAAAAAGAAGCACGGCACGGTTGGCATGGCGACAGAGTGACAGCTCAACGCGGCGTACCTTGGTGAGGAAGAGCTTGCTGTTGAGGAGGTTGGACAGCTGCACCAGGCCCTGCTCCACCGTCTGCCTCCGGCACTCCTGCACGTCCAGGTCGCGCCTCAGTGGCGACTCCCGGTGGCCGGGGAAGAAGATGCGCTCGGCATACTTCTTGTAGTCCAGGAAGGGGATGCCCGAGCCCACCAGGTCGCTGGACATGTCCATCATCTCCGTCATGAGGTCTGGAGGAGCAGGGGACAGAGGGGGCTGGTTAGAAGGTATCACATTCAACTATCTGTCAAACATTTAGCCAGCCAGAGAGAGGACTTCAGAAATGATGAAGTCTAAAGTGAACGGGAAAATCTGTAAGGATGAGCAGGTTGGTGTATATTTGTATTGGTCAGTGAAGAGAGGCTTCCATTAAACGGCCTTCTCCCTGTAAATCACCTTTTCCTCATTATTTCAGCTAGGTCTCACTTAATCACACGTGAATGGTCTCAGTGGTCTGGTAACAAGGACTATATAGAGGACTAGACCAGGGGCCTGCAGACTGACCCTGCACAGGGCCGTGTGGGGTTATGTGTTCCCCGTTTCAGCCGATGAGGGGCCTGGCAGCCTCGGGCGTCCTCACCTGTGAACTCCTTCTTGCAGCGGTCCCTGACGCTGGTCTCCAGGTTCTCCAGCTGGATCTGGACCTTCTTGTAGTCCCTCAGGGCCTGCTTGCTCTTCCTCCTAGAAACGCCAGTGGGGAGAGAAACCGCTGTTTAGATCAGCAAACCCCGCTCTTTTACACACCTTCTATAGAGTTTTCACAAGTGGATAACATGATGGATACAAAATAGAATTAATAAAGTGATATATTTAACATTTATTTAACTATTTGAGGCCACTCCTCCTGCCTTGGAGGTTTTCCAATAAACCAATTTGTTGTTGTGCCCTTCTTACTTGGTGCAAATAAAATGTCATCATTGAAAGATCCTTTTTATCGCATCTTCAATGTTCCGAAGATACATTTTATGAAAGCTATTGGGAATTCCATATTCCACAACATTCCTTACAACCTTGTAAACATTTTCCGAATGTAAACATATCTTAGAACCATTCACACCAACATCTGGAAGATGTTCCTCCATGTCCATGAAACCTGAGAGACACAAACCTGTAGATGAGCACTATGATGAAGACGATGAGGGCCACGATGGAGGCCCCCACGCCCACTCCAATCCGCGCCTCCATGGGGAAGGTGGCCAGGCTCATGGTGTCGTATTGGACCTTGCCCAGAGAGAAGTTGAGGTTGCCCATCTGGACCTGAAACACACCTTGTTCAAATCAGAGACGGTTTCTGTAGTTTCATCAAACACCACGGAAACATCAAACCAAAAGCAAATGAGTTCACGGTTTCCCCACTTTAAAAGCGGGTATGGGTCTATTCCATCGTAGTGCAACTCCATGGATCAACGTGTGGACGGTATTCCAGTCTCCCACGTGTTTTCAAGGGACCTTTCCTGGATGAAATCCCATGTTGATAAAGAAAGGCCCCTGGCCACCGACTGCAGCAGCTGCGTCCTGTTTGAGCCACACCTTTGGTCGGGGCCCGTACCAGGGCCCCCGGGTTAGGGCCACAGCAGGCAGAGCTCACCGTGAAGTCCGGCAGGCTGTCGGAGCCCTCGCGCTTCTTGCCGTTGGGTCCCGGGCCGGGCTGCTGTGGCGGGGGTTCGCAGTACAGGTGGTTCCTGGTGAGGGTCTTGACCGCACACACTCCCTCGCCCACCAGGACCACCACCTCCTCCTTGGTGATGGCCAGGTCCAAGTTCTCACCCTGGGCAAGGAGAGCGGGGGGGGGAGTCATTTATATTACACTTGATTCTAGGAGCTCACGAGACCAGGGACCACACACACACACACACACACACACACACACACACACACACACACACACACACACACACACACACACACACACACACACACACACACACACACACACACACACACCTCCAGCTGGATGAAGCTGCCTGGGTTATAGCGGTAGGCCTTGAGTGGCTCCTGCCTGTTGAGGCTGTGCAGCAGGGGGTTGGGCTGGTAGTGGAAGAGCTGGGCGCTGAGGCCACTGAATGGGAAGCGCAGGTTGTCCAGCAGGAACTCCACGGTGACCTCTGACCCCCACACCGACTCGTCCACCGCCGGCGAGCGGCACAGGATCAGGGAGGAGGAGTTGACCTCACAGCGCTCCGTGAACTACAGGAGAGAGACCGGTCACTAAACGCCAAATCCCAGCACTTTATGGACCCCAGTGGGCTTTTGGGAAGAGACATCAATATAACATTCGACCAGAGGTGGCGCTGTTTCTACAGTAGACTCTACAGGTCCTGTAGATAAAAACTGTCTCTTAACATCGCAATAAAACCAATTGATGTGGGCCTTTCTCTCTCACACACACACACACACACACACACACACACACACACACACACACACACACACCTGTTTGACATAGCAGAGGGGGTCGCTAGAACAGACCAGGTCTGCTACCATTCTGATCAGCCTCTTGGGTTGGCCTCCTCTCCTTCGCGACTCGCCGCCCCCTCCACTCCTCCTCCTCCTCCTCCTCCGGGTCTGGCTGATGGGGTCCAGGGGGGCGATGGTCACCACCATGCGAGGCTCCTGCACCACGTCCAGGCTGTGGCCCCACACGTAGATGAGGCGTCCTCCACTGGGCCACACAGAGAGGAGGATTCATTCATTCATTCATTGCACTTTCAAATGACCCAAAGCGCTTTAAATACCAGGATGTGTGTTTGTGTTGGGGGGGAGAGACCGGCGATGATTAGGGGACCATGGCAGTACATGGTGGGAATGTGGCCCTGACCCTACTCTAGTGATGAGTAGAGACACCGGGGTTAGCCCCCTACTCTAGTGATGAGTAGAGACACCGGGGTTAGCCCCCTACTCTAGTGATGAGTAGAGACACCGGGGTTAGCACCCTACTCTAGTGATGAGTAGAGACACCAGGGTTAGCCCCCTACTCTAGTGATGAGTGGTACAGACACCGGGGTTAGCCCCCTACTCTAGTGATGAGTAGAGACACTGGGGTTAGCCCCCTACTCTAGTGATGAGTGGAGACACCGGGGTTAGCCCCCTACTCTAGTGATGAGTGGAGACACCGGGGTTAGCCCCCTACTCTAGTGATGAGTAGAGACACCGGGGTTAGCCCCCTACTCTAGTGATGAGTAGAGACACCGGGGTTAGCCCCCTACTCTAGTGATGAGTAGAGACACCGGGGTTAGCCCCCTACTGTAGTGATGAGTGGAGACACCGGGGTTAGCCCCCTACTCTAGTGATGAGTGGAGACACCGGGGTTAGCCCCCTACTCTAGTGATGAGTGGAGGCACCGGGGTTAGCCCCCTACTCTAGTGATGAGTGGTACAGACACCGGGGTTAGTGATGGGTGGAAGTAGCTTCCAGCCGGTATAAGCCGGTATTGCTATGCAGGAAGCCATGAGGCTGGCTCTGCACAGAGAAAGAGAGGACGATTTACTTTCCCTCCTTTTTCTTTTTAATCGGTTTACGCTGGCCCAATAGCTGCCCATTGGGGCCCCTGCTGCAGCTGTTGGCTCTGTTGGGGCTGTTCTACAACGTGGCCTCTGAAGCCCTCGAGACTGAACTGTGATCAAGGAACCACGACAATAGACTGAGCTTAAGGGAGAGGAAGACGCCATGTTTTGTGTTGCCGTCCAACCCTTGTGCGACCAAACACAGGATGTTTGTGGCCCAATGTCCAGAAGTGTGGCAGGAAGGAAAGAGGAGCGCGTCCCCCGGTCTGCGAGGCAGCCGTTGACGCGGCGCATTTTGGCAAGAGGGTCTACACACCGACATCGCTGGTAGCCCCACACACACACACACACACGGGGGGCGTACTTCAGGAAGCTGCTGGCGGGGGCTGCGCGGGTGACGTTGGGGTTGGGGGTGTAGCGGTAGAGGCTGGTGTGCAGGTGGCGCTGGCTGGCGCCGTAATGCAGGGTGACGCGCTGCTCCCCGCTCCGGTTGCTGGCGCCCGTCACACACACCACGCTGGCCTCCTTCACCTCAGACACACTGAGGGGCAGGGGGGGGGGGGGGGGGGGGGGGGGGAGAGGGGAAGGAGAAGGAGAGAAAGGAAGGGAGAGCGGGAGGTTGGTTGAGGAGAAAGGCGCCACAAAGGAAGAACTCGTGATTCCTGAAGTCTGAACAGAAGTTGGTATGGGGTCCATCTGAAGCCCTGCTGTTCAAAATGTGCATGCAGGGTTGTCAGTGAGCGCGCGCGCTGCGGTCGGTGGTGCTCACATGCTGCAGGGCACCCCGCCCACGGTAATGGTCAGGCCTGAGGGCCGTCCGGTCAGCAGGCGGCGCCCCGTGATGGTCAGCGCGGTCCCTCCTGCTTTGGGGCCCCTCTCTGGGGACACGCCCATCACAAAGGGGTCCTGGGAGGGGAAGAGATCAGGGTTCGACTTCAGGAAGTATTACCATTACTGCCGTTATTTGATAATAGTTTATAGCTCAGATTGTTATCAAAACCAAAAATTGAAGTAGGGTCAAGCTGGGTCCATTTGGTCCAGCAGTGAACATAAGGGTTCCTTTGGTCTGAGTAGATTGAAAGGACGTGGTCATTTGTAAAGGACATCTTTAGCGCTGCATATAACTGCATGTAGGCATTGTGTGTGGTTCATCACCTGGTAGCTGAACATCTGGCTGGACAGGCCTCGCTCTCCTCCGCTGACCTCCACCGACACCTGGCCCACCTTCTCCCCCCCACTGGCCTGGGTCTTGCATACGATCCTTGAGAGCAGACAGAGTGTGTTCCATCAGTGGACTGGGACGTCATGGTCTCAATGATGCCCCCTGTATGTTCAGCAATTAATTCATGACATGCTAACCTTTCTGCAGCTTTGACGCAGCATACATAGTTTTAGATTCTCTCCAGAGCACAAAATATATCGAATGAATATTGCAATTAATCAACTTCCATGAAAGGAAGTTGATTAATTGCCCACACATGCAGAGCCAGGCTAGTCTCCGGCCAGGCTAGTCTCCGGCCAGGCTAGTCTCCGGCCAGGCTAGTCTCCGGCCAGGCTAGTCTCCGGCCAGGCTAGTCTCCGGCCAGGCTAGTCTCCGGCCAGGCTAGTCTCCGGCCAGGCTAGTCTCCGGCCAGGCTAGTCTCCGGCCAGGCTAGTCTCCAGCCTACCTGGTTGAGATCTGGTAGAGTCCGGGGATGACGGTGCAGGGCACGCTGACCACCCTGACGGTGTGGAGGACGTCCTCCGCCTTCTGGCCCAGGTTGGAGCCCCAGATGGTGACCTGTGTGCCGCCCTCAAGCAGGCCGGACAGCGGCTCGATCTGAGGGCCGGAAAGCAGGAATGAGGCTTTGAAACAGCTCTGGACAGCTGCTGAATTAGATTATCACACCAGCCTGTAATATAGGCATGTAATATTGGATTGATCTTTTTATGATGTTTTGACAACTTTAGGCAACGCCACAGAGTAGAGATACGGCCATAGCGGTTCCCCAGAAGACAGACCGTGCCATACGGGCAACCGGCCAGCAGATGGCAAACAAGTGCAAATATAGTTAGCAACATGTTTCTCCTGCTGCTCAGACTAGCTGTACAGTGATTAAACGATTCCTTCAGGGGGCAGAGTAATGATCAAAGCGCTGCCTGTTGGACGTGTACGTATGTAGTGGTGCTCAGTGCTGCGTCTGGTTCAGCCTGTGTGTGTGCGTGCGTGCGTGCGTGCGTCTGTGCATGCGTGCGTGCGTGTGCAGACTCACTTTGTGTATGAGCGGGGCGGGGCACGTCTGCTGGACGGCCTCGCTGCCGCACGACTCGGAGTAGAGGCAGCTGGCCCGGCGGCCGCCGCACCACACACAGTCGTACTTCCTGTCCACTGTGTGGCACCGGCTGCAATCGGCCCGGCCCGCCGAGCAGTTGTACAGCGTGACTGAGGGCAGAGAGCGGCTGTGGTTAGACAACGCTGGTCTATCTGTGATGGTTACACTGCAGGGTTAGACAACGCTGGTCTCTCTGTGATGGTTACACTGCAGGGTTAGACAACGCTGGTCTCTCTGTGATGGTTAAACTGCAGGGTTAGACAACGCTGGTCTCTCTGTGATGGTTACACTGCAGGGTTAGACAACGCTGGTCTCTCTGTGATGGTTACACTGCAGGGTTAGACAACGCTGGTCTCTCTGTGATGGTTACACTGCAGGGTTAGACAACGCTGGTCTCTCTGTGATGGTTACACTGCAGGGTTAGACAACGCTGGTCTCTCTGTGATGGTTAAACTGCAGGGTTAGACAACGCTGGTCTCTCTGTGATGGTTAAACTGCAGGGTTAGACAACGCTGGTCTCTCTGTGATGTCATACCGCAGGGTTACACGGTAGAAAGATACACATGCTTAGCCGGTAAAGTGTCTTTTGGGGAGGGAGGGAGGGGAAAGACAGACAGACAGACAGAAAGAGACAGAAACAGACTGAGACAGACTGAGACAGAGAAAAAGAGACAGAGAGACACAGACAGAGAGAGAGAGAGAGAGGGGGACCCAATGTGGGTGCGATAGCTTTCCTGATTGTTGTGCGTCTCGGTGGGGGTATAGTTATTTGGTCTATTTGTTATGAGTTCAATTCAGCTAGATAACCCCTCGGTGGGATTAAGTGGTGAAACACAAACAAATTCCATCTTTGTCCTTACCACGTAGAGACGGATCGCTGTCCACATGGAAGGTGTCCCTTCTCTTGACGAACACCAGAGCGTCGTTCTCCTCCTCCAACGAGGTGTAGGAGTACTGAGGAAGGAACCACATGTTAGTCTCCTCCACATACCACGAGGACCTTCTGCTATTTGATACCGTTTCATTTATTATTTTTAAGATTTTCCGATGACATTTAGGAGCCAAGTCCTTTATTGAGAGCCTGACTGTCCAATGTTAACTTCCGGTTTCTATCAATTCATCAAATTTGTCACCAGAAGTTGAAAACAAAAAAGCACAAAATTATCCTCAAATTAAAAGTTAGAAGTCATATTCAAACAAAAATGAAATACAAATAATATATAAAACAACAATATTAAAATTAATAGATTGATTCAAAGTATCCGAAGTAAAGAGGTGTGCTGTCTCTCCACTCTGAGGCTCTGCCTACAACGCTCCACCCTAGATCAGGGTGGAGCTTGCTGACCTTGTGCTGCTGACAGGTGATGTAGAAGATGGAGGAGTTGAACTCATCCGTCTCCACGTAGGCGTCCACCACCACCGTCTGGCCCTCGATCACCAGCACACACTGGTATTCCTTGTCCTGCACACGCACAAAACCACCCTCAGGGAACACACACTACCCCCCTGATGATACAATTCATATATCCTGTTAACATAATTGTGTGTCTATCCTTCTTGTCATTGAAGGCAAGGCAAGGCAACTTTATTTATATAGCACTTTTCATACACAAGGCAGACTCAAAGTGGTGAAGTGGTGTGTGTGTGTTTGTGTGTGTCTGTCACTCTTGTCATTGTAGTGGTGTGTGTGTCTATCCTTCTCGTCATTGAAGTGGTGTGTGTGTGTTTGTGTGCGTCTGTCACTCTTGTCATTGTAATGGTGTGTGTGTCTGTCACTCTTGTCATTGTAGTGGTGTGTGTGTCTGTCACTCTTGTCATTGTAGTGGTGTTTGTCTGTCACTCTTGTCGTTGTCGTGGTGTGTGTGTCTGTCACTCTTGTCGTTGTAGTGGTGTGTGTGTCTGTCACTCTTGTCGTTGTAGTGGTGTGTGTGCCTACCTGGTAGAGGTGCAAGTTGTGGGCAAGCAGTGTGATCTTCCGCTCCACCTGGACAGGAAGCAGCGACGAGCCCTGAACCTTCTCCACACACGGGCAGGCGGAGGGGCCCACGCTGACGTAGGAGCCCTCGTCCCCCTGCGCACGCACACACACACACACACACACACACACACACACACACACACACACACACACACACACACACACACACACACACACACACACACACACACACACACACACACACACACACACAATGAACCCAGCCTTCAGAATGCAGAACCGTGATAGCCAACAACATGGGGAGACGGGGGAAGCCAGTGCTGCGGTGAACCACTTCAGAGGTTGTGTTTGAAGGTGATCTATAGCAGACACACAAAAAGATCCCAAATGAAAGAGAAAGACAAGGGGACGAGGAGGCGGGGAGGGGGGTGTCTGAGGCGGCCAGGGCCCCAACACAGGGGTCAAGGAGCGATGGAGGAAGAAGAAGGAGGAAGAGGAGGAAGAGGAGTAGCGGGCTGAACTCACCGGTAGGAAGCCATCGCTCACATCATACTGGTAGTCGGGCTCCGAGTCCGTGTCCATCAGGCGTGGGAACGAGGCGGCGGGGTCGCGGCCCCCCTCCCCGTCCCCCGACAGCAGAGTGGCGGCCGAGAACGTGCTGACCGTGTCGTTGTCTCCGGCCACGCCCACACTGGCGTCCTCCCCCGCCTCTCCCTCTGAAACCCCTTGGTTGCGGTCCTCCTCCTCCTCCTCCTCTTCCTCCTCGTCCTCTTCCTCCTCCCAGGGCAGCTGCTCGGGCGCTCCGTCGGTGGGCGGGGCGGGGAGCGGGGACCGGAGGGTGGACGCGGGGGGGCCCTGCCCCGCCCGCTCTCCCTCCTCGTCTTCGGCCTCGAGCGGCTCCCCCACGGGGAAAAGCGTGGGCAGGGGGCGGAGCCCGGAGAAGCCCCCGGTGACGCGGGCCCCGGGGGCCTCCGTCAGACCGGGGCCCCACGCAGACTCTGCTGGCGGTGGGCTCGGGGGCTCCCACGGGGCCGTCTCCCACGGGGCCGTCTCCGTGGCCGGCCCTTGCTGGGCCTCTTCGGCCGGCGCCGCCCCGGTGATGGGCTCCAACTCGGCCTCCAACTCGGTCTCCATGACGACGGCGGCGGGGCTGGGAGTCGTGGCCGGCTCCTCGCTCCCCACGCCGGTCGGTACGACGGCGGGCCCCCGGGTGGCGGTGTCTTTCTCCGGCGGGACTAGGTGGGACTCGGGGTCCGGGGCGGAGGGCGGGGCGGTGGGAACGGTGGCCAAGGGTACGACGTCCGGGGGAGCGGCTGTGGTCTGTGCCGGGGCCGCTGGTTCCAGAGTGGTGGGCGGGGCCGGGGTGGTGGGTCCCAGAGTGGGACCCGTCGTGGTGGGGGTGGGAGGGGCCTGGGTCGCTGTGGTTGGGGCGATGGGGGTGGTCACCGGGGTGGTGGCGGTGGTGGTGGGGGTGGTGGAGGTGGTGGTGGGAGTGGTGGTGGGAGTGGTGGTGGAGGTGGTGGAGGTGGTGCTTGTGGCGGTGGAGGTGGTGCTTGTTGTTGCCGGGACGGCCGGCAGGGTGGGGGGAACAGGAGGGGGTCTGTTTGTGGGCGGAGCTGAGGTAGGGAGTTTAAACTGGGAGAGGAGAAGGTTCAGGAGACGATAGGGGGAGAAGGGGGTGGGGCAAAAAATCAAAGCAAAAGGGCAAAGTAAAATAATGACCCAACTCAAAGGTGGAAATGCAACTCAAAATGCAGCGTTGTACAACACATAAGCCAGTGTCATGGTGTTACTGCCGATGAGGATTCATGTGCCTGACGGTGTGTTTTGTTCGGACTGATGTCTGCACATCCTGGAACGATGAGGGCAATGAAAACACCACCGTGGACTCAAATGCTCTCGTCAATTCACCAAAAATATGTACGACCAGGTTCCACTCACATGCTGGTTGTAGATGACCACACCCTCCTCACAGCTGGACTTGTATGTGCACAGGTGCTGGTGGACGCACCAGTTGCAGCCCCAGCGACTCTCCACGCAACCATGGCACCTAGGGGAGAGGGAGTGGTTGGAAGTGTCATACAGTGGGCACAGCAGAGTAGTAATGTTCTAGTGGAAAGAAGGAGCACATGGAAATACATAGGAGCCATGGAAGAGGGGGCGGAGGAAGGGAAAGGTTGAGCCAAGGTTGATTAAAACACAGGACGACAGAGACTCCCATAATTACATCTCGGAGCAGAGTATCATTTAGAGGGATATGTAGACAGGAGGAATTGACCGACTGGACGGAGTGGGAAAGACCGCGATAGAGAGGGAGAAGATGGGACGTTTGACGCCTTGTGAATTAATCCAATAGCAACCATCCCCTGGCGGTCAGAAACAGAGGCAGGACAGAGGTGTAGACAGAGGCAGGACAGAGGTGTAGACAGAGGCAGGACAGAGGTCTAGACAGAGGTCTAGACAGAGGCAGGACAGAGATGTAGACAGAGGCAGGACAGAGGTCTAGACAGAGGCAGGACAGAGGCAGGACAGAGGTGTAGACAGAGGCAGAACGGAGGTGTAGACAGAGGCAGGACGGAGGTGTAGACAGAGGCAGGACGGAGGTCTAGACAGAGGCAGGACGGAGGTCTAGACAGAGGCAGGACGGAGGTCTAGACAGAGGCAGGACGGAGGTCTAGACAGAGGCAGGACGGAGGTCTAGACAGAGGCAGGACGGAGGTCTAGACAGAGGCAGGACGGAGGTCTAGACAGAGGCAGGACCGAGGTCTAGACAGAGGCAGGACGGAGGTCTAGACAGAGGCAGGACGGAGGTCTAGACAGAGGCAGGACGGAGGTCTAGACAGAGGCAGGACGGAGGTCTAGACAGAGGCAGGACGGAGGTCTAGACAGAGGCAGGACGGAGGTCTAGACAGAGGCAGGACGGAGGTCTAGACAGAGGCAGGACGGAGGTCTAGACAGAGGCAGGACGGAGGTCTAGACAGAGGCAGGACAGAGGTCTAGACAGAGGCAGGACAGAGGTCTAGACAGAGGCAGGAGAGAGGTCTAGACAGAGGTCTAGACGGATGCAGGACATAGTTGAGGAAAGAGGCTGGATGGAGCTAGCGGCGGGGCTGTGCAGACAGAAGGCCGTAACTCGGGGTGTGGGGGAGGTACTCACGGCTTGCTGCCTGACAGCTGCTTGACGGCCGTGCAGTCGTAGAAGGTGAAGTCCCTCTGCGTGACGCTCACGCCGCCGAAGCGGACGGACAAGGTGACCGTGATGGAGTCTACAGCGGGAATAAAAACACACGACGCAGAAGAGAGACACATTAAAGGCTTACCATCAAGGTGCCCCTGTTAGCCTTTAGCTAACCCACAGCTAAAGCTTACCAACACAACTCGTCTCCTGTGGCAAACTATTCCTGCATAGTGTTTTGATTCCCACGACCTGATGTATGTCTGTCTGTCACCTGCTAGGCTAATGCTAAGACTAATGCTAACCTAGGCCGGTATCCAGGCCTCTCAAGGACCTGTGTGTGTGTGTGTGTGTGTGTGTGTGTGTGTGTGTGTGTGTGTGTGTGTGTGTGTGTGTGTGTGTGTGTGTTAGAGAAGGAAAGATAAAAGAGATTAGAGCACAATTAGGGAAATGGATAGAGACAAAGGGACAAAGACAGACACAGACACAAACACAAACAGAGACAGAGAAAGAGTGAGAGACAGAGAGACCTGCCTGCTGACGTGGCCTATTAGGATTACCATTGCGTGACTGCACTTGTGTTCCCATGTTTACAAATGTACGCCTTAATTATTTCTTCCGAGCCCACTGATCTACTTGCATCATCGCAACTTTGACTTACCGAAAACAATTAAGTGCCCTGAGCCGGTGATAAACAACCCCCCCTAGAAGTGAACTGTTGTTTCTGCTCACTAGCCGACACTAGGGCTGGAGAGCAGACTGGCTGTCTGTGTGCAGGGTGCGTTGTTTGCTTGTGTGCTTGCGAAGGACACAGACACACACACACACACACACACACACACACACACACACAAAAGGAAATGCAAGACAGCGAGCCAAATCCCTTGAGTTCAGTGCTGCCCATCAAGCCCCAGACGCTTCACCCACCCTGGCCCGACTGCACCATGGGCACCCTGGAGGGGTCCGGGGAGCGGCAGGTCACGCCGGTCGGGGTGGTGGTGGCGGCAGTGCTGGACCCGTCTTGGAACAGGCAGGAGTAGCCCTCACCCTCCCCCAGGCCGGGGAGTCCCGGGACCGACAGGGCGATCTAGCAGGGCGGGAGAGAGCGGTGTGGTGAACAGACCATTCAGAGCGACAGAGACAGGCCGGGACAGAGCTCCAACTCTTATCTTCTCTATAAGATCATAAAGGCTAGTGTGTGTGTGTGTGTGTGTGTGTGTGTGTGTGTGTGTGTGTGTGTGTGTGTGTGTGTGTGTGTGTGTGTGTGTGTATGTGTGTGTGTGTGTGTAAGGCAGAGCTGTAGTGTGGGTTTTGGTAACCTGTTGAAACCCTTTGGAGTAAGCTGTGCTCATACACACAGATGCCATCATGCCTGGGAGTCTCGTTCAGGGACAAATTATTGTTTTCACTATTGTGCGCTCTTTAGCCAATAATAACACCTCAAAGAAAGCGTGGGATTAGAATACATCCTTGAGGCATCACCCTTTAAACCAAAAACAATCTCTTATTTCAAATGCATATTCACACACACTGTCAAATAAGAGTTCTGCACTAGAAAGACTATACTGTGCGTTTGCGATTGAGCGCTTCGGTGTTCTTGTCTGTGTGTGCGTGTCTGTGTGATTGTGTGTTTCTGTGCGTGTCTGCGTGTGCAATGCGTCTGTGTGTGCTTCTGTGTGTGCGTGTCTGCGCTCACCATGCGACTCTGGTCCCGGCTGACGTTGGAGGGCTGCAGGTCCTGCACGGACAGACACTGCTGCTCCATGTCAAAGCTCCACAGCCACTGGCCCGTCTTGTTGCTGCGTTTACACTGAGACTGCAGCGCACAGCTGCAGGGACACATGGGCAAACGCGGTGGGTTTAGGGACGAGTTTCCAACGCTACTTTATTGTAAATATTGTAAATCCCAGTCACACCTGAGTCAGGCATGGAACCCTCATCTTCCTCCTCGCTAGTTGCTTATGTTCTCTGACGAATTCAAGACAAACGCCACTTTTGCTAGGTATGAAAACCACAGCACGCAAAACAAATACGTGATATACATTAAATGGAGCGTGTTTCCGCGGCTCATTACAGGCCTAAGTAAGCTTCCCTTGTGGATACATTTCCCATGTATAACCTTTTATACCCTTTTGGCTCTTTTTCATTTGATGAAACCATTTGAAATAGTCGCTGATCTCTGCACGCACAGTTCAAGACCCCGACTGTGATGAGATTCTAGTAATGCAGACTGCAGGGTGAATCCATTCTGCAGCGAGCTCTGTCGTCTATAAAGTGCTGGAAATACACTAGCCCCCATCACCTGTCCCTTCAACCTGGTCCTTATGGCATCAGAATAAAAGTGCTTAAATTAGTTGCAATGTCTTTTTCTTTCAAGCACGTGAAGGTGTGATAATAAAATGACCGCCTTCAATTAGTAAATGTATTTGCAGACTGACTCAACACTACAAGTCAAAACACGCGTTAGACCCTTCTCACGGACGTGTCATGGCTGGATATCCACAGTGTCCCCCATGACGCCCATTAGGGGACTGCTTCCTCTCTGTAGCCGGGCCCCGGCAGTGGACTAACCTCAACTAGCTTAGGCTTCTACCCGGGCCCTGCAACATTCAAGTGGCAGACCCATGATTAGTGTCACGGTGACAGCGTTTATCAGACTACGATGTGAAGGTCTATTGCTGCTTTGGGTTCTAGACAGCCACAAGTGATCACTTGCCACAGTCTGGATCACAAATCCATGGACCTGCCACCGATTTCCATCCGGAAACAGCAATTGCGAAACCCTGGTTCACCACAGCATGACTGAGACAGTAAACTGAACTCACCTGCCCTCCAGAACACACCAGCCACAGTACGGGTCATGGCCCTGCAGGCAGGAATCACAGTCTGTGTGTATGTGGCACTCCGCTACAGGCCTCTTCTGGAGCTGGGAAACATAAGGGCCATCTCATGTTAGAGTTTGTGGTCCTGTGTTAAGATGTATGTGATAATGTGTGCCTGTGCCAACCTGTTACCATTTGATAGGGGGTGTGTGTGTGTGTGTGTGTGTGTGTGTGTGTGTGTGTGTGTGTGTGTGTGTGTGTGTGCGTGTGCGTGTGCGCGTCGAGTGCGCGCGTGCGTGACCATTTGATAGTGTGTGTGTGTGTGTGGGTGCGAGTGTGCACCATGGTTGAGGTCATAATGAAGAGGTGCTCCTCCTTCTGGTCCAGAATGAGGTCTGAGCTGATGGGGGTGTTGGGCTGAACGGGGACCACAGCGTACTCCTCCACCTCGCCGTTGGGTCCCAGGTACACCTGGGGAACAGCAGTCTCATCATCATCAACATCATCTTCATCCTCCTCCTCATCCCACTGTGTGTGTGCACAACTCGCAGTTATGTCAATCAATAGGGATTCACCTGCAATCAACCTAATGAAAAGGCGCCTTGTTGTGATGGGTTGTGTTGTGGGGTATTGTGTGGGGTATTGGCTCAGAGCTCTATAATACTAGTATTAATGTTATTGTTAGATTGAGGGGCAGTGTGTCTGGCATATTCGTCTATCGCACGAAAACTGCATTGTTCCACGCTGTAGATGCAAACAAAAAATCTCTGAGCAACCAAGACAATCTAGAATGAGCTAAGATACAACACCTGCTCACTGGCTATTTGTTGTAACACATTTGAGAATGAAATTTAAATTTCATTCTGTTATCAGATTTCCACTGCATTGCAAGGAACGGTTCAGGTGATTCTAGGAGCATCCCGTGTGTGCTGAATGCTAAATATTTGCCAGCTTTTGGCCACAGCGATGGTTTGTGTGAAGACCTAGAGGAAAGAAAATACAGTAGTATCTACCAAGATATGTGGGGAACCGTGTGGAGCACGACCAGCTTTTTATAACATCACATCCTGACCAGTAAGAGAAACAGAGAGGGGAGGGTCGGAAACCACAGCACAGTTAGAGAAATAGTTGATATAGAAAGAGATGTTATCTAGGAGTCAAAACACAACCATCCTCTGTTTTCCCACAACCACATTCACCAGCTGAACTCGACAATATAAACGTTGAAAAGATTATCCAAACACTATTGCTATTCTTGGGTGAATGGGGTTGGACGTCTTTATTTTCAATCATAGACCCTGACATTCCCAGAATATTGATGTTTTGCCACCAATGCCGTGGTAATGAATTGACCCCGTCTTCTTGTGTCAAAGAGCTGACAATCAGCGTCATCCTCACTGTCAATAAGCCAGTGCCACCAGCGCATACAGCCTCCGGTGTCATGACTCCATGAAAGAACACCCTATTTAGGGCTGCTCGTGAAAACAGTACAGCGATGAGGACCACATGTATCAAGGAGCCAACACTGTTGCTTTTCATAATGCCTGCCCGTGGCCAGCAGCGATGCAGGCAATGTGGTTACGAAACGTCTGAAACACGGTTAATGGCTGTCATTGTGCCCATTCTACTGCTGTTGCTGAGGTCTAGCCCGCAGGCAGCCATTGAGAAAACAGCCACAAAGGGCCAACTGTCTGTGAGTCTGCCCACAAGCTGTGAACGAAGTTCCCTAGAGGCCAATATATGTCTGCTGACATAATAGATAGGTGGATGTTGTCTAGATTATCTCCCCACCTCTTTGGTTTAATTTTTTAATTTCACAGGCCTTCGAAATCATTTTCTCACATTCAATTATTTATACACATAGACAGACAATGGTGTTGGGGTTATGCAAGAGGACAGCCAGCTCGTCGGGAGCAGTTAGGACTAGGTGTCTTGACCAGGAACCCCACCACAAGGGGACCAAACCGGCAACCTACTGATCCAGAGCAGCCTTTTGTCCGATGATCAGGTGAGCAGATCCACTGACCAACAGAGTATCTGGGGCCTTGTCTGTGCCGCTGCTGCTCCATGCGTAGAAGCATGCCTCAGGATTTCAGCGCCAACGTCTGGACGTGCTCCAGCAGACCAAGCCCATGGAACCAGAGGCAGGAGTTGACAGTGGTCCCCCTAAACGACACACTTCATGTGTGTCGCAGGCCTTCATGCTGCACAGCATGCCAACAGGACATTCCTCTGGTCTCCTCTCCGACCCTGAATGAAACGCATCGTATTCACACGACCCTACAGTGACCTCTGCTCTGCTCCGTTTGGGACCCACCTTCCCTCGCAGCCACAACACCCCCCCTCTGTCCCTCTCATGACTGCAGCATTAGGACCTTCTCAGGGCTGTTCTCTCCGTGTCGGGCCATGGGGACGGTCCATGGTGGATGCGATGGTAGCAGCTACATTGTTACTCTGGGACGGATGGCACAGAGCAGGGGCCGTCATGGGACCATCATGATGGCAACAATAAGGCCATGCCATTGGTACTGCTTCCTATTAAAAGGATAACTAAATAGATGAGGCCTCAATAGGCTATTTCACGCCAACCTTGACCCTGACCATGCTTCGAAAGGCTTCCTACAAGACATCAGAGCTGGACACACAGTTTAAAGACACAAGAGCAATAAGGACAAAAGACAAAAAAAGAACAACATTGCACACAAACATACGTTTAGACAAACGTATGCAGACAGACACGTATACAAACAGGACTTCCCTGCAACAAGCCGGACAAGCGGCAGCAGAAAGAGCTTAGTGCTGACGTGTGTATGGATTAATCATCAATCGTTTTAATTGGTGATAGAAAGATCTAGAAGTGTTGTCTGATTCAATTTTCTATTCTACTCTCTGCCTTTGGCCAGGCTGGCTAAAGGCACTAGTCAGTAACCTCTCCTCCACACTTTGTATACCAAGCACAAGTTTGCATGTTTTACTAGTTCATCCCAGAATTGGGCAGTGATGGAAGTGATTGGATTTTGATCTTATGCATGCATGTATGTATGTATGTATGTATGTATGTATGTATGTATGTATGTATGTATGTATGTATGTATGTATGTATGTATGTATGTATGTATGTATGCATGTATGCATGCATGCATGCATGCATGCATGCATGCATGCATGCATGCATGCATGCATGCATGCATGTATGTATGTATGTATGTATGCATGCATGTATAGAATAAATACATGCATACATCCATACATACATGTGCAGGTCTCTAGCCCGTACCCTGTGCAGGTGACGGTCGCTGTACCCTGTGCAGGTCTCTAGCCCGTACCCTGTGCAGGTCTCTAGCCCGTACCCTGTGCAGGTCTCTAGCCTGTACCCTGTGCAGGTCTCTAGCCCGTACCTTGTGCAGGTTCCCCTTGGAGTCCCCGAGGAAGGCGATGGTGTGGTCGTCCCTGACGCTGACGGCCACGGCGGTGAGCCTCGCCGACGGGCTGTGCAGGATGGTCTCTGCCACCACGGGCGTGCGGCTGGCCATGGGGCTCGGGGTGTGGTCCGAGCCGCAGGGGTAGGCCTCCAGCGTGTTCTGTGAGCCGGTGGGGGAGAACCAGGAGTTATAAGAGATAGCAGGCAAACACATGAAGTTGTGTGTTAAAGTAAAACCCAAGATGAGCCTTGTGATCGAAATAAATAATGCTGAATAATACTTGGAGGAGAAAACAGAACTTATTATTACGGAATGTGAGATTTGTAAGAGTTATGCCCAGTGTGTGTGTGTGTGTGTGGAAAGGCTGAAGGAACCGCCGCCCTCAGGCCGTGACCAAGAGTTTGGACCGGCCCCTGGGCGTGGGGCCCGGGCTGCTACAGCGCTTTGCTTTACAGTTTGGTTACACGCTGGAACAGGGAGTGTTGTCTTTTGTTCTGCAAGATTTATGTTTTCAAGAGAGCGTTTGAAACCGGGGGCCAACTGGTCTTGAGGTTAGCGATAGGAAGGTTGAGGCAATGAACCCAGAATTCCAGCGTTGAGGCTCCTGTAAGAGGCCTCCCTGGGGCCGGCTGGTGCCTTGGTGGAAGCAGCTGGCCTGGGCTCTGAAAAGTAAAGTCTGCTGGAATTCTAATGTTGTCACCACTAACCCTCACTAGAGCTAAATGTAGGTTCTGATAAAACATCACCTGCATCGAAGAAACAGCGTGTGCAACAAATACAGCTCATGATGGCCAGTCTAGAACCATAACCAAGACAGGAAGCCAAGGATTAACTCTACCACTAACTCCTCTGGCTGCTCCCACCACTGGCCTGTAATCACCCGGCTCAACGGCTCGCTGGATAATGAGGGACCTTTAAACAGCGTGCTTGCGTGACATTATCCTTCCTGTTGTGCTATTCATCTATTTCTATTCCTTACCCAAACCAAGCTTAAGTACTATTGAGCGCGTGTCCGTGGAGGTTTGCTGTTTGACCCCAGATGACACACTAGACAGAAACAGAGCACGCTGCTCTCAACATACACCAACACACCTGCAATTGTGTTTGAGGGGATTCCCTCCAATCCCATTATGATTGCAAAAGGGACGTTTGGACGGAAAATGTCATTGCTAGCTATCAAGATAGACAATATTTGTTCTAAAGCTAAATCCCAACATCTACATTCCAATACACACCATTGAATGCTCTCTGGATTCTGACTGTTAGCATCATTCATCCAGAACCAAACCCAAAATAGCCCCCAGGGGTCGCCCCTCTCACCTCGGGCAGGTTGGCGCAGTTGGACTTGACGTCGTACTCAATGTAGGCGGCGTCGCCCCCGGCCTCCCGGCCCGACTGCGTGTAGCACAGGTCCCGCGTGGCGTTGATCCGGCGCTCCAGCTCGACCAGCCGGAAGGTGCAGAGCGCCGAG
Source organism: Gadus morhua (assembly GCF_902167405.1). Classification (NCBI taxonomy): domain Eukaryota; kingdom Metazoa; phylum Chordata; class Actinopteri; order Gadiformes; family Gadidae; genus Gadus; species Gadus morhua. The sequence continues at coordinate 22,495,160 of NC_044060.1, read as the reverse complement.
TCGTCGCTGGGCTGCGCCGACGAGGCCAGCCGCGTGGAGAACACGCCCAGCAGCACCTCCGAGCCCGGCTTTGCCCCCCCCAGCCGCACCGCCTGCAGCAGGTTGTACACCTTCCCCGCGCCGGAGCGGCAGGTCAGGGGCACCTCCACGTAGGAGTAGTAGGCTTGGTCGTCCAGGCACACGCGGGACACGTAGCTGCGGTACTCACGTGACAGCGACTTGAGGTCCCGCCGGTAGAACAGGAAGTAGACGTGGCGGCGGCGGGCGAAGGACGCCACGAAGTGGTGGTCGTACTCCGAGAGGCGGCCCGCCACCGCCAGCTTGGCCGTCTCCTCGTAGGAAAAGACGGGCTCCTGCTGCAGGTTGCGCGTGGAGATGGGCGGGTGGCTGCTGGTGTAGCCGCGCCCCACGTACAGCACGGGCTGGCGCTCGGGCCGGGAGCGCACCACCAGCCCTACCGTGCTGACCTCGGGGTCGTTGGCCGCCACGTACTGCGTGTCCACGGGCCGCTGGGCCGAGAACAGCACTGCGGAGATGTTGACCAGGCTGCGCTTCTGGCAGATGCCCTGGTTGACGCTGCCGCAGGCGATCAGCTCCATGGAGTAGGGGTCCACCAGCAGCAGCTTGTTGTGGTTGGGGGTGAGCCGCGCCTGGGGGCAGTTGCCCTGGGTGACGGGGGGCAGGCACTCGCGGCTGTCCGTCACGGGCCCTGTGTCGTCCTGCAGCTCCAGCGCCAGGGCGCGGTCCAGCTGGTAGAGGCGGTCCCGCCCCCCGACGTACACCCGGCCCACGGAGGGGTCCGGGTGCAGCGCCAGGTGCTCAAAGAGCGTGTCGTTGCGGCTGAAGGAGGGGTAGGGGGGCGGGGTGAGGGCGGAGGCCACCGTGGCGGCCAGCAGCAGCACTGAGAGCGGGCCTAGGGCCCCAGCGGTGCGCTGCACCATCCCCACAGAGCTGGAGGGGTCAGAGAGGACACACGTCAGCCCGGGCCCCCACCCGATCACTGAAGGGAGTCAGCGGCCCTCACCTCTGGGGGCTAACCGTCAGGTCATTCACGCTATGAACGATTAAAACCATCACTGAGTATTTAGAGCTTGGATCTGGACCAACGATAGAGTCAAATATGCCGATGGGCGCTGACAGATGTGTTTGCTCACCATTTGTTTCCAACTCTGTGTTATGGGGTCATGTCTCCTCCAGCAGCCCAGCAGGCACAGGAATAAAAACAACAAGAGACGCAGAAGAAACTAACGGCTCCTTCCCAAGACGACCTGTGAAACATGGGGGAGAGAGGGGTCAGAACACAGACCCACATGGGGGAGAGAGGGGTAAGAACACAGACCCACATGGGGGAGAGAGGGGTCAGAACACAGACCCACATGGGGGGAGAGAGGGGTCAGAAAACAGACCCACATGGGGGAGAGAGGGGTTAGAACACAGACCCACATGGGGGAGAGAGGGGTCAGAACACAGACCCACATGGGGGAGAGAGGGATCAGAACACAGACCCACATGGGGGAGAGGGGTGAGGATGCGGAGCAGGGCCCTATATTTTAAATGTTGTGTTGGCATGCAGTCGTCTTATGATTCATATTATCCAGGCGGTGATATGAGGTCACATAGCATAAGATGGTGGAAGTGAGGAAGAGTCCCACTAGCTTGAATAGGAAAACCACATAACGACAATAAGTTAAAGGTGTTGATGTATTGCTTTGCAAACATATTTCATGTATGGAGTATGTTTGATGTATCTTACTATCTATCAAACATGCTGCCTAACGCTGCAAATAATGGTGGATTATTAGTGGTCAAAGCCGGTGGGAATGCTCTTCCTAGTTACATTTCTATCAGAATTCCCAGGCTTGCCGCTGGCTCTTTTATGGATAGTGAGTCCTTTGACAAAAAAACCAAGCAATCAATGTCAGTCAAAGAGGGGCACCCCCCCTCAAGCACACACACAGACGGCATATGAACCTCCTACATTGCTAGGAGACAAAGAATTAAATAATTTGTTTTCAGGCACTGGTGGAGACTGAAGTAGGGGTGTGGAGAGCTCTGGTCCTGTCAGCCCCCGTCAGCCATATGCTCTGGAGCGCATCTACACGTCTGTCTGCATACAGTAATGGATACCTCCTTGTGGCTCGCGCTAAATTATACCCCCCTCTACCCTTTCCCTCCTTCTATTACCCGTTTATCCGTCTCATTTCTGCTTGCATGGCATCCAAGATTTATATTAAATAGAAGGTTGAGTTCCACTCCTCAACCACGGGAGGATGCAGGGTGACCTCTTTGAAAAGGAATTTATTCTTTAGGAATTAATCAAATCATCGATTAATGGATGCTCTTCCTTAGGTGTTTTCTGTTTTAGATATAACTCAACTGAACTATAATTACAAATGGACACCAGAGGTCCCGCCGGCAGAACAGGAAGTAGACATGGCGGCGGCGGGGCGAAGGGCGCCACAAAGTGGTGGTCGTACTCCAAGAGGTGGATTACTATATAAACCATAAATGACCAACAAGGAATGCAAATGAAACAAAAAGCACTATATTACATATATTGAACAAATAAACAAAAGTACCTCTCATCCATAAAACATAGTTTAGACGTCGTGTTTGCTGACATGGCACATACCTGGAGGAATTCATTTAATTCCAAATGAGTTGTTGACAGAATTAAACTGTCATGCCCTTCTATCGCCATAGCAACACATGTGCATCGTCTCTAATGAAAGCCCGTAAATAACGCCTCAGACGCAGCGGCCGGTCCTGGTCCGGCCCGCGGACAGCGGCTCTCAGGGGGGTCACGGCTGGAATTCCAGAAGGGAGGGAGGAGAGGAGAGGAGGCCGCTTGCTCCTTCTCCCTGAAGACGGTCCCGACTGCACTGCCCCCCCCCCGGCAGAGTTTAGAGCTCTAAACACTGTGGGAACCAGCCCCCAGGCTCTGGACCCCCGCGAGGGACGGCCAACCAGAGAGTGTGAGTGGGATAAGAAAACATTTACCAGAGCAGAAGCACCAGCATTCATCTGCATTATTAAATGAGCCACCCCCCCCTCTCTCTCAGACTGCTTCCAGACCGCCACGGTTCCGCCCAATAGCAGATCAATGCACAACTAATTCGGGATCCTCTCTGTAGTATTGTTAATGCTAGCTGTGGGCTGCCAGTTCGCGGCGCGCACCGCAAGCTACATATGAACGCCATGTCTTGGGTTTGTCTAGCAGACATGTGAGCGTGTGAGCTTCTGGAGACTGGTGAGCGGGTCGATGGAGAGGAACTCTCCGGCAGATGGCTGACAGGATGGCTGCTCGCCAGTGGAGGACAGTTAAACCACGCGTGTTCTGATTCATCAAGGGAATCCCCCAAACTGACCCTGGGCTCCCTCAACGCCCAAATGCCCCTACGTTCCTATATGGGCCTGCTGGGAGAATAGTGGCCTAGTGTGCACTTTTATGTTGGACCAAGTGGTTTGTAGCAGAAGTAGTTATATTTTCATTGTTCTGGCCTTACATTTCCTCATTGAGGGGCTTTCCTTTGTAAGGCTTTACCTCACATACATCCCTCGGTTCCATGACTCTGCCTTTGAGCAGGACTAGCGGCAAGCACCACCTTGTAGTAAGGGGACAAGATGACTTAAGCTACTGCATTAAACTTAATTCTTTCAAGACAAGCCCCCTTGTTCTGATCTTCGTTGAAACGGGTTCCATGGTAAAGGCATGCCGACAGAGGCTGGTTTGGTAGAAGAAGGGTTCCCCATTCAAGCAGTGAGTAATCCAATCACACTCACACTCATTCAGTGTGCTCAGACACATGAGAACAAGAGAATGGACCGATGATTCAATTCTCCTGTTTGGGAAATCACATTTAGTCTCCGGATGAAAGTTCATCTCCATTTGGTTTTAGTTCACGCCCCATCACTTCACGCAGGCCTATGTTTTCGGTTACACTGGAAGTGTTTGTACGGTTAATGAATTTATATGGAAAGATGTGTCCAACCATAGGAAATGGTTGGTCTTTGCATCACAATTTAGCTCCTACGATTGTAGATCACGACCTCAGCTCACATATAAAGGCCCTTGTAACTTCAGACCTATTGAACTTATATTACAATGTAAGCAAAACCTTTTCCTTGCCATTTTCAGAATATTCAATATTGCAAAATATATTTAGACCCACAAGAATGTATTTTCATTCGTAATATTGTGATGGCAGGACGTCAAACCAGCCGGTGCAACAGAAGCTGGACAGAAGTTGTGGATAGCACTAAGCAGTGTTCCATCATGCGAGTCTCACGGCCTGCTGACGTGCTGACCACAGCAGCCGCTACCACACAGCAGCCGGCCTCCACTCCTCCAGCGGGCGCAGAACCAGCAGCACTGGGGCTGCAGAGGGGAGGAGAGCTCCGCTCAGAGGGCTGAGCTGGGGACAGAAAGGAAAGAAATGGGGGCACCGGAGAACAATAGAGAGAAGGGGCTGTAGAGAGAACGAGAGGGGGGGGGGGGGGGGACAGGCGAGGGAAATGTGCAGCAAACAAGTGCTTGCAAGCCTCAGTGATCGCTGAGAACTGATGGAATGTGACTAATGATAATACGCCACAACACACACAGACAGAGACACAGACAGACAGACAGACAGAGACACAGACAGATCGAGACAGATCGAGACAGAGCGAGCAATTTGTGTGCATATATATATATATATATATATATATATATATATATATATATACATACATACATATTTTGGTGTCATCCTTTATCGCTGCTCTTTCAACCACTACATTCTCACCGATGGACGTTCTGAAGCAGGCGGGGGAGGTTTTACGGCCCGGCGCTTCAGAACAGAGAAGAAGGGGGTTCCTGGTAATTAATTACAGTGTCGCCTACCCATAATGCCTCAGTCAGCATTCAGATTCACAGAATGTAGTAGTGGCAGAACCAGGCAACTTTTTAATTAGGGACGTGAGCATGGCTGTGCGGTTTAAATCACACACACACACACACACACACACACACACACACACACACACACACACACACACACACACACACACACACACACACACACACACACACACACTAACAGTAGGTCGTTCTTTTGGAGATGTTTGTTTGTCTCTGCTGCACTAACAAGCTCACAGACAGGAAGGCAGGACTTATGTGGCCTTTGGGGGAATTACAAACCATCTGCAATCAGTAATGGCGTAACATCAACAGAACCATGTTTACAAAGGAAGCTTTAGTGGCTGTGAAGAGCGGGTGGTGTTCCGTTACACAAACAGTGGCCCTCCACGTTCTCCCGCCGGCCCCAGTGCCACTGTATGCGCTGTTATACGAGCTGTGGAAACCATCAGGGTCTTCTCGTAAAGGGGGTCTATTGTTTCCGGGGCTGGGGTCTGAGGGGCGGTCCGTATAAAACCTACCTAGCCTAGACCTAGCGAGAGGGGAGACGTTGTATCGTGGTAATAAAGCGAGGATGGAGAGGTAGTCAAAGCCCCTGGTTCATTGAGACTAAAACGTGTAGGATAAACAAAACATTGCTGCTATCACTACTATTTTAGGATTTCTGCCTTTGCATTGGTGAAATAAGAGAAAATACAAATACAACTGTACAGGATAAATACAAAGTCAGTGAGTGAGTGAGTAAGTAATAACAATACTGGCATCAACCACACACTTGCAGAGGGTTCGGTGCACCACTTCAGCTTGAGGGCTAAATATTATCAAATTAGCCATACCCTCTTCAAGATGCGCGTGCCTTGAAGTCTAGAGCATTTATCAGAAGCTTAGAATAATAGCGCCCACATTGGCCATAGCATGTGGGACGGCCCGTGTTTGATCAGCCGTGATTCTCTGACAGTCTCCAGCTGCTGGCTGCTTCAGTCTCGGAGCGAACGTCTGATTCCTCAGCCTACCATGGGAAGGGTTTGGGACAGTTTGGAAAATCTTCAGGAAATTAGGTCTATTTATTTGAACATCTACATTTCTAAACTTTGAGAGAATAACCATTTGATTTGTTAAGGTACTAGGCCTCATCACAGTTCCCCAACCTTGGGGTCACCCAGTATACAGGGGGGTGGGATATGGCAGACTCATAACTCCTGCCTACAGGAGAACTACAAACTATTTAGTGTGGCTCCATGTGCATTCGTTGACTGGGACATTGGTATTACTGGCTATCGTTTAAAACTATGTGCAGATGCACAGCAATACAACATAGCAAGAGTTTTCAGATGCAAAAACCGGGTCACGCTACATGTTGGGGGGGGGGGGGGGGGGGGGAACTGATGAATGGGTATGTTCAAGATGACTGACATTACACACCAGTCAAACAGCCGCATGTTGCTCACTGTACTCGGAAGGGCTTAAGACGGGCTGGACTGGTGTTATTAGCGCTCCGCTGCTCCTAGCTGCTCTCCCTGCATGAGTCTCGTCCGCTGGCGCTAGACTGGCCGGCTGGCTGGCTATCAACAAGTTATTTATAGCACACACCCCTCAGCAATCACTGAACAGATTCCAACGCCCGCAAAGTTACTTCAGAGAACGAAAGCTCCAGAAAAAAACTCAAGACGTTGTGTTTCAGGGCAGGCCAGCGCATTATTCCAGAAACCTCTCCAAGACAACAATTGAAAAAGTGGCAGAGTTTCAGTTGTTCGACCGCCCTAAAGGGGGCGGGTCTCCCTTATGACTTTCTACTGGACATGTTCCCTCGGTCGTGGGTTGAGGCACTCGTCACTGGAGGGGGATGAGTGGTGGTTTGGAGGGAGGAAGTTCACAGGAGCCGTAGAGTTTATAGCTCTGATAAAACAGCCCCAGAGGAACAAAGGATGAGCGTTAATCCTACCACACTAGTAGGCTCCCAGTGTCATCTGGGTGGCACACTCACATTGTCTGTACTTATGTGCGTACAACTCATCCTTAACCCCTTTTAGAGCAGTGACAACATGGATACAAACATATCAAAATGGAGGACATCCGGTGTACAGATATTACAGTGGTAAATTACAGCGAACAGCACCTCAAAGCAACTAGAAAAACTGAGTTGTAAATACAGGAAGCCGTAAAAATAAGTTTCAACGTTTCTCTGGGTTGTTGACATCATGGTCAACAGTTGCAACATCACGAAAACCCAAATGAGCAGACCGGCATGAGCATCACAGTGACTCCTGGGTTTGATGTAGGTTGTGACGTGGAGTATGCCTAGGCTGCATGACGAGTGTTCAGCAGAATGCGGTGACGACAACAGGCCTCATGACCTATCCCCCACCCATCGCTCTCCCTATTGGTTGGCAAGAATCTTACTTAATCGACATAAGTGGAAAAAAAATCTTTTTCTGGTCGGTCTGGAAATTAAATGACCTTAAACGTAAGAAAAATAATCAGATTCCATTGGGAATGGCTGACTTGTGTACGGTATAACGGAAATAAGTATATCCCTTTGCCACACTCACTGGCTTGTGTTCAAACACAAAGTGGTGTGTTTTAGGAAAGTGTATAATTTCTAGGTACAGGGAAACCATTGTAGGAGGCAGCTGTCTGTGTGACAAACGTGTCAGCCATAGTAGTGTGGAGTTGAACACAGACAGCAATCACGCATTGTTTCCGACCCGATAGCTGATACCAGACACCTGTTTTTCTCTGAAGGGTCTGAGGTTATGGTTTAATGTTCCAAACACCCCCTTTCCAAACCAAACCGTCACCTACCATTGAAATGAGGAGACCAAGAGAAAATGTAAGACAACGGAATGGAGCAAAACTCCCCAGATGCAAGGCAACAGTTTGTTATCCTAGATACACATGAACAGAGTTTCCACAATATCTACATTAAAGGTTGTTGTTACAGACATATTGGTAAGTGGCATGCATCGCCAGTAGGGGGCTCTTCACCATGTACTTTGATCGAGGAGCTGGAGTCAGAGCTACAACGGCCATTGAAGAGAAGGGCTCTGCTGTTCCACTGCGAGCTACGCTGGTTTGGTCGGACAAGAACGAAAAGAACTAAAACAACACCAACACCACCGTTAACATTGGTTGATCGGTGTGCTGTTAGCTATAAACGCCTTGCCACCGTAGGACAGGACATTGTATTGACATGAACCAGGCTTCCAGGGGCTTGTGGACAGATCTTCTGTTTTGAACCGACATTGTGTACTGTGGGGGCCTTAGTGCCTGAGCTGTTCTCTGTACAGACTAGTCCAGGAGTCATGCTAGGTGCCTGCCATGGCAACAGCTGGATTAGCAGGCAAGCCAGAAGCCACAAACACGCGCTCAGACCAAAGGAATACGCACCCGGAGGCACCAACATGTCTGATCACTGATAATCCTGCACTATTAAGGCGAAGACCCAACCTGCACAAACGACCATATGCTGACTGTTCTTAACCAAGCTTTTACCACAAAACATGCATTCTGGTAGCCAGTGTATGGATGCATTTTGTGCATTAGCAATACATACCTTTAACAGCGAGCTGTATACAGAAGCTTCCAAACTCCTCAGCTAGAGCCTGGAGATAATATCGCACTTTTTACTTTTTTTAAGTACTTTTATAGTATAACATTTGATATGTATAGATATTTTGTATTTAACGGTTCATACTTATTATTATTATAATATATGCCTTACCTTTTTACTTTTCATTTTATAACGCGGTTTATTTTATTGTTCACCTGCTTTGGCGATGCAAATGTATATTTCTCATGCCAATAAAGCTTTTTAGAATTGAATTGAAAAATTGATAATTATGTTTTTAGGACTGTGGAGAGAGTGAAGCAGCACATCCGTTTCAGTCGGTTGTTTCCTCCCTGCTCATCATGCTCACACAAAACATGGTTACAAGAGAAGTGCATGCGTGCGAGTGTGCGTGCGTGTGTGTGTGTGTATGTGTATGTGTGCAGGTGTTGGGGTGCGTGTTTGAGAGAAAGAGAATGCCATAAGCCTGTGTGTTCAGCGTGAAATCAGAGCTTGTGTGCCTCTTTAAACGCTTACGTCAGAACTATGACCCCATTGCTGGAAAGAATGCAGAACTTTCTTAAATCCTCCCTGGGAAGGAACAGCCATAGCGTCCCTTGGCTAGTGAGTCATGCTTAATGACATGGTTACATAGGAGAGCACTAAGACAGCCCTAGCTAGCCATTAATAAACAGAGCTGCTGTTGATACTAATATTACGCTCTCGTTTGACTCCAGCCACGAAAAAGAAACAAGAATAACAGATCAACACTAGAATCAACTCTGCTGCCCTGATCAGCCGACATCGGGAGGATTTACAGTTAGTGCTCAGATTCAGCCGTCTGGTGACTTTATGAACATGCAGACCGTCACAGGGACAATGACTTCTCTCCTTAACAAAGGCTCAAACGCTACCCAAACCAGAATTTTACCAGCAACGTGTATTCATTGTCAAGTTACATCCCGGACGGCATTTCTTTGAGTGGAGGAAGGTATTTGTTTGTAGCCGAAGGTGCTTTGATGGAGTTGAAAGGCTGTGTGGCATGGGCGATAAGAGGAGCGACACACACACACACACACACACACACACACACACACACACACACACACACACACACACACACACACACACACACACACACACACACACACACACACACACACACACACACACACACACACACACCTCCTTATGGGCAATGCTTTGTTGTTTGTTTTTTGTCCTAGCTTGGAAAGTCCCTCTCCATATAAATATGTAGTTGAGCAAACTCTTACATGGTGGAAAGTATCTTCCCTGACACTGTAATCATGTACTCTCAGTCGAGACTGGAGCTTTGACCAGAATAAAGCCCCACTCCTGCTCTACAGCCAACGGGTTCCCAGTTCAAAAAGTCCAGAGTAAAAGATTAACGGATGCACTGGGAAATTACATTGTTGTTTTTGCAGTCGTTAAATTCCCTTCTAAGAATCGGTTGAGCAAACCAACACTTAATATCCAGAGGACACCAGCAGCAAAGTGAACCAGAGTCCTCACAAACACTAACACTTACTATCCAGAGGACACCAGCAGCATAGTGAACAAGAGAGTCCTCAAAATCACAGCCAGACAAAATAAGAAGTGAAAAGACTTTGTTATCTCCTCTCCAGCTCTCTTGCTGTGGAAATATTGAGACACAATGTCATCATCCATACCTCATTTAGTCATTATTTTAACATCAGTTTCAACAACGGTTCAATACTCCAACATCATTGATGTGTTTTGGATGGTCAAGACAACAGACCACCAACCAAACACAAGGTAGTGTGTGTGTGTGTGTGTGTGCGTGTGCGTGTGCGTGTGCGTGTGTGTGTGTGTCCACAGCTAGAACCACATAAAGCCCTCTTTCTCTCATTACCCCGCTTAGGGAGTGCCGGTAAAGACCCAGTGACTACCGTACTCATTTGGACCACCTCAATGTTGTGCGTTTAAAACACCAGTACACAAAAGACCTCTATGTCCCCATGTGTAATGCTGCTTTTCCATAACCTTATAGCAGGGTGTGCGTGGCTGACGGTGCCAGATTAGCAGACCTGTTGCACAACCTCAGGGGAGGCAGGCTGACCTCAGGCCGTGGAATAGTGGAACAGGAAGAGAGTGGGCCTTCGTCAACTAGAGGATCGATGACACAAACACGTGCAACGCTTCAACAGAAAATCATTATTGAAGATGCTGTCAGCCAATGAATTCCGGCTTTGTGACATCATTTAAAGATCTCCTTTTATGCTACTTTTCTGGTCTTCATTTCTTATTAATGACTCCTATAGAGCAACCCGACATGAATCACAGCACAAAAAACGATGTTGATTTTTTGGGAAACTCTTCCTCTTATCTGGGCGCTTTCAGCATTCTCTGTCAACACTCGGCTTCGTCCTTCTCCACCCCCTCGCCCCCCTCCTGCCAACCCGACTCCTGCCAACTTGTGATTAGTTAACTTCCGGATGAGCATGTTGCAGCATTACCATATATGGAAAATCCGGATTGTTCTACGTAGCTAGATCCCTGAAATCCCAAAAGAATGGCGACCGGCATCCCTAGTGTTTAGCACTCTGTACAGCCACCCCAGACGGTCAGCAGTGAATACGTCTAAATGCATGGACGTCATTATTTGACACTTTAGTATGGTAAGACATGACTATAAATCATTATAACAACGTTTATAGGTCATAAAAGTTGAAAAGCATAATAGGTGCTCTTTAAAAGAGCATTTCACCGGTGGAGGCATGAATATGTATTGAAATTGGGTCCTATATGTAGAATAAAATTCTACAAATAAAATTCTAATTTGGTGCCGTCTTGACCGAGAAAAGGCAGAAAGTGACTTTTTGGCACTTGTGGATTGAAGACAAGAACTCCCACCATGCACCACCATGCACAGCTTCGCTGGCCACTCCCACTGATCTAGATCTCCGCCTATCGGACACCTCGCTGTTCCATCTACCAAGCTGATACCGCAAGACTGCTTGAAAATCCTTTCACACAACATTTCTAGTGAAGAGTATTAGTTGGTGAACTCAGTGAATTAGTCCTCGTTTGTATTTCTTTCAAAACGGTGCCATCTTCTTTGTCAGATCCTGTACCTTCCGCCATTGTACTTCAGTTTTATCAACAGCCTATGTTAGTTTAGCTTCAGATGCTGTGGATGTTAGTTTCTGCTGGTGAAGTCCCACCCACTGGCACTGCTCTAATAGGTCTGTAGCGTCAGTGGGTCCCACCCCCTATAGACGGGTGGGACTAGTGCTTGTAGTCCTACGAGAATCCTCCCCTCGTAGGGGGCCGTGTCCACCAAAAGCCTTTTTAAAAGGCGGAGCGCTCCGTGCACTGCTTTCAACGCGTTTGTGCACGCCGCTCAAAAAAGGCGCACGGAGCGTTTTTCGTTTACGTCATTAATACGCATCCTCGCTTGTATCCATAGATATACAGCTTCTATCTGTTGGCTCCATCATCTGGCATCTGACACCTGAAAGTCCTCTCTGGTTGCTCCTACAATTTTATTAGAAACTGAATGCAAGATAGCGCTTCTTGCCGTGGCAGCGGAGGTTACGATCCCCCTGCGCCTGTCGTCGTTGCCCGGAGGGGAGTGTGGGTCCACAGCATTAATCGTGGCAGGAGGCAGTACGGGGAATACCACCTTTAATGTGAGGTCGTACAGGACCGGACACTCACTCACAGCTGTTATTAAACTTTCGTCCGACATGTTTCAGTTTGTTTCAGTTTGTGTTCTGTTGATACTTTTAGCCTTGCCTCCTCCTCGATTTTGATTGGTCGTTCGAAAAAAGCGCCGATGACGTGGAGCGCTTTTCTTCAAAAGTTCAACTGTTTTCAACTGGGGCGCGCGTCTAAAAGCGCGAGGCGCGCGGAGCGTTTAACCGCCCCGGGCGGCTTTTTAAAAGGCGCGCTGCTTGCGCGTCCTGCCATAGAGAATGCATTGCAGACAGGCGCTCCGCCTTTTAAAAAGGCTTTTGGTGGACACGGGCCCCTACACTTCCTATTTACTTCTACACAAAAATCGTCATATTGCGTAATTTTAAACAGGAAGTGTTTGAGATCGATATGGATCTCTCCAGTCTCTCCAGATAATAAGGTAATGATGCACGACCATTCAAAAATATGAGTGGGTTTCTAACGATACAAAGCTTAATGGAAATGGATGAAGTTTCCCTTTAAGGTTATGAACTACATGCAGCTTTCCCCCATGGAGCGGGTCAAGGTCCTTCATATACATGTATTGACTGAAACATTACAATTATATTCAAGCTAAATGTTATTCAACTAAATAGAGAACATACCAATCAGTAAATACAAATGAGCGCAGGGGAGCTATTGAATTAGTTAGTTTATTTGCAAAATTGTCTCCAACACTCTCCGATAAATGTTGACCTTAAAGGGGACCTATTATGCTTTTTTGACTTTTATGACATATGAACGTTGTTATAATGATTGATAGTCATGTTTAACCATACTAAAGTGTCAAATAATGACGATCATGCATTTCAACGTATTCCCTGCTGACAGTCTGGGGTGGCTGTGCAGAGCGCTAAACACTCGGGACAACGTTTGCGATTCACTTGTTCACATTTCCGGGAAATCATCTACGTAGAGGCACTCCTGCCGCGCCGTGCCTGGTCAAATCTGCCCGCGCGCGCTTCAAGGAAGGTAACCAATCACAACGGAGTTGGGTTGGCAGGAGGGGGGCGGAGAAGGACGAAACCGAGCGTTGACAGAGAATGCTGAAAGCGCCAAGATGAGAGGAAGAGTTTCCCGAAAATCTACATCATTTTTTGTGCTGTGATTCGTGTCAGGTTGCGCTATGGGAGTCATTGATAAGAAATTAAGACCAGAAAAGTAGTATAATAGGTCCTCTTTAACATATCCCTATTGCATTGACCTCCCCTCCCCATGGCCTGCGAAATGCCCTAGATTCCTCATGTGGGTGAGTAACAAACTTGATAGGCAGACCACGTTCTGATTAGATGATGAGAGCGTTAGATGGACGGTAAATGTAAGGGACTTGCCCGTGTAGCTGATCATTGGAGTGTCCTTTACAACTCGAAGGTTGCACTTTGAGGAATATGCCTGTGGAAGCTGGAGGCTGATAGCTGCTGCTCCCAGCTGCAACAGGATTTCTTTAAATATTAAAGAAATGTCACCAACAGGTGAAATATTATGATATTCTACAGACTGGTTCAGCATCAGTATCTCTTGACAAATTTGCCGTTTTAAAACCAGAATGAACACTATATAAGGTCTGTCCAGAACTGCAAGGGATATTAGAAGTCTTAAAATGGTAGACTGTCCTACTACCTCGTCTTACCCCTGCCAGATAAGGCGCGCTTTCTCCTCTCTTCTCTTACAGGCACAGTGAGGAATGTGAACTTGCCATTATTTTAAGAAAAGCTCAACTCTACATTCTCCACAACCCTCGTGTGATAAACGGTGTGGCAGTAGAGCGAGGGAAACATCACTAGTTTGCACTGGGTGCTTGAATACAGGTCAAAACTTAACACCAGTATAATCAAGTCTGGGTCAGGGCACGCTCCATCTCTCATTTAAGAACGATATACTTAGTCTCCATTGTCCACCTCTCCCTCTTCAAGCCTCTGATTCAGAGGTAACAAATATTCAGGAATGTTCCCCACCGGAGAACTTCTTACCCAGAGAGCTAAGCGCTAACTTTGGACTTATATTTTTGGCTTGGACTGGCCACCCCTGACCACAAGGATCAACCATACCTGTTTTAAGAAGGGGAACTCAACAAAGGAGACATTATTATTGGGTGGCTCTTTTTAATTCTTGCTAATTTAACCACAGCAGAAACGTGTGACCACCAATTGATTTCACACCTTGTTCATACTGCAAGCAAAAATGGCCCAAATCAGATTTTTCCAATGTGTGACAGCACAAATAACATGGAATCTGATGTTTTTGATTCAAATTCGGGTAACTTAAATATGTGATTCTGAATCAGATACAAGTCAGTTTTGTTGCAATGCCACATCAGGCTTTCAACAAATGTAAATGCTTTAAAAAAAGGATCAGTTGATAATAATTAGAACCCGACTGATAGTGGATTTTAGGGGCCGATACCAATATGAGGGAGTAAAAGATTATCGGTCGATATTCAAAATATATATATATATATATATATATATATATATATATATATATATATATATATATATATATATATATATATATATATATATATATATAAATCTTGAATCTTCACAATTTCAAAAGTTACATATCGGCAGACACATACGTCGATACTGATATATCTGTGGTACACCAATATCGGCCAATAAAATCAGCCGAGCAATATATCAATCGGCCTCCATGTTTAGCTCTGTGCTGTACTGTGGCACTCTGGCATTAACATCTTATCCTAAACACTGCATTTATAGTACAATATAGAGCACGTTTGTGAAGATCCATCCCAGACCTGCCTGAATAAATACACGTCAGGTCCACAAATGTACATGAATGAGTCTTCTCCAAAGAAATTGTTGCTTAAGGACTATATACGTTTCAAAATTGTCAGATGCACTGCTGAAAAAATGGTTGGCGTATCAAACAACATAAACTACAGTGCTTTGATTTGCCTGGCTGACAAAACATAACACCGGTTCCACGCTTGATCTGTGATAAGTTGTCACAAACATGCAAACCTCTGGAATCGTTCCGGCAGCTCGCAGTTAGAAAAGGGGCGTGTACATGTCTGGAGAGCAGCGTTTTCAAATGTGTTATTTGGCCTCTAGGGGTTGCGTTTGCTGGAGAAACTGACACTTGAGGTATCAAACCAAGCAAACCTTCAGCTTATCATCTCCTGAGCTATCTCCTTAGTGATGATGCCTCATCCTCAAAGAGGACTCTTTTGTACTCTCTCCTTTGTAATCCCATTATGTTACAGGAGAACATGTTTCCTTTGTGCATGCTTTCATTTGACCATTTCAGATTTTCCAAAAGGTTCTCCAATACTGAAAGGCTTTCATTTGTTGGGGTGGTCAGGCACACCCCACTATATATAGAGCAGCACAAAGCCCGGCCCTGGCATCACCAACAGGCATGTAGCACCATGGGCGTATGAAATCTATCTCTGTCTAGTAGAATCTATATATACAACCAGAAGAAAGTCCTGCTAAACGATGACAAAATGGGATTGTTACATGGTTGTTTAAGACAGGGAATAGGACAACGCGTAGCACAATAATACAACAGTGTGGAGTTGTTCTCTGTGTGTGTGGAGTTGTTCTCTCTCTCTCTGTGTGTGTGTGTGTGTGTGTGTGTGTGTGTGTGTGTGTGTGTGTGTGTGTGTGTGTGTGTGTGTGTGTGTGTGTGTGTGTGTGTGTGTGTGTGTGTGTGTGTGTGTGTGTGTGTATTTACCCACTGGTATAGCACTTCACAGTCATGGCTCGCACCTCTCAGCTATAATAGTCTCATTCATCATGGGGCACTAGACGGCACAAGGAGTCTGAGCTCCAGTCTGTGTACACACACACACACACAGCAACGCCTCATTATACTGACTACGATGGGGAGGGCCCCCATAACATCTCACGTCTTAACAAGGTCTGAACGACCCGACCTTGACAACAAGCACAATGCCAAACATTCTCTCATCGAATGCAATCTCGTCTGAGAACGCTACCTAAAGAAAACAACTGGCAGCCTTTCAGTTGTAATCCATCGGATTTGACCGGGACTTTCTCTAGGGTTTTACTTTCAACAGGAGGGTTCAGTGGGAGTGCTTCATGCTTTGCTCCACGCGGTTGACCCACCAATGTTAAAAAACAACCTAAAAATAGAAACCTCCAGTGAGTGGAATCTCGTCTGCATACGCAGCCTCCAGGCTGCAAAAACAAAGGTCTATCCATCCGCTATTCAAATTATGTTTTCAAGAGATTAGGTCATTAAGGTACCCATTCTGTGGTGTCACTGCGAGCTAGTGGTTTTTGGGCTAGGCGAGGGCTGAATTGCAGATGGATGATAAGGCCGGTCACTGGAATGCTGCTTGAGATTCACAGCTGCCTCGACTATAACAAGCACAGGTCGTAAACCTCTCCCTCACACACACACACACACACACACACACAATCATCTGTATTCTGCACAAGCCTCGTGGTAATCAACCTGATATAGGGATACCCCCTGTCCCACCGCCGCTCTCCCTCCTCCCCGTCCCAGGTGTGGGAGTTGGGGAATGGTGTCCGGGAGGGGGGGGGGGATATACGCACCCTGACATGACGGATGGGGCATCCCAACGGCTGTAGGGAGGGTCCAAATGCACCAGTGGTCCTCCCCCACCCAGCCCCCCCCACACACACAATAGTGTGGGGTGTGCAGACCAAGGGAGGGGGAGGTGATTAAAGAGAGAGAGAGGTGTGTGTGTGTGTGTGTGTGTGTGTGTGTGTGTGTGTGTGTGTGTCTTTCAGCCCACTCTGCTGGAGTTCCTGATAGCCTCCTGTTTTAACCACACCTCATTTGAACTAAATTGACACAACAGCAGGGTCCCCTTTCCAGAAGACCCCCTGCGTGGCTGAGACGGGCATCCAGTCAACTGATCAATATAGAAAGAAGATGTATTGAACCAAACAAACCAACTAAACACACACACACACACACACACACACACACACACACACACACACACACACACACACACACACACACACCCCTCTCCCTTGGTCACCCCAAACGCCATCTTGCCTACCACTACGACACTTTACTTTTGTGCACCACAAGAGTGGTCATCAAACAAGGAAACAAATCTTTAAATATACACAAACACTCCAACCATGTGATATTATACAGCAGATCATGATGTGTGATTCAAGGTGTTGTATTGGGCCAAACCCCAACTCTACTGCAGCTCTATGATCAGACATATTCGTTTCATACCGCCGGCTTGGCTCTATTAAGTGAAAGGGTGTCCATGTCTCTTAAAATGGCATCAGTTAGTGTAGGACCTATATATAGTGGATACAGTATACACATGGAGACAGCGTGCAAGAAAGTCAGGGTCAAGATTTGTTCATGTCAATCCCACCTTGCCTACTTGCCTGCATCTGCCCTGTTTTGATGCAACTTACCGAGCGACACACCGCAACACACGTTGTACGCACCCAAGGTAGCAGTGTGAGAACAAACAGTCCTCTATTCCCCTGGTCTCTGAGTGTAGCAGGGGGAGGCTGGGGTTGGACAGGGTGGGGCAGTGGAGGTTATGGGAGTCTTGATGAGGGGCTGACAGCCCGTTCACCCACAGACTCTCCCACACACTGTAATCAGCGTAGGACCAGGCGAAAGGCCTAGGGCATAACTCTGCACTTCCTGTCAGCTACCTGACATGAAACCAGGCTCAGGGCAGCTGTGCTGCTGCATACACCATACATCACCATGATGGACGGTGTATTAACCGACCTATCTCACATTAAAACCAGCTTAGCCATGGAAAATATTTCTAGATGCTCGTTTGACTTCCATACCAACTACGAGAGTCTATTTCCATTGCCTTGGGAACGAAACCTGATCCAATAAAATTCCTCATGAATGAGGTTTTTTTCTTTTCCATTTTACTTTTAACAAGGACATGTTGACCAGACTGTGGTCTTGGGTCACATAAGATGACTCTTCACAGACCCTACCCTGGGCTCTTTGAATGACTGTCCTTCAAAGAGCCCAGGCCAGTATGCAAAATACATGGACTTAACAATGTGGGTGTGCGCATGTGCGCACGCACACACCCACACCCAGCTACGGTCTACCACTATGGATGCATAAAACCTGCCACATGTCGACCCAATTCCCAAATGGCTTCATTAATTCCAGGGCGGAGTCACACCTCACTAGTCAAGCTGGTTCTCCCTGACTCTGAAACCGAAATCAAAGACTGAGCAGCGACAATCAGAGTTTGCACATTAAATCATTATGCGTTTACCCTGGCATTACGCTTATTTACATTCAGCAGGCTTTTGTCCAGAGATCCTTTGAAGTGACAGAACAACCAGAGGCCGCAAGGGTTCCCTCCGCAGTAGGACCCGCCTGGCCCTTACACATGTGTACTGCACATTGGTTGGGAGCCCAGTGGTTGTTTGTGTTAAGGGACTGATTGGATATTGGGTTAGATAACGGTCAGGAGGAAATCCCCCCCCCCCCCCCGCCCCCAGTGGTGGCAGCACTGTGTGTAAATCAGTGCATTGTAGGTGGATGTCGCCCAGAGGGCAGTGCGTCCTCATGTCCTGTCCCCTCCTCCCGAGGCGAGCACTCTCTGCCCAGTTAATTTAGCTTTGTGTTTGTATTCCAGTCTCTCTTTATGCGCGTGTGTGTGTGTGCGGCGGTTCCAGCGTTTTCTATTATTGATCAGTCGCATCTGTGTTTAACTGCACCCCCGGGGACCATCTCAGATCACCCTGGGTTTTTGGAAGGCACCCTTCCTCTTTACACCTATTGTCTTCCTCCCCAGCCCTGTGTCCCCGTGGGTGTCCCTGTGGCAGACGCCTCCCCAGCCATCTGCCATCACACACTCCTGCATCAATCCATTCTTCTTTCTCCCAAACTTGCTTTCCATTCATTCAACTGCATTGGATAGCAAGAGAGATAGCAAGGGAGTGAGAGGCCATAGACAGGCCCCAGGATATCTGGATTCACGGTAGAGAAAAACAAGCAACAACTTACGACATCAAGCTAAAATTGAGGCACCCGATATGGAACTCATGGGCCGTCCCGAAACGAGTCCGCTAAATGTTCTCCTGGTGATGATCCAGAGGTACGAAAACGCGCAGACGGTAGACTGGAAAACTCTGTCTTATGTTCCTTCTGCAACCAGCTGATTCTTGTTTTTATTTTTTTGTTCAAATAAATGCTCATTTAAAAAAAAAAAAAGCTGATTTCAAACTGCAAACTCTCCCAGGTTGTAGTCTTGGACTGCTTATGCATAGCTCAGACACATTAATTCATTCCTTAAAACCTTTCTTCATAGTATTTATTATCGGACCATAATCAAACAATAAACCCTGCTTGATGTTTGAAGGAGATACTGTTGGGTATAAGGGTTAACTGCAGAAGCAGCACAGTCAGAGCTTTCAGTCCCAACTCCCTCCTCAAACAGAAGCCTTGTTTGTAGTCCCACCCTACACGCAGGGCTAGCTGAAACATGCAGGGAAGCGAGAATGACCTCTACATTTTTTTTTTTAATCTTAATTGTACACTTTGTTCACAATCATCATCCACAGCCGGTTATACTAAGACATCATGGATAAAGTTGATTGAGTTTCCGCAGCGATCACTACATGTCTAAGAATATACTAATTTAGATTATTTTAAATTACCATTCATCTCTACAATTTATATACTATTTCTTCCTTGAACCCTTAAAAGTCTTGTTTTTCTCCCGGTGAATTCATAAGGGCAGGTGAAGAAGACATTGAGATATCCTACAGCCAAAGGAAAAGAAGGATCAAGAGAGGAAGGGGAGTGACGGAGATGACTGATGGGATTTCATTAGCGGCATTTCTGCTCGAGTACAATAGCATGTCCTTTCTTCAGGGGGAAAGTCACCGTCTCCGAGAGAGGAGCCATGGAGGAGAGAGTGCCATGAGAACAGTTTCCCCTGTTGTCCTTTAGGAAGCGCTACTCACAGGGATTTTAAAGATTTGCTATGCAAATCTTTACATGCAACATACTCCTTTAGATGAAAAACATGTGCCAAGTTTGTATCTTCAGAGTCAGTTAATTAAAAAAAGTAACCCAAAGCCTGGATAAATTCCTTCTCCCGCCTGTAAACACATTTCAAGCCTGACAGCCGACCGTGGAAGTGGTTCTGCCTTCAACAGGCTGGGACCTCCATTGGCAATAAAGAAGAGGACTTGAGGGATTCATTAAAAAGCAGCCTCAGTGTGCAGGTGCTCGGCTATGTTTTTCTTCGGGATACAAGTTGGAGCACGGCGGCTCTTGTACGGCGTGCCACTTTGTCAGCAGGAGCTTTGAACTCCAGGAACACAAGGTCCCTGCCCCTGTATTGATGGCCCCCAGGGCAGCATTCAGCCATTAGCAGCCACTCTCTCAGATCACAAAGACAGTCAAAGCACACAAAAGGTATCAAAGAGATCAATACTTGAACATTTTAAAATCATACTTTAACCTTAGTCATAACTAAGTTCATCCATTTATATTCGCCTTTTGAAGTTAAAACAGTTAAAACTGCTGTTTTCAAATCATCTCCCTAGCCTCCTTCAATGTTTACCAGAAGAGAGACCACTCAGGGATACCAGCGGTAGAATTTGTATCATGCTCGTGTGTAGTCTTGCAGAACAGTCACTGCCGTCACAGTTTGGCATGAAGGTCAGTTCCAGAGAGCAGTTTGAAATCCCACCATCAGAAAGAGATAGTGTCAAGGGCCAAGGCCCAAGGACTATTTATGTTCTCCGTTTCAATTCCATTCAAAAAGCTTTATGGCACGACCACCGTTACTAATGCATTATTTATCTTTATGTTTTCTCTCCCTAAGAGAGTTTTATACTTTGTTAATTCATAATAATGAAAAAATATTGATTAAAAAAATAAATATATTATTATTATTTATTTATTTGTATATATATATATATATATATTTTTTTTTTTATACAATGGTAGTCAAGGCGGGGCCCTATTGTTGTTAAGGCAGCCGCCTTAATGCAGGGCTGGGGGAAAGACTGAATTGTATTATATCGACCACTACTATCAAAAGCTGTTCATGTTTTCAGACACACCTTTCAGGTGAAGTGGAGCATTGGATAAGAAGAATCATCAATCAAAAACATTTCTTGAAATCAAATGTTTAAATGAATTTAAACAAACAAACAACTAAACTCAACCTCACTTTTATATAAAATACTTTGCAAGTCTGGACATTGACACAGGACATATTTAAGGAGCCATGTTCAGGGCTCCAGTCTGCGACTAAATGGTTGCATTTTGCGACCAGAATTTGAGAGTGTGCGACCGGATTATCCATCTGGTCGTGCATGTGCGACCATTAATTTTGGCCTTCTTTTTTTTTACACGTTAAAAGTGGAAGGGGCGCGTCAATGAAACCGGAATCTTTAGCAGGCCAATGAGTGAAAGAAGGATAGGGAATGGCGCTAATTTCAAAACCTGCTACGTGCGATTACAATGAGCAAGCAAACTATTGCCTCGTTCTTCCGACCTTGGGCTAGTGTGCCAGTGCAAGTCAGTCCTGCACGGGTCTTAGTTTACAAACCCCGCACCCGCCCGTACCCGCAACACTTCAAACCGCATCCGACCCGTGTTCCGACAGTAGCCCGACCAGACCCGCTATAAATTGATATCGACACCCGACCCGCACCCGATGGAAAATTAAGAAACATTAGATGGGAATTACACTATCTGGTTTTTGGCTTGGTGCTTTAGATTGTTGTGCAAAAAAAGCACATCATCCACTGTTGACAGTTTTAGTTGACTCCTCCGCTCCTGATTATATCCAGCACTGGTGAAGTCTCGCTCGCAATCGCAAAACTCGCACCCGACCCGCGCTGTTCAGGCGTCCGACCCGACTCGTTTCATCCAAAGTTTGCGGGTCACCTGAACCAGAGCAGGACTCTGCTTCAGGTTCCATAAAGGGCTTTTCAGACGGGAGGCTTTTGCGTTTTTCGGGCCTGATAATGTATTCTCAATGGAGAGGCGAGCGGGCAGAGAGGAGGCTCAGCGTCCTGTCAAGCGGCACGACAAGCGGGCGCACTCCCGTGAAACAGTCGCTTCCGTACTTGTCGAACGCATGCATGCGCAAACCTGGAAACCATTGGGATAGATGAGAATCACAATAAAATGTGACACTGAATTTGAAACAGCACAATGTTATTTCTGCATCTATTATCAAAATAGTTAGTAGTAGTACAGGGGAAATAGTAGAAATGTGAATATTTGGTTGGCATGTTGATTAGCGGTGTGTGCCCCTAAAATTTCTGGTTGCGCCCCTAAAATTTTCAGTTAGGGGCCACAGAGCTCCTAGTGAAAAAAATATGTCTGGATCCCTGATGTTGCTTAAGAATGGCAAAACAAAGGCATGCCCCCTTTACAGAAGTTCACTGGAGACTTGTTGCAAGCGTTCCTTAATCCTGTCTGCCTAAGGACACACTGTGTGAGGGCCATAAACCAACACCAGTAACACCTCCAGCCACAACGTCTGGGTTGTCCATATAAAGGTAATTTGATGCATCTGCAAGGATCATTCAAGGATCTACAACTTTAGAGTAATTCTAAGTTCACTACAGATTTCTGTTGATGTCTGGGATGGGTTTTGAAATGCCACAAGCACTTTCACTGTGAGAAAGTAACATCCTCGCTAAATAGAATGAATCCGCACACAGTTGGTACTAGTTGTCCATTTGTAGAATACTGAGCTAAATATTTGCTCTTAACCGTGAAAAGGTTTTAAATATTGAATGACCACCAACCTTGCTTTATATGGCTAAGGTGTTAAGACCATTATGTGCTCTGGTTGACATTGCATACAAGTGGAGATGGGACGAACACACCCTCTGATCAAATGCTTGGCTGTTCCTCTCTGTCCGCCCCAGTTGGCTGCATGCGTGTGACTGTTTTCCGTCTGACAGGAAGGGTAATATCTTTCGGTATCAGTGATTCATGAGGGGACAAACAGGCCATAGCGGAGTGGACATAACCCTCATTGCCCGACGAATGACATTCAAAGAGTTTCTGTGCGTATGCGCGTGTCAGTGTTTCTTACCATGGTTCTGCATTTGGCATGCAAACCAAGGTCAAAATGATGGCCTGTTGAAGTAAATGAGATGTGCAGTCCATGGAACTGTGTCTGTGTGTATCTGCAGTTGTGCGCGTGTGTGTGTAGCTGGTTAAACAGAGCCAAGTAGGTGCGGTTTGACTATGGTGCCTATGGTGAATGATGTGCGTGTGTGTGTGTAGCTGTGTCTCTGTGTACATGATATTCTAGGAGTGAGGCATCACAGCAGAGGGCCACCTGCCCAGAGGGGCCGGAAGTGGGTATGTTTGAACAGCACTTGGCTCCATCACACTGTGGCCTTAATGACGGTGTAGACAGAGAGGGACCTGACGGGGGTAGGGGACTGGCAATATTTTAAAAGTCACATGCACGACATTAATCTCACCGCTAGACCTGAAATCAAGTCCTGAACCGTGTCAAAGCAAAACAAACGAAGACAACTTTCCACGAAAATATTTACTCATTTTGCAATAGACTATCAGGAGGAGCCATTGACGAGGGTATCTAGTGTGGCTGAAATAGATCCAACAGAGAGAGTTCAACGGCTCGCCCGACAGTGGTGCTTGTGTCCGGCCCCTCCCCGGCCAACACCAGAAAGCCTCCATTCATTCCACCTGGGAACAAAACACGCACTCCTGGCTCCAATTTCACAATGTATTCAAGACGAGGGAGCCGCTGGCAGAACAGGCATGGTTTGGACAGGATGTAGGGTCTAGTGTTTGTGTAACCAAGGTTAACCAGAGGAGGCCAAACGTCAGCCTCACCTGGCTCAGGATAATAGAGGCAGCGCACGCACGCACGCACGCACGCACGCACGCGCACACAGTGTAGGGGGGGGGGGGGGGGGGAGCGAGTGCTTTAAAATAACTGCCAAGCGTTCTGGGATGGGCTTCCAGGGAAGAGTTGGTAGCGGGAAAGAGGGGGGGGGGGGGGGGACTTGGCACAGCTGGGGGGGAGGAAGTCAGGATCCGTGCCGATGAGCTATTTTACGATTCCGATGAATCGGAGGAAATACCTGAAAAGCTGAAAGGCATGCTCTCTCTGACGAGTGTTTGTGTTTACAGGAAGACAGAAACAGCCCTTCCATAACAGGGGCCCTTTAGCTACAAAAGAAGAAGTCACATAACCCGCCATTGTTCACCCTCTTACCTGGTATTCTAGAGTTGAACTTATATTCCAAACTGTTCCGAAGTCTTTTCCCAAAGGCTCCCCGATAGAATCCGTTCAGACCTGGAGAGAGAACAGGGACGAGATTAAAGAAACCCCACGGTATGTCTCCAAGCCTTCCTCTGTGGCGCACAATAACTCAAACTGGTTTTTACGCAAGCGTCCCTCCAAAGAGCCCAGTTATGAGGATGTTAGTGGGAGCCGTTGCTGGAACATTCCTCCGGCCCGGGCCTAGCTCGGTGGCGGCGCCTGCCAGATCCCTTTAGCTCCCACTAGCAGGTGAGGCAGCGCTACAAGGCTGCTATTGTCAGGGCCCTGCTGCTGAACACGTTACCTTTTCAACGGGCATACAAAGCCATCCTGGCTGCCAAGAGGAGACGGCATGAGTGCGCTACAACCACACCGTCAACACGGCTCTGTAAGGGTTTAAATGCAACAATGTATTGTAAAAAATGAAGATTTGTCCGGTTCTGTTGAAAATAATCTTTTGCTGACTGCAGAACACTGTAATGTCCTTTCTCCAATGTTAATGCTCTTCTTTTTTTTTTTTAACGCAGGTGCCTTGGAGGGGTGACGTTTTTTTCAGTTCCATTTTCTCCTGCTACCTGACTTGTTAGTCATTGTCTAGGAATGCAGCCTTAACTCAGCCCATGGCCTATTGGGCTTTTCCCACTTTCCATCTAGGTTGTTAAAGTCCACCAGAGAGGACTGGATGTCCGGCCCCAGGCAGGGCTTGTCCACACATCTGCCACTGCATTTTTCTCCCCGCCACGGAGATGTCTTTCGCGAGGTGGGGGGACGGGACGGGAAGTTTAACCATGCACATTGTAGACAGTAATGCTTTCTGAAGGTTACAACACACAAGGGAATAAGGATTCCTGGGTTTCCCCTAAAACTCATCAATATTAACGCAAAGGTTACAAAGGGTTTGTTCGACCGTCACATTTAGGGCTGCATGCACGAAAGATTTACAAGAAAGAAAGAATGCTCTGATTAACACCAATTCACGATACCCACTTACCAAATCAGATGAAACGATCCCATGGTGTTTGGATCTGTTGTGCCTTGCTGTAAAATACTAAAATATCAAAGGATAGATAGAAAGGTTCAGTATTGTAGGAAAAAATAACTCAAAAATATAAAAACTCTGATGATGAATCATAAAATCTGAACCCAAGCCATACAGCCCAAAGTTAAAGTGGGCATGCAGCATGGACCAGGCAACCAATTGCAGAGGGTTGAGGTGATCAGGAACTGTAAGGATTACTGCTCTTAGCTTCCTTCACAAGGAGCGGTGCTTACACACTGGTTTAGGCAGCTAGACCACACGTGTAGCAGTAATGAACCCACGCAATTAACAAACACAACTGCCAAACTCAGTGAGTGCATTCACGTGCACAGTTAAGCCCAGTTAGGCTGAGTAACAAGGTGATAGTCATAACTATGGTGAGAGGACACAACACATGACTGTGTCACATGGACACAGACGCGTTGGTGTAAGTCAACAGAACTTAGGTCAGTTCAAGAAGTGACCGCATGTAAATCCAATGAGATCAATAGGCAATGGATCAAGAGTTGTTGTCATTTGACAGACTGTTGAAAGCGGGAATGATGCGGCCTACTGTCTCCTTCTGTATAAAATGTCAGACAGGGAATGGGGAGCGTTTTGGTTCAACTGTAAGCCGGAAGGGGAGGGGTTGGCAAACACGGAGTGGGGATCATTGTTGGTCAGCTCTAAGCCGGCAGGGGAGGGAGTAGCAAACACGAGTTGCTGTGTGTGAAAAGGGGGGCCGTCATGGCGGTACCAGGGGGCGGGGCAGGGGGGGGGAGGGGTTTGGATGTGTGCAACCCGTCACCAGGCGATTTAACAATTTCTGAAACCGATGTTTCTTATGGTCTCCTTCTATGCCGTCTAAGGTCGGTACACATTTCTGCCTCAAACCACTCCCAGTTCTGCTTACATTTCTCCTCCAACTATTTGGGATCGCACAAACATGTTGCTTGCACGAATGCGCCACTGTAGTGCTACACATCACCAGTGTTTCCCGCAGGATTTTTTTCAGCAGCGGTGGTGTGGTCCCCGAAGCCCTCTAGGGGGGTCCGGGGGCATGCCCCTCAGGCCGAATTTTTTTTGTACCCTTTACATTGGAATGCATGAATCTGGTGCACTTTGAGAGGAGAATATGCACTTAAATCCTATTCAAACAGTCCTGTGTATTACTGTAGATGGGATTATTGGTGTTGTAACTCTGCCTTTTGTGTCTTCATTTACAGATTTTTATATTTTTGTATAGTAATATTTAAACAAAAAATGCCACAACGCAAATATAATTTGCACAATTTATTTACAGATTTTTGCCTAATGCTTAAACACTAAACATGGTTGCTATGCCCAAAGCATAACTGTTTTTTTACATAACACTTTGTTCAAAAATGTCCTTAGGTTTTTTCCCTGCATTTATGCTAATGACCACATGCTTACAGGCGATTAGCATAAATCCTTAACTAAAATACGCGATGAAAACGGATTTTATATGGCAATAAAGAACAACATCGGATCTAACAGTATGGATTCATTTTTCAAAGTTCCCGAAAATACCTAGGCTATAAATTCCTGACTGGATATAAGCTCCTGTCCTGCATCCAAATTCCTCTTGTTTGCGACGGAGCTTAGGGTAAATATAAAGATCTGACGAGAAATTGACGTTGCTGCGCTGTGCTGCTCCTTCCTAATTGAAGGAGCAGGCAGAGAAAAGCTCTCTCCTGCTGTGCTTTCATTAAATTCTAATTTAAAATCCCCGATAGTGATAAGACATCCATTATGTCGCCGCCGGTCCAGAGATGTGTCAGGTGTGCGCGAGAGACATAACGGACACTTTTGTTACTGCCATGTATACAGTACATTCGGAACACATTTTAGGAACAGATCTATGCAATAGTATCCAGCTGCAGCCCCGGAGAACAACACCCTGGCGTGACAGAACACCCTGGCGTGACGGAAGTACCGTGGCTGGACGGAAGTTACCTCAAATTATTTTCTATAGACAAATAAACGTATTTATCGCCGGAAGTTACCTCCGATTATTTTCTATAGACAAATAAACGTATTTATCGCTTGAATTAACATAACAAAGAAATAAAAAAATATTTAGACACGTTAGTAACCATTTTTATAGCTTAGAAAAGGTTTTTTAACGTTATTTATACAAATACCTCAGGATTCTTTCCTTGCGATCTATGCCGCATAGAAATCTATGCGGATCAGATGTGCCATGTAAACGCGGCTTGTTAAAGGCTATGAGTGATCCCAAAAAGAGCGACAACACGCACACACACACACACATAGGCCTACACACACACACACACACACACACACACACACACACACACACACACACACACACACACACACACACACACACACACACACACACACACACACACACACACACACACACACACACACACACAATACTAGAGGAAAAACGGCACGGAGGTTGCGGTTTATAGATACAATAAAATGATTGGGCTCAGAGGGTTTTTAACACTGGTGGTCATGTAGCGACACATTTTAGCAACTTACTTTCTCTCTCTCTCTCTCTGTGTGTCTCTCTCTCTCTCTGTCTGTCTCTCGCTTTCCTTCTTTCTTCGATCTTCCGCTTCACTCGCTACTGCTAGAATCAATGTAACTTTGCAACCGTGTAGGGTAGCCTACTGCCAACAACTGCCACACTCGCTGTGTATTTTTCTTCTTTGATGTTGGTTACGTGACGATGTGCCGCGTGCTGCGCAATTGACGTTACGCGCTGTACATTTTCTAAAAGGAGCTACGTAAAAATAAAAATAAAATTAGGAGAAGGATTTTTATTGCAGCGGCGGAGAAAATTCAGCAGCGGCGGCGCGCCGCTGCTGTGTGAACGTGGGGGAAACACTGATCACCATGTTGTATTCGTTGCAGTGGTAAGAATGTGCACAGCTAGCAAAAGTACCTCAACACTCAGTTCCGCGCCGTTATTTTCTATAAAGCAATGTTGCAGCTCTGCGTGCATGTTGGACGTCACACAAGAAAGCCGACGCTGTCCTGTTACAAGTCAGGCCTCGGGTTCCCGAACGCCAATGCAAAAAGCGGCATTGTTTGGTTCCGTGTTCAAATAAAGCCAGAATAATGAAGAATCTCATTTACGGCCATATTGTGGGATCTCTGTAAAAAGGAATATTGTTACGGACGATACCTACTTACCAACCAATTAATACCAAACAAGGCAGTGAGCATGCTCACACAGCTCATGCTGAGACTGTTCTTTGAAAGATCCATGTTGCTTGTGGCAGCGAGGAAAGTGGGTAACAATCGGGTTCCTAGTGTGAGTGTAAACACTGTAAAATGAAAAATAATCCTATAGCTTGAGACAGCTGTGAAACAAAACCAAAACACATTCTATACAACGTTAATATTAGGCCTATGCATTGAAGTTTAGGCCCAAGTGACCCCTGTGTAGATATAAAATTGACTTGTCTGAATAAATTGCAAGACTTTTTTTTTTTTCATTTGACACATTGACATGTTCATGTACCCCAGCAAACAACTGAATCAAATTACACTCTCCCTGTGATAATGTAAAACTATAAGTAAAATAATAAAAGAGTACAAAATCGGACCTTAAGTTGAATTTTGATAAATTACCACACAAATCACTTCAAAATTCTCATGTACCCCCTTCCAAAACATGGGGCCTAGTGAAAATAGTTCCCAACCGCAATAAAATCTATAACGGAGTAAGTAAATCAAACGTCATCCAAGCCAGAGGTTCGGCCCCCTCTTAAATTGGTAATCTGTTGGTCTGAGAGTCACCACTGATTGTGTCTCAAAGCCTGCAGTTTCTCTATAATTACAACATAAAAAAGGCCACTCTATAAGTAGCCTTAAATATAACTCCAGATTGCCCTGTATTCTCTGACCACAGTGTATGGAAGTGATGCTGTGACAAGCGGTTAGATGCTCCCAATGCCTCGTAGGCACAGAATGCAGAGAGCGGCAATGAGGAACCATGTAGGCTCCATATTCCATATCTTCCTTGAAATGTTTCAGTTACTCTACGAACTTTCCCCTAAATCATTGTACGACCAAATTTTTGACAAAAGCATTAGAAATATGCCATGACCGTGGGAGAAAGAAGAATAAGAAAAGAGTGTCTTTAAGAGTGTGTTTAAGATGAAAAGTTCTTCTTCTGCCGTACAATTGATAAACAAAGTACAAATATCTTTATGTCTTCAAAAGTTTTAATTAATTAAACACATTAATGAAAAAAAGATTCCTTAATTAATGCTTTTATTTGCTAAAATAAACATCAGCTTGAATATGGGGAGCAGTAACATCATCATGTAATCCCTTACATGCCTTTTAGTGTGCATGACTGCACATGCAAATACAAACGCGCACAAAGATGCAGACAAATTCAGAGGTCATGCTATGTTTTAGGAAATACTGGGATTGTACGCACAAAAAATGTTAATTTCCTTGGCGTATTTGGCACAAGGTCATGATAGGGGTAAGAGAAACCCAATAAACAAGGCCATGTTTTAGCCAGGGGCAAGGTTTTTCACACCCAGTCTGTTTAATCAGCAAGGTCTGACTTCGGTCTGCCTAATTAGGACTTTCATTAACAATGTTTTGTTTCGCTCAGAGCAAGTGTCCTACTCTCTCTCTTGCTACTCACCCACACCCATGATGAGTAAATGGCAATCATTCAATTGACATTCACAAGAATTTAATAATCACACTTTTCACAAGTATCACAAGTATGCTCAGAGACTCCAGCAATGCAGTAATAGAAATGCAGGCTGTCTAAAGTATTTACAGCACATTTGATCTTTTTTTGCATGGTTGAGCGTCAAATATCTGCATTTTGGAAACAAAATAGAGGATGCTAAAATGCAGGCTCAGCGTGGAACCCCGTTAAGGTGGTGTCGTGTTAGGACGGTGTCCAGGGCTGTTTTGGTGGTGTCCAGGGCCGTGTACACCATCTCGAGAGCTAATACAAGCGACTGCAATGAGACTACCAGTGCGCCCATGCTACACACAATAGCTGGTTACCAGAACACCACCGCACCACGCCTGTTTCCATCTGTGGTGCGCTTGGAATTTATTATTGGATTTAAGCTGAAATATTTTATCTTGCGCCTTTTTTATCTCTTGCAGAATGGACAACTAATTGTAATTCTCGTGTTTGATTTTTGTCCAGGTATAAGTGATTAAATAAAGCCAAATTGTCTGACAGTTATTAACAGTGTGGTTACCGTAGCAAACTTACAGAGCAGCCTATCACAGAGGAAGTACTCAGACAGAGGATCATTTTTGTGACCTTCCATCACAATCTCCTGTGCCCACCAAATAAGATCACCCCACAAATGATCTACTTAATGAGCAACCTGGCTACTTCAAGCATGACGTTTGAATGAAGACAGCATATTATAGTCTGACCTTGTGCAAGGACAGGCTTCCTCGAGATAAACTGATGGTTCTTGAGATAATGAAGACGACCTTGTACATTCCCATGATCTTAAGATGCTGAATCACGCACGCCTCAGTCCCAGTACAGTGAAACATGTCTTCAGTACTTTAGTCTATTACAGGGAGAACAGAAGGGTCCAGACGTGGAACCCGCAAATGGTACTAGTAATGGTCCAGGGGGGAATTCGGAAAGGAAATAAAACACAATGAAATTCTATTGGATTCTCATGTTCTGCCTATTAGTCAATCACACACATTTTAGAAGATCATAAAGTACAGCTCACACGTCCTTCCTCATCTTCAATGAGTCAAAACCAAGTGGAACTGATGCCCTTTTAGAGAACAAACATGGATTTGTCCATGAAAAGTCCTTTCTATCATAAAAGTCAATACTACAACACATACAATTTCCAAACAGGCCAGTGTTTGGGCTTTACATTATTATGCAGGCCTCGGGTCATGGTGTGGCTTCATGGTAATCAATTTGTGGCGTGTGATCGATTGGCCGGGGATTAACCGTCCGCAGTGGACATGCTGCTGGGGGAAGGGTGCCGTCACAGGCTTTGGATGTAATCACTGAGGGACACATCCACCACACCATCTACACCAGAAGGTTAAAGCTAAACCTGTGCAGGTGGGATTGCTGTCTGTTATGTGGTCTGGATCCAAATCTGACATAACTTATAATTATATCGGGCTAGGATGTGACATTTAAGGTCAGCCACCCAAAATCCAAAACCTTTTGTCCTGTTGTCACTTACATAAACAGTGATAAGATAACAAGCCATCATCCACAGATTGATTAAGAAATGTTCTGAACTAGAGCCATACTACCATCTACCTTTGGAAAGAAGACAAAACATTTCACCTCCACTCTGGGTCAAAGAGTCATATCTATAATTACGTAAAGAAAATGAACGTAAATAGAGTTATGGTCATTTTTTGTGCAGGGACAATTCGAACAACACTAATCAGAAGACAAAAAAAGGTTATTGCTGTCTAGCTGCAATTGCAAACCTTTGTCCCATTAGATACTATTTGTCACTGTGATCAGTGTTTGTTAACCTTATAATTCCCTTGCCTTCTGTGGTAAACCCCTTCAGCCTTCAGGTTCACCTGGACGGTAGCCAGGTCCCTTTCTTTTTTAGTTATGAGCTACATGGACCACGTTGTGAACCTGACATTGTTATTTCAGCTACCAGCTTTACTCCTGTTCCAGCTGGACACATGCTTTACACATGTGTCTACACATGTTTTCAGGGAGCAGAGCACAGGGCGCCAATACCTACAACTAAAACCATTGTTTTATGTCCCCCACGGACACCAGCTGTGGGCTTTAGGCCCAAAGCTCGTCTAAACCACAATTGAGAGGAGGTGTAGTGTTTGGTTCAATAAGGTGAGGTATGACGTCAGCATGATGCAAGCTGGCTGTGTATCATTCCTAGCTGAATGTGTGTCTAGCACATTGGAAAACAGAGGGAGCTATTAATAGTGCGCTTCAGTAATCCGAAAAGTGCCATTCGATACTGGAAAAACAAATGTAGGCTTAGACCACATTTTGATAATCATTGCAATATTGTGCACTATAAGTCAATGTTAAGTAAAATACTTAAAACACTGAGGAAAATACTTGCACTCTGCATTCCTTCAGGATGGCGACTTCTTTTTCACCACAAAGCCTTGTTTGTAACCGTGTCTTATATGCAACGTCATTGGTTGCTCAAGGAGTTACAATGCTAAAGATAAGAAAATATGACTTTTTCCAGTCTCCCGTCAGTGAGGGCCTCCTGTCCACAACAGGGCTTTGGTCTTCAAGCAAAGCCCCACCAGCATTTGGATTATAAGACTACATTTTAGAATCCTACCTACAAACAACCAGCGATGGGCATTTAAACGTATTCCATTGTCAGCTGATATGTTCAGAGAGAATAAAAAAAGTGCGGTGTCCTGTTACCATGCTTAGAAACAGCTGAACCCCTTCGACCACATAAAACCTAATTAAGACCGAGAATAATGAACAACTGCATATGATTACAACACAACTTTTGGAATTCCGTGAGTTGGTGGAGGGAAGTAAATGGGCATGCAGTGGGGGGCATACATAACACCCCTCCTCCTTCCTCCCTCAGAACCCCTCCAATCCATTCCCTGAACACAGAGGCCTCGTTCATCGCTGCCCCGATTAGGCCGAGGTTGAGCGGCTTGAAAAGCTTATTCTTGGGAAGCAAAGAGAACCTTGCGCTTCCGATAATGAAATGATGAGTGTGAGAGAGAAGACAGCGAAAGGACGACAGCATGTTGTTTAGCCTGCCTTCGGGCCACTTACACAGAAAGATCTAGCGGGCTGTAAAGGATGGGCACGTCAAAGGTTGCAGTAGTGTGTAGAACTTAGAGGCCCCTAGCGGAACGGACTTGGCAGAATGGAACATAATACGTGTATAATCTAATGAAAAAAAGAATTATGCGCTCATTAGCTTAGAATGAGCTTGTTATATCTGTGGATCCTCTTCCATTTTAAGTCAATATGCAACTTGTAAGCTATGACCTATACTTCTATAATTTTTTACTAAATAAACCATACATAATTTACAAATCTATCAAGGAACCTCCTCACTCGACATTTGGCTACTCAACGCTGCCATTGAGAATGACACATTGTTGAAGTACCTCATGGCACCTTACAGGCAACGTCATTGGAAAGGGACGGGTGAGGGGAGTATTCAGTTGTTGCAATCCCGCAACCTCAACGCTAGATGCCACTTGATCCTACACACTACACCTTTAAAGGTAATATCAGCCCACACCTGGTGGCATGTCATGGGACCTTTAAAATCCTTCATTAGGGCCATTTTAGAGTTTGTTCTTTTGACCGAAAACACTTTCCATAAGCAGGTTGATTTATGCCATGCAATATATGCATTCTGGAAAAGCCTACTTAAAAAGGAATACTTCACTCAAAAGCGAAAACCGATCGAATAAGACCAAAAGCTTTCAGATAAAAGCAGAAAACCTCTGTATCCATGCGTAGGATTAGATCTCTTGGGTTACCATCAACTGGCAAAAGGTTGCTAGGAAACAGTTGGGGTAGTGCGAGGGCTCTCGCACTACCCCAACTGTTTCCTTCATTAGTGAATGGGTAGTGCGAGGGCTCTCGCACTACCCATTCACTAATGAATTTTTTTGTACTACTGAATTTCTTTTTGTAACTGATAACTTTGAAATTTCGCCTTAAAAAATACACAAAATAAGGAAAACGTTTGAATCTAAAATTGTTAATTTTGTGATTGTTTGACGCTAAAATCGAAATCGCAATCAAAATTCGATTAATCGCCCAGACCTAACCGACACCTACATTTGCACATATGTAGGCCTTCATGAACATGAACACACACACACACACACACACACACACACACACACACACACACGAGAACACCACAGATCTAAAGGCTAGAAGGGAGACATGGCCTTAGTAGGCGGCCATATGCATCCACACAACAGTGAGCCTATAAAGAATCATATCAGGTTACTCTTTGAATCAAGCAATGTGCCATCAATATGCTAACGGGTGTCAAGTGCAAGTGACAGAACACCATCTTCGGAGGCGAGTGGAAGTTAAAGCAATGAATGAACCAGCTGTCTGTGGGTTGAAATGTAAGGAGAGCCAGGGTATGGGTCGATTTGTTCTTCATCTAAATCTTCTTTTTCGTTTTTAGTCAATCCCAAAACAACATGGAGCGCATGACCTAACTTGGTCAAATGTTCTACAAAAGAAGCCTTCTATTTATTTTAAAGAGCTCATCCCGCCGCCAAGCCAACCTGGAAACCTTAACATTCATTCTTGGCAACAATCGGCCCTGCTCTACCCTAGCAACAGTCAGCCCGGTTCACCCCAGCAACCGGCCTTTTCCCAGGGCCTGAAGGAGCCCCCCGCCCCCGAGGCCGTTCCAAGGGATTTTAAGGATGGGTGGAGTTGGGGACAAAAAGGGTGTTTTTGAGGAAACTGCACACACACCTCCCCCCTACCCCCAAGTAGCTCTTCAGTTGCCACGGCTGGGTGTCGGCAATTCAAAATGCTGCATTTCACACCTTGGGGGCGGGCCTGTCCAAGCCCACACCCAGAGCCAGCGAGTGGCAACCAGAGCAGATGCTTCCCACACTGTTGCCTCTGGAGTCAAAAGCCGGTAGGCCTGACGTCATTGGCATGGCATTTGATATTTTAGAGTGCCTGAAAGACCAATGGCTTTCAAACTCTAAGCTGTGGTTGAATTGCCACCTGTCTGACAAGCTGAGAACTCCCAAGGAAAAGCAGCCTTTTCAACAGGCGCTGAATAGAAGACGTTTCAAACCCAAACATTTTGGGTTTCCGCAATCTACGCAACAATATTCTTAGAAGACTTGAGCGTCGTTTTTTCCACGTGGAGCACTTCAGAAGTTCAATGGTTAAGTCTTTAGAGGAGAACTCAAGGGCCAGCAGGGCTCAAAGATGTTGGTCGAAGCCCAGCAGCGAGCCCCTTTGGCCCCACCCTTCCTCACCAGCCCTGATTCCGCTTCCTACTGTGAAGACGGAGGAAGAAATGTCTGCTGCCATCCACGGCAGCTGTTTGTGTGTGTTCCAAATGACACACACACACACACACACACACACACACACACACACACACACACACACACACACACACACACACACACACACACACACACACACACACACACACACACACACACACACACACACACACACACAGTGTCTTTGGACTGAAGTCCAACACACAATACTATGGCCGATATACCTTGACCGAATTGGAAAAAGCTGTTGAACTGCTGCTGACAGCGGCGGTTTTATGGGCTGTTCGTTTAATATCACAGGTCGCAGTGAGAGGAAACGCAGCCTAGCGTACAACAGAAATTACACGCTTATGTAGAACAGGGAAAAGATTGGTTAGTTCGGCTGAGCAACCTGGGTTGATTCTAGACCGGTGTGGTGCTTCAATGGTCAAAAACCTGCCATTTTGTCTGTGCGAACACTTTCATTCGGATGTTTTCGCACGGACATGTAAGCCTAATCCTGTCGCCCCATCTCGCTCTAACACTGCCCCTCTCTCTCACGATTTACAACTTCTGTACCTCTCAACCATCACCCTCCCCATCTCCTTTCCAGCTTTTTGTCAAACAAAAGGAAACAAAAGGAGCCTGTATAGGACCATCGCTCTTCTCTCCTTTCCCCCCCTTCTACACAGAGAGGGAAAGACATAAACAAAGAGAGCCAGAGAGTCAGCAAGATAGTGAGAGGGAGTCAGAGGCAGCAAAATAGATATAGAGAGATTGAGTCAGGGACAGAGCAGAACCGAACTGATTACATTCACTTCCCTACATTCTCTTCCCTCCCTACCCTTTCGGAAACTGTGAAGGATAGACATTATAAGACGTTGGATTATCTACAAAGATTACTCATGCGCAGGCATGCAAACTGTACGCAACATTTTTTTATTCCAGCACACTG
The DNA here is from genome assembly GCF_902167405.1 of Gadus morhua. NCBI lineage: Eukaryota > Metazoa > Chordata > Actinopteri > Gadiformes > Gadidae > Gadus > Gadus morhua. Next base: position 22,458,750 of record NC_044060.1, on the reverse strand, counting down.
GCTAGTCTCTTGATGGGCTATGTAGACAAAATGATGCAGGTGCACACACATTACTGGATAAACGTATAATCTGTGGGGCTTAAGTCTTTGCATGTATGCCTATCGTAGATATGTGCAATAGATAGAAATATAGCAGATACATATGTAGAATCTACATATGTAGATATGCATGAATAACAGTAATGCTATCAGACGCATGCATGGCTGAATAATATCTTTTTCTGAGAATATGGCTAATACAAGGCCAATGTCTGATAACATTTGAACAACAAAAGTTTAGCTATGTTACAAATGTCTTATACTGAAGAATGTCATTCAGCTCCATCCATGCCTCAGTAGAGAATACTCAAGTGTGAAATCTGTGTCCAGGTCCTCTGAACACCATCCATCCAACACCCCTACACGGGCAGCGGACTCACCTTCCAACCAAAGGTTCTCCAACAAAGACCGAGCGGTGTCCTCCTAGCTTAGCCTCCTTTACCCAACGGCTGATGCCACCATCAGGAGGGGGAATGATACTTTGCAGCCCTGTGTGCCATTCTGTCAAGGACCCCCGTCCACCCTACTCCAGTTGAGCTTACTTCCTGCTAGATAAGATAGCAGAGATACATGTATGGCTGAGATACCTACACAACAGTTGTACAAATACAATGCCAGTATAAAAGCAATACACATTTAATCAAATCATTTGGTTTTTTAATTGCTCTACAAGCAGCATCGTTTTTTTAATGTAGACCCGAGGGTGGAGTTGTGGAATCTCAATTGCAACTGGAAGGCCAGAAACACAATGTGGGGCTTATGCTAATGAAAGTCGCCCTTCCCCCAACTTTCCCTGCAACACCACGCAGCAAACTCACTGACTGTTTCACCTTATAAAGTGGACCAAACTCCCAGCAGCCATCACGCGTGCCAGTAATAAGATTACTAAATAACAGCCGTTTGCTTGTGCACAGCAAGACCAGCTCAGTAATAGACTAAATAACAGCCACACTTGCAGACTCTCGGGTCAAACACACCGTTTCAAAACCATCGTTGAGCGAGTGCAGGCACACACAGACGGCAGACATTCGGGAAGACAAATGTGCAGCATACACAGAGATGAGTTAATAATTCACACGCTTCCACGGCACTTCAAAAGGGAACTCCCTCCCCAAGTCCAGAATCTGTTTTGCATTCCAAAGCTTCATGTATCTGGGTCCCCATTAGCATAGCTGAATAATAAGTAATTAAACATGAAGAGAATGCACTGTAACATGAGGGTAGGAAGGGTGAAGGACATGCCAAGAGGAAAGGCATAAGAAGATACTGAATGCTCAGCAAGGCTTTCATCTTCTCTTGTTAACCTGGAAATTCAAGTATGACTACGTCAAGCAAGTATAAGTAGAAACATAGTGTTAGGAATGAGCCTTTCAATTAATTGTTTTCAACCCTGGTTGACATGACAAGATAAATACAATTCAAATGATTTATTTTCAGTTGACCTGGATCTATTTTTCCGATAAACTTCTGAAAGCATGGTGTAGGTGGGCGGTTCCTAGGCCATCAGGAGTTGGTCCAGCCTTGATCCCACTGGGATGGGTTTGGGTTGGGGGTTGGGGGACGATCTCGGCCACATATAGACGCTAATCTTTCTGCCTCTGCTGGATGCAAAGCCACATTAAAACCGCCAGGCCGCTCTGATAAGGTTAGGGACTTAATGCCTGACGACGTAATTAAATTGAGTATTAAATAGGAGCAAGGGATCGGAGGGCCTTGTTGGCTGTTGCCAAGGCTTGCCGACTGTTCATCGTCCTTCCTACTCTGATCAAACTAAGGCTTGCTGACTGTTTCAATCCCGGGGCCTGGTCCTTCCAATCCTTCCTACTCTGATCACACTAAGGAGTCCCTAATCACGTCCAATGGTAGAGAATGGATGGGAGAGAACTCAAGACATGCCCACCAATGTAATGCTCACTTTGAATTTCTTCTTTGGCTGACTAAATGTGACCAGACAACCCTGCTTATATCAATTTGACATTTTACAACAAAACCTTGTGTCTCCACTCTGGTGTTTGGAGTGTCTGGGCCATGGCCATGACATCCTGCCATCACCCACTCTCACACGTCTTCTGTTTATTACCCAACCAGCTGAATGTCCCAGCTTTCTATAAATCCTGACACGATGGCGGGTTTAGCTGAAGGAAAACAATATGGAAACTACAAACCGGAAATCCCCTCTTCTCCTTTTCACCTTTTGCAGCAACAACTTTGGCAGAAAGCAAGTGTTTGACACTGGGGCAGTTCAATACACATTAGGTTCAACATGGCTGTAGAATTATAACAGCAAGTCCTTCGTTTTCAACCTCACAGATTTAAAGTTCAATAGTTCCCTAATTTTTATGAGATTCTCATCAAAAAGGTTGCTCTATACCGTATCACAACAGTTATTAGGGATTGCTGAAATGCACTATTTTATTCCAACTCTTGCACCATGCTCTATAAAACCAGAGGGGAGAGACTTGGCTCCCCCCAAAAAAGGTAGGTCATTACAGGTCAATCAACACACGTCATAATGACATACCGGATGTCACAGGGCATTTTTACAAGTAGATGCCTCTGCTCGTTGCTTTCTGACTTTTCCAGGTACTGCCGGGCAAAATAATTTGTCTGCGATATATTTGTAAAACAAATTTGCTACAAACCATGTAGCCTTTATTCTAATTAATCAAATTATCAGGCATTACACATTTTCAGTACCTAATCTCTCCTACAATGGAAAGACAGGTAGCTAATGCAATTTGGAACATTTCCATTTTTCCACTTTCTTGTCTTTAGTGTTTGTTATTAGGAAGCTCAGCAGAACTCACACAATGGGGAAGGCAGGGAGAACCCTGATTTCTGTTCAGCAACAATTCTAAAATAGCAGCTGAGCGATTTTTGTTTAAATGTCAAGACATATTGTACTATTCCGTGCAGTAATACATTTGGTTGTCCTGTGTTTTTCAGACCAAGAGGGAGTAAAGAGAGTAAATGGATTTGGTAAAGTGTGAATAATAGACCCTGTGTGACCCCATTGGACAAAAAATACAAGTGTCACCAACCCTCACTGATAAGTAATCCGGGCCAGACTGAGAGATTACACATAAATTAGAACTGTACCTGTATATAGCCCATCTACCACTGGTATAGCTCATTCAGTCGACACATTACGTTCACTACTTCATTCCCCGTATCGTTTTAACAATGTCTGAAAAAATATTAGTTTGATGCCATCTTTAAAAAGGCTTAAAAAACGTGTCTAGAGGATAGGTAAAGGAGAAATCAATGTGGCTTGGAACATGATTTACCTGACTGAGCCAGGGGGCCACAGTGGAGCCAGGGGCCCACAGTGGCCCTCTATTGAGCTCATGGTAACAGCTTAAGGTGAAGAACTTGGTTAAATCCCATGACGTCCCTGGTTGGGGTTAGCGTCAGACACGGTGCTGCACGCATTGAGATTCTATCTAACCATCCATTTGAACTAAGTTCAAATGGAGAAGTTCCATTTGAATAGAATACATAAGTCAGGATTAGTTTGAACCCACAATCTCACCTTGTTTTCCAAACCAACGCGCCGAGGAGACGCGAATCACTCCA